>NC_141144.1:57499172-57812922 GCF_053477565.2 Lygodium microphyllum | reverse complement strand
TTTATGTTGTATCTTATCTATACTTTGTGTACATTGTAAAGTGTGTGGAAGAAGAAGAAGAAACCAGCAAGAAAACGTTTTGGCCTCCATCTCTCTTCTTGTCTCTTGAGTAAGCTTCTCCTTGTGCATTCTGTGTGTGTTTGGCGGAGCATCTTGAGCAAGTCCCCCTACCACACGATTCTTGACATGGTATGAGAGCCGTGCTACTAAGAGAGGCTGATTTCAAAGGCTGAAGTGAAGGAGAAGAAGCAAGGTTCGAGCAAGCAAGCCATGGGTAAGAAGCTCTCCCACTCTTCCACTCTCTCTCTTGGATAGTGCCTGTGGAGGCACCGTAAGCAAGGTCAAGCAAAAATCTCAGATTGCAGTGAGATTTGGTGTGTGCGAAGAGCACTGTGTATTTTGCAGACAAGCCCTTTAGGGCTTACCCACGCAGTTATTTTGGGCATCTGAGGCCATTTCAGGCCCCGTTTTAGAGCCACAAGGTTGCGGACAACAGTTTCAGGGTACACTGTGACTTCGACTGTATTGACCGAAAGTGGGTGCACAGGTTACAAATTTCAGATCTGTAAGTTCAAAGGTGTTTACCAGTGAGTAAACACAAGGTTTATCTGCAAACTGGTTGCAGATTGCATGTATTGTTGAGCAGACAGTGAAAAAGGCTATCTGGTGTATTACTGTGCACTACAGGTCAAGGGTTGCAGAAGATTTGCTTGCTGTTTGGTTTTAATTTTGTGATAATGGCAGAGAACAGTGGAAGCCCCATCATTGAGAAGCTTGACAAGAACAACTACCCTTCATGCAAGTTCTGTGTCACGAACTTCCTTATTGGAAAAGGCCTCTACGAGTTTGTTTCAGGTGAAGAAAAGGAGTCGGAGGTGAGTGATCCTCCAACTGTAGAAGAGACAACGGCACGGAAGGAATGGAATACAAAAGATAAAAAGGTCATGTATTGGTTGTCTACAGTAATTGACAATAATATGCTGGGACACATTAGAAATGCAGAGAATTCATATGTAGCTTGGACCATACTTGAAAGTATATTTTCTATAAATACAAAGGCACGAAAGATTCAACTCAAGCAAGAGTTGAATACATTGAAGAAAGGGAAGATGTCTATCAATGAGTATGCACTAAAGGTAAGGAGCATTGCAGATGCCTTGGCAGGGATTGATGCAATGCCCGATGATGATGATTTGGTGTCGTCTACCTTGGGTAGACTTAACAATGAAAAGACTTGGAAGTCTTTTGTAACTTCCATATATGTTAGAAAGCCATTTCCAGATTTCGATGAGTTGGTCTCCCTTATGATCACTGAAGAGATCAACATGCAGAGTGAGACATCTAAAAAAAGTGGTGAACAGGTCCAAGCTTTCTACTCCACTTCAGGAAGGGGACGTGGCAGGTTCTCTTCAAGAGGCCATGGTATAGGACGTGGTAGTGACAACCAGCAAAACAGATTGAATCAACAATTTGGCGATATGCAGGTTTGAGAAGGTCATGGTAACTTTAGAGGCAAGGGGGGCTTCAGAGGAAGAGGTGGATGGCAAAACAGAGGTTCTAACAACTCTAGTATTGTGTGTCACTACTATGGCAAAACAGGTCATATTGCAGCCCAATGTTATGATAAGAAAGATGATATTCGCAGTGGTAAGTTGCAGCAAGGAAACTATGCATCATCTTCACAATAGAATGAAGACAAAAATGAACGTCTGCTTGTTATACAGCATATGTTGAATGCTATTACAGGAAAGGGAATACATGATGATGTTTGGTATATTGATTCAAGTGCATCCAATCATATGACCAGCCATGCAGAATGGTTTGGAGAGATGTAGAATTTGCAAAATGCAGGTTATGTGCAGATGGGTGATGATTCATGCCACCCAATTTCACACATTAGAAAAGTTTCCTTGTCCTTGCATGATGGTAAGACAAAGAGTCTTTCAGATGTATTACATGTGCCATCTATTACAAAGAACTTGGTGTCAGTGGGTTAGATGGTAGAGCAAGGGCTGCAAGTCAGATTTAATGCAAAGGGTTGCTTTGTAGAAGACTTCAATGATAAGTGCAGGTTGTTAGCAAAGGGAAGTAGAGTTGGACGTATGTTTACTCTGGATGCTGGAATTTCTACTATGAATGCTGCTATGTATGCTAAAGGAAAAGGTGTTGTTACAGATATTGAAATTTGGCACAAACGCATTGGACATGCAAATGTACAAAGGCTGAAATTAATGCAGTTCAAAAGGTTGGTTACAGATTTGCCTACATTTAGAGTTGCAGAATTTCATAAGGTATGCAAAGCATGTCAGTTTGGTAAGCAGGCAAGACAACCCTTTTCACATGATAGAGATGTAAGTAGAAATATCCTTGATGTTGTGCATACAGACATTTGGGGGCCTACACAAAATGTATCTCTTGGAGGCAGTTCATACTTTGTCACATTCATTGATGATTGTTCTAGAAAGCTGTGGGTATATTTTATGAAGGAAAAGAGTGAAACGTTTGAGCACTTTAGAACTTTCAAGGCTGCAATTGAAAGAGAAACAGGCTTGAAAGTAAAGTGCTTGAGGTCAGATGGAGGGGGAGAGTACCTCTCAAATGAGTTCAGTGATTTTTTGAGGTCTCATGGGATAAAGAGACAATTCACATGCAGGTATACCCCACAACAAAATGGGGTTGCAGAAAGGAAAAACAAGCATATTGCAGAAGTTGCACGCACCTTGATGGTGGCTGAAAAGAATATGCCTAAGCATTTTTGGTCTGAGGTTGTTCATACTGCTATTTATATTATGAACAGAACTCCCACAATGCTGAAACACATGCTGCCACTGCTTATACCATATCAATGGATGCTTGGACATGATCTAGAAGCCCTAATACATTACATATTAAGGGCCAAATTCATGGGAAGGATGTGTTTATACTCGTGGATAGTGGTAGCACTCATAGTTTCATTAACAGAGCAGTCATGGACAGGCTGAAGTGTTTTCCCACTAATTTACAGCAACCATTAAAGGTGCAAGTTGCCAATGGGGATGAAGAAATTAGCACACAAGTATGCCCTACTGTTCATATTCAGTTTCCTAAAAATTTTGGACAGCAAGTGGATTTAATTGCATTAGAAATGGGGCCTATAGACATTGTGTTGGGTTGTGATTGGCTGAAAACTTTGGGCACTATAACCATGGAATTCTCGTTGCTGTATTTTGGAGTTTGTCAGTGCGGGACAGCTCATTCACTTGCAAGGAATTCAAAATGATAGTGAATTTCAGTTCATTACCAGTAAACAACTCAAGAAGGAGTTCAAGAAACAGTCCCAAATCTTTGTATTGCAATTAAATAAAGAAAATCTAGATCAGTCCACTAAAATAGTAAAGAATTCATCATTGAAAACTCTTCTAAAAGAGTACGAGGACCTCTTCCAAATAGTAAAGAATTCATCATTGAAAACTCTTCTAGAAGAGTACGAGGACCTCTTCCAAGTGCCCACAGCACTACCCCCTAATAGGGCGATTAATCATCCCATAGATCTAGAGCCTCATTCAAAGCCTGTGATGAACAAGCCACCTTACAGATTGTCTAGGTGCGAAAGAGAAGAAGTTGCCAGACAAGTCAAAGAATTACTGGACATGGGATTCATTGAGCCTAGTTCTTCACGGTATGCTTCCCCTATGTTATTGGTCAAAAAGAAGGATGGATCTTTCATGATGTGCATAGATTACGGGGATCTTAATAAGATCACCGTGAAGAACAGGTACCCTATTTCGCGCATAGATGACTTGCTGCATGAGCTCAAGGGGGACTAAGTACCTTACAAAGATAGATTTGAGGTCAGGCTATCACCAAATCCGCATGAGGGCAAGGGATGAAGTCAAAACATCATTTCGGGCTGATAGGGGGCTAAGTACCTTACAAAGATAGATTTGAGGTCAGGCTATCACCAGATCCGCATGAGGGCAAGGGATGAAGTCAAAACAGCATTTCGGACTGATAGGGGGCTTTACCATTTCTTGGTCATGCCTTTTGGGTTAACTAATGCACTGGCCACCTTTCAAAGCTTAATGAACAAAATTCTTCAGCCCTTTCATTTCAGATTTGTGTTGGTCTTCTTTGATGACATCCTCATCTATAGTAGATCACTGAAGGATCACCTTTGGCACATGAGGCAGGTCTTTGATGTATTGAGGCAGCATAGGCTCTTTGCCAAAGAAACGAAATGTTCTTTCATGCAGACGGAGGTGGAATACTTGGGGCACATCATTAGTGAAGATGGAATTAGGACTGATCCTAAGAAAGTGCAATGTATTAAAGACTGGCCCACACCTGCAAATACCACTTCACTTAGAGGATTTCTTGGTCTCTCATCATTCTATCGTAGATTCATTAGGCATTATGCCACTATTGTAGCTCCCCTGACAGATAGACTTAAGAAAGAGGCCTTCTCCTAGGATGCCATAGCTGATAAGAGCTTTAATCAGCTCAAAGAATTGCTTACCTCAGCACCCATCTTGGTTTGCCCAGATTTTTCAAAAGAATTCACCATTCAGTGTGATGTCAGTGGTAGAGGCATAGGGGATGTATTGTTACAAGAGCATGGGGTTATAGCATTTGAGAGCCGCAAACTTGCTGAAAATGAGATGACCATGAATGTGTTGGGGGTAAAGGCGCCTCCGCCGTGCCGCCCCGTGTATTACTACACTGACAGTAACCGCCACTGCACACTGCAGGTGGTGGGCGCCCGTCACGTCACTTTATTCTTTATTCTTTTAGTGACAGTTTGAATAAAGGAAGGCCCGGTCACACATTGGGACTGTTAGAGTTCCCATTTCTTGTCTCTCTCTTTCTTGCTCTTGCTCTCCCGCCATAGCTCGCGTGCAAGCTTCGATCCTTCTCACCTTTCAATTGGTATTAGAGCTTGGCATTCTCTTGCTCAATCTCGACTCGGTGCTTCCCGACCTTCGCATCGACTCACTTCACGCATTGAGTCTCCATCCCGGAAGCCATAGCCGACCTCTCAAGCTCCTGACTCTCCCCGGCTTCCCGAGCTCCATCCCGGCCTTCTTGAAGCTTCATCAGGGCAGGAACAAAGGGTAGTCACTCTTCTTGATCTCCATAGCTCTTATCTTCCCTCCCCTTTGCATTGGGCCTTCATGGCTTGGTATGTGCCTACCTTGGGCCATCATTGAGCCCCCCCCAACCATCCTAACTCCACGTGATTGGCAGCAGCACTCCAGGCCTCAACACACTGAATATGGCGCCCATTTTCAGACTTTGATCTCCACATTTTACAGCTGAATGCTTTGTTGCTCATGGAGCACTCATCATTGGCCTATTTGGAGGGCATTTGAGCCATTTTTGGATGTCATTTTGATGCTTTGGCTTGACATTGAGGTTGGGAGCTGATCATTCTCAGTTTTGAAACTGTCATTCATTGCATAATAGTGCTGGAAACAGGGCAGCACCCCTGACACTGACATTTGTTGCTTATGCCTCATTCCATTGGAGCTATTTGATGCCCATATGCGGTCTACTTCCTACTGATACCGGATGTATGCTTTGAGCTTTGGCATGATGTCTCTGACATTTGGGGATGACTTGGAGAGATTTTGGCTTGAATACAGGGCTGAAATCTACTGTTTAGAACAGTAAATACATGTTGGAATAACAGTGGGCTGAAGGTACTTTACATGCTTTGGCACTTACCTACCGATACCGGATGTATGCTTTGAGCTTTGGCATGATGTCTCTGATATTTGGGGACGACTTGGAGTGATTTTGGCTTGAATACGGGGCTGAAATCTACTATTTAGAACAGTAAATACATGCTAGAATAACAGTGGGCTGAAGGTACTTTACATGCTTTGGCACTTACCTACCGATACCGGATGTATGCTTTGAGCTTTGGCATGATGTCTCTGACATTTGGGGACGACTTAGAGCATATGTATGAGATTATGGGATGCTTTTGAGCTTCGCATTAGCTCCGTCTTCACTGGCATTTGGATCGACTTGGCATGCTCGCGGACCGCCTATGCCTCATGTCTCTGCTTGACAGTTAGGCTTTTGCATTACATGCTTTGGTTCGTGACATATGCTATTTGGTTCGTGTATGCCATATCGACATTTGGAGATTGGATTTGGATGTATTTGAGCATTCCCGGCTTACTTGATCACTAATCTTGGTTGCTATTTGGATGTCATTGAGTTGACCGAGAGCTTATTTGGGCTTATGTATTGCTTCATGGTTAATACGACTTGTGCTTCATGTATGTCATGCTCTCTTGGATGCGCTTGATGCATTGACAGGGTCACTTATCACTGGTGCTTTCTCTTGGGTTGTTTGAGCTTCTGAGCTCGCTTTGTAAGCCTTTTGTGCCAGTTGGAGCATTTTACATGCTTGCTTGACCTTTGACAGTTGCATGCTATTGGAGCACTTACATGTATTTGGAGCAGTTTATGTCTTGAGCAGCTACATACGCATTGAGACTTTGGGATCATACTCCGATCTTTATGGATATGCATTGATGTACTCTTGGTTCACAGGATGCTTATGAGCTAAGTCTCATATTTGGATCTTTCTCCTTGAGCAGACACCTATTTGTGTCAGGTTTTGGCAGTTACAAGAACACTTTGCCTAGAGTGTCTGGGGGTGTGCCTTTCACTGGCAGATGTTATTTTGACATGCTTCGGTGTTGAGCTCATGTTCTTTTCACTGTCATTGGCCTTGCTTATGTCCGTTTCATGCCGGCTTTGGACCTAGCATTGTTTGCTTGACATTGGATCCTATTTTGGGACAGTTTGCTCTCTAAACTGCATACCTGCAATTTATTACAGCAAGTAGTTATTGGTGGATTGAGGTGTACTTTTCATGCTGAAATATCTTGATTTGGTGTACCGCACCTAGTACTAAGTGGGCAACAACTTTTGGCACACTTTGCTTGCCCTTTGGACCCCGTTTTGGTCATTTTTGGGCAATTTCTGCAGTAAAACAACAAGCAGTTTTGGACTGTTTGGGCATTTCCAGCCTGCATAATGGCATCATCTTCGCATGATAGTGCCATCTTTAACATTACAAAGTTGGATGGTACCAACTACTCTTATTGGAAGAGTCAAATTTGGCAGGTCTTGGTGCACAAATCTGAGATTAAGCCACTTCGGTTGAGTGCGGAGCAGCCTGAAACTATGGACAATGACGACTGGCTTGAACTTAATGAGCTATGCAAGTCCACGATTTATTGTCTCTCACTGAACAGGTACATTATAATGTATTTGAGGAAGCACAGAGTGCATGGGATCTATGGAATAAGATCAAGAATCTTTATGATAAGAAAAGTCCGGCGAGTTAGATGTACTGGTTGAAGCAGCTTATGGATCTGCGCATGAAGGATAATGCCACTATGTCTACTCACTTGAGGCAGTTCCATGCTATACTGAAGAACCTGACTTCGCAGGATATCACCTTTGGAGAGAAAGTAACTCCTCTTTTCTTGCTTGGGACTCTGAATGAGTCATGGGATGTATTCTGCACTGCTCTTTGTGCCTCTAGTGCTACTCTAAAATTGGCATATGTTGAGAGTGCTCTTCTTCAGGAAGAGGTGAATCGCAAAAACTTGGATGCCTCTCGTGGTAGTCATGCTTTGACAGTTAGAGGCAGGAATGACAGGAATGATCGTGGTAATAACCGTGGCCGTGACTCACAGAAGGGTCGGTCTAAATCTCGTGGCAAGTCGTGTGGGCGCAATGCAAATGTCACTTATCATCATTGTGGGAAAAAGGGCCATATTAGACCACAGTGTCATGAGTTGCGCAATGAGAAGCGCAAGGATAAGGGGAAAGATAAAGTGCAAGAGAAGTCCTTTGATCGCAGCATAGTACCTGCGAAGTCCAGCGTCAAGATTGAGGAAATTAATGCCATGCAGACTGAGGAGTCCGATGGTGGTGATGAGTTTATACTTGCAGCTAGTTCTTCTGACGCTTCACACTTGACTGAGACACCTAGTATGTATGCACAGTGCTGGTTATTGGATTCAGGTGCGTCCTTCCATGTCACGCCTTACCGTGAGTGGTTTCACTCTTACCGTACTGTATCTGGATTAGTCAGACTTGGAGATGACAGGTCTCTTGATATTGTGGGCTGTGGTGATATTCAGTTGCAGTTTTCCACTGGCAGTTCATTTTTTCTTAGGGATATACGTCATGTACCTGCGCTTACGCACAGTCTTATGTCTACAGGATAGCTGGATGATGCAGGATCTCATGTATGTTTTGGGGATTCTGCCTGGAAGATTACTCGTGGCAGACTTGTGCTTGCTAGAGGCGCCAAGGCTGGTAGCCTCTATCCTCTTGTTGTATCTAGGTCCTCAGTTGACCATGTTTTGGCAGTGGGTTCTATCCCACATGTATCACTTTGGCATGCTTGTTTAGGGCACATGTCTTTGAAGGGAATGAAAATGTTATCTGGTTTGCACTATCTTCTGCCTTTGGATTATGCATGTTTTGACTCATGTGATCATTGTCTTTATGGTAAGCAGAATAGGTCTACGCATAACAAATCGGGTAGGCCACGCATGAGTGAGCCCTTGGCATTGGTGCATTCCGATGTTTGTGGGCCTATGCCTTGCATGTCAATGGGTGGCGCGAAGTACTTCGTTACCTTCATTAATGATTTTTCTAGGAAAGTGTGGGCTTATCCCATAAAGCAGAAGTCCGATGTCTTGGCAGTTTTTCAGAGATGGCTTGCTCTTATTGAGAACTAGACTGGGTATAGGCTGAAATGCCTTAGGACAGATAATGGGGGAGAATATGTCTCGCATGCTTTTGAGCAGTTTTGTGATGACAGGGGTATTAAGCGTCAGTTGACCGCCCCTTACACCCCACCCCAGAATGGTTTGGCTGAGCGCATGAACAGGACTATTCAGGAGCGTGTGCGCTCTATGCTTAGCCATGCAGGCCTACCCCAGAGTTTTTGGGCTGAGACAGTTAGTACGGCAGTGCATGTCATAAACCGATCGCTTTCCAATGGATTGGATTTCCAGGTTGCAGAGGAAGTTTGGGCTGGTAAGCCACCCTCTTATGCGCATCTCCGTGTCTTTGGATGTGAGGCATTTTGCCATGTGCCCAAGGACAAGAGGAGTAAATTGGATCCAAAGAGCATTAAATGCATATTCCTTGGCTATGGTGAGTCAGGAGAGATGGGCTATCACCTATGGGATCTGCAGGTGTGGAAAATAGTACGCAGCCATGATGTCGTCTTCCATGAAGACAAGATGCACAGGCAGCCTGAGAAGGTGGTTGAGATCCACAGAGTGATCTTTCAGGAGGAGCCTAGAGCTCTAGCACAGCCAGTAGTACAGCCTAAAGCAGTTCCTCCATAGGGCCAGGGTATTGGACAGGCAGTTAGACAGGCAGCAAAGCCTACGGTGAGATGGTCTGCTAGAGACAGACGTCCACCTGACAGATTTCAACCCTCTATGCATTATGTTTTGGTTACAGATGCAAGAGAGCCTTTCACTTATGATGAGGCTATGCGCAGGGGTGATAGTCACTCCTGGGAGAGGGCTATGCAGTCTGAGATAGACTCCCTGCATAAGAATGAGACTTGGGATTTGGTTGCCTTGCCTAAGGGCAAGAAGGCTTTGCCATGCAAGTGGGTGTACAAGCTGAAAAGTACCCCTGGACACCCCAAGTCGGCATACATGGCTAGATTGGTAGCAAAGGGTTTTAAGTAGGAACATGGTGTGGATTTTGATGAGGTCTTCTCTCCTGTGGTTAAGATGACCACCTTGCGCTTAGTCTTGGCTTTGGTTGCACAGCTTGACTTAGATCTATATCAGATGGATGTCAAGATGGCTTTTCTACATGGGGACTTGCATGATGAGATCTATATGGATCAGCCTAAGGGCTTTGTAGAACCTGGCAGGGAGCACCTAGTGTGCAAGTTGAAGAAGAGCTTGTATGGCTTGAAGCAGGTACCTAGGGAATGGTATCATAATAAGTTTGATGCCTTTATGTAGTCACAGGGCTACAGCAGGAGTGCTATGGATCAGTGTCTTTACACGAAGAAAGCCCGTGATGGCAGTTTGCTTATCTTGGTACTCTATGTTGATGATATGTTAATAGCAGGGAAAGCTCATGATGAGCTAGATGCTCTTAAATCTCAGCTGAAGAAGAGCTTTGAGATGAAGGATTTGGGACAGGCCTCACATATACTTGGGATGCGCATTAAGCGCGATAGGCATCAGGGGCTTTTCTATCTCTCACAGCGGGAGTACATTCATAAAGTCCTTGAGCGCTTCCGCATGCAGGACGTAAAGCCTATTGGATGTCCATTACCTTCTTATGTGAAGGTATCACAAGCTGATTGTCCGCAGACAGATGAGCAGAGGGCCGCGATGGCCAAGATCCCTTATGCTTCAGCCATGGGCAGTTTGATGTATGCCATGATAGCCACTCATCCAGATATTGCGCATGCAGTTGGTGTTGTGGCACGCTATATGGCTACACCTGGCAGCAGACATTGGGATGTCGTGAAGGGTATCATGAGGTACCTGAAGGGCACATCGGATATGTGTATTTTCTATGGCAGCCAGGATACAAGGGTCGTGGGGAACACTGACTCCGATTATGCAGGACATGCAGATAGTAGGAAGTCCACTTCTGGCTATGTATTCACCTATGCTGGAGGGGCTGTCTCTTGGATGCCCAGGATTCAAAAGTGTACGGCTTTGTCTACCACTGAGGCCGAGTATGTTGCAGCCATTGAGGCTTGCAAGGAGGCCATATGGCTAGGCCGCCTAGTTGCTGACCTTGGGATTGATGCTATACCTACACTACATTCGGATTCTATGAGTGCCATTCAGTTGGCTAAGAATCCGGTCTTCCATGCGAAGACAAAACACATTGAGGTGAGGTATCACTTCATACGTGGTGTTGTGGAGGACAAGTCTGTTGACCTTGTCAAGATATCCACTGACGAGAATCCTGCAGATCTGCTCACAAAAAGCCTCACTACTGAGCGCTTTGCCTTCCTCAGGAGATTGATGGGCATTGGATGAGATGTTGCCTTTCCTCATCCCTTGTACCTATGTACATTTTTACTGTCTTTTCTTTTTTCTTTTCTCTCTCACTAGGGCAGATTCGCCTTTAAGTGGGAGGTTGTTGGGGGTAAAGGCGCCTCCGCCGTGCCGCCTCATGTATTACTACACTGACAGTACCCGCCACTACACACTGCAGGTGGCGGGCGCCCGTCATGTCACTTTATTCTTTATTCTTTTAGTGACAGTTTGAATAAAGAAAGGCCCAGTCACACATTGTGACTGTTGGAGTTCCCATTTCTTGTCTCTCTCTTTCTTGCTCTTGCTCTCCCGCCATAGCTCGCGTGCAAGCTTCAATCCTTCTCACCTTTCAGAATGTATACGACCAAGAAATGTTGGCCATCCTTCATGCTATTAAGAAATGGAACCACTACTTGTATGGCAGCTGATTTAGGGTCAAGAGCGACCATAGGGTCCTCAAATACTTCCTCTTCCAATCTAATCTTACCCCCAAACAATGCAGATGGGTAGCTACATTGCAGAACTATGACTTTGACATTACACATACACGGGGAAAAGACAATGTAGTTGCTAATTCATTATCAAGAATGTGGGCTTGTAAAGTTTTAGCCATTATAGAACTTCATAGTGATTGGATAGAAGAGCTTCAGGAGGCCTATTTGTTAGATGCTGATTTCAGCCACATTTTTCAGAAATTACAGCAAGGGCATGAAGAAGAAAACTCTCCATATTAGCTCAAGAACGGTCTCTTATGGTTTCAGGGTAGGATTGCCATCCCATACACTTCCCCATTCAAGCAAAAGATCATGCAAGAGATGCATTCTTCACCTACAGCTAGTCACTTGGGAGGGCCTATGGAAAGATTTAAAAGATTTTATTTTGAGCTGCATGTCATGTCAACAAAACAAAGACAACACCTTAAAACCAGTCGGTTTACTACAACCATTGCCTATGCCCGAAGGCAAAAGGATGCATATCACTATGGACTTCATAACCGGCTTACCGGTGACCAGAAAGGGGTGGAATAACATCTATGTAGTTGTGGACAAACTCACCAAGGCAGCCCATTTCATTCATACAAAGATCCAATATAGTGCTTCTCAAGTAGCTAGCCAATTCATGGAACATGTTTTCAAATTACATGGCTTACCATAGGTCATTGTGCGTGATCGAGATGCTAAATTCATGAGCAATTTTTGGCAGGCAGTTTTTAGCTCTATGGGCACTCAGTTAGCTCCTTCCACTGCTTATCATCCACAAACTGATGGCCAAACAGAGAGGGTTAACAAGTGGCTGGAAACTTACTTGAGGCATTTCTATTATGATGTGCAAAACACTTGGGACTCATGGTTGCATCTGGCTGAGTTTGCCTATAACAACTCTATACACTCTAGCATTGGAGTTTCACCATTCGAGGCATTGTATGGATATAAGGTACCCCTTCCCACGGTTATCTTCAATGATAAAATAAACCCACAAAGCAAGGAGGAATTGGATAAAATGCAGGCCTTACTTCAACTGTGCAAAGTCAACTTGAAGAAAGCTCAGGATCAAATGAAGCTTTATGCTGATGATAAAAGAAGGGATGTTGAAATCCAAGAAGGGGATTTAGTGCTCTTGAAGATGCCCAAGTCTAGATATGCCACCCTTAAGGATGGATCCACAGCAACAAGTTGGCACACAGGTTCTATGGCCCATATCGGATTATCAAAAGAGTGGGAGACTTGGCATATCAATTGGAACTACCACCATCCACGAAAATTCATAATGTCTTCCATGTGAGCCAATTGAAGCCCTTCATTGGATCATTAGTGGATTATGTTGAGGAGCTACCACCGATAAATGAAGAAGGCATCATTCAATACATACTCGAGCAAATCATTGGACAAAGGAAAAAGAAGCTTCACTCTCGCTCCATCCTGGAATACTTGATTAAGTGGCAAGGTTTACCACTTGAGGAAGCTTCAGTTTTGGAAGAGTTTCCATATCTATTAAAAGCAGATTTGGCTGAATCTAGCTAACTATGGCCCTGTTTTTCTCCTATAATGATTGCAGACAGCTCTCTATTTCAAAGCTGATTTTACCCTGCACTATGGACAACAATGGACATCATACATGGTCTGAAAGTACTCTTTGAGATCTCCATTTTGATATATGGCCCACCCCGATCGAAGTCTCCTATAGAAAGTTATGATAGATTTATTGAAGCAGGTTCCTGTAGTAAACAGCTTGATGTCCAATGTCTGCAACTCATATTCACTCAAGATACTTGGGTCAATTTTCATTTTTTATAATTTCCCAATAAGACCCATGTAACATACATATCCCAATGACCGACATACATAATAATAACTCTTCATTCATTTGTAAATCCCTGTAATAATGCAACAGAGTTGTACTCTGATCTACTCCTATCCAGTTAGCTCATAAGTACCCAAATTGTTTTTTAGGGCAAAAACCTTCGGGTGGGGATGGAATGTAAGGGAGGGGGATTTAATAATGGGAAAATACTAGCTACACTGGCTAGTATATAAGGTGTTAGGGACTTGATTTTTCATCATCAAATTTTAATACAAGTCTCCTTTCATCTTCATCTCCTTCTCCAAGCTCTCATGGCTTCTTTCTCTCTCTTTTTGTCTTTCTCTCTCTTTTTTAGTATTTCTCTCTCCTCGTCACTCTCTTTCTCTCTCTTCATGTAGTCTTTCTCTCTCTTCTACACACACTCTCTCTCCTTCCTCTTCTCTCTCCTGTCTCCTTCATTACAAACATGCCATGCCGTCGACCATGTCCTAGAGTCATGATTGGGGCTACTCTATAGTCCATGAGCATCACATTTCTTTCATTGTCATATGAGACATATGGGTTGGTATAATCGTCATTAACAAAGTGGATCGGAGCATCGCTAGGTGGGTTATTTATGATCGGGCTCGAGGGCCATGGGATGCTAGATGGGTTAATATCAACTTGAGGAGTTGGAGGCCTCTAATCAAGAGGAGCAGGAAGAGCCATCTACTAGGGCCTTGGATATGGGAACCCACAATTGGCATATGATGCAACATGGGGAAGCAGGCTAGGGGCTCTATATGTGGATGCCTTGTGACCAAATACCCATAATTTGTGCAAGGTCTTGCTTTGTGGAGAGTATTCAAATATGGCAAGTGACTGCCACCACAATGTATGCACTCCATGTTTTGTTAGTATGGTTGAGCTTGCTTGAATGAGTCTATGATTTTCAAGAGCTCTTATTGTTGTTTCATTACGTGTATCATGAGATTTTGAGTTTACATGTTACTTATCTCAAGTTTTCCTCTATGGCTTGTCCGAACTTTGGAAGATGGAAGTTTTGAAAAATAAACTCTTTTTAAAA
This sequence comes from Lygodium microphyllum, assembly GCF_053477565.2. Classification (NCBI taxonomy): domain Eukaryota; kingdom Viridiplantae; phylum Streptophyta; class Polypodiopsida; order Schizaeales; family Lygodiaceae; genus Lygodium; species Lygodium microphyllum. Next base: position 57,798,501 of record NC_141144.1, on the reverse strand, counting down.
TTTATATTGTGCTAGATCCTAAGAGGAAGAGTAATCCAAGAAGATTATTGGAAGCTATTGCCTCTTACGCTAAGTTTAGCATTGATATTTTCATTTAAGGTAAAGGATTTGTCTTGGAAGGAAATTCATTAAAATTACTATATATAATACACTCAAAGTAAGATGTTTTTGGTTGTAAATTAGATTCTTATTTTTCTTAAATTATCAAGATAAAAGATGGATAATCAAGTATAGACTATTGAAGATTGAGGAAATATTTTGATAGGCACAAGACGCCAACTGAGGTACTCTTTCTTAACGATGCTGAACATTTCCAAGGTCAGCATGAATTAAACCTACTCTAAGGGGTTTGTGTTATTGCATCGATGAGTTTGGACTAACCACGATGTGAAATGTCATATTGTAGGGAATCCTAGTTGGCAAGAGGAATCAAGGATACCAAGGGGCTCTGGTCACAAATTCCTTAGACTCTTAAAAATTATCAATTACCCTTCGAATGCAAATAGTAATCTGGAAGTCCCAATACTAGTCGAGGGACTAAACTTGGTGGAAATAGTATCTTTGAGTTGATATTATATCTAGTTAGAGCAAGAAACATTGTAAAAATATATTTTTCTAAAGGAACTGTTTGAGGAATAATTGCTTTACCCTGTTTTTGTATCATGAAATAAAGATGTGTAATGAACACGTGCCATAAGATAATCAAAGAATCAATTATTATATATCAAACCTAAAGTGATAGATAATTAGGTAATTAAAATACTCTATTGAGGGAATAGGTCCTTGACAGATCCAGACCTGCGAGATTGAGTGGTCTTGGTTAGTCGAGAGCATTTCTCATAAAAAATATATTAGCAAATAGGCAAAAAAGGCCATTAAATATTAAGAAAAACCTGAGTTGCATAATTTTAGGGGGCGGAATAGGATTTTGACTTACGCGAGCAGAAGGGTCAATGTGATGTACTCCCGCTTCATCTCCCATTCTTTTGGAACCAAGTGCAATGCATGTCTGCTTCAGTTTGAGTAATAAAGTGAGAAGTTAGAACTGGAAATATTGATGCTAGTAGTTGACCAATAGGTGAGTCGACCACTATTAGGAACCCAAACTCAAGCCGATCCTCATGGGAATTATCAAAAACTTCCATTGCAAGGTAGAGTCAAGAGGACCTAGATAGCAAACTCCGAGGTATTCCACAGAGTCTTGGGTGGCATCTGGGGTATCTCTTAATGGACTACTAAGAATGTGTCAACGAGAAAGCAGCTTGGGTGGACATGTCATACTTGGTATCAAAGCCTACGTTTATATAGGATACGATGCAAGTATAAAAACTAGTAGAGACTTGTAACTATAGCATAAGATATATTTTCCTTAAGTTGTGAATTCTTCTCTTTTTTAATATATGTTTCTGATTTCTGGCAGAAGGAAAAACTGTGGGAACGATTCTTAAATTTTCAAGTCATGTTTATGTTAGCCATGCACTCATCTAGTTTCAGTCTCAAAGAAACCAAATTATGTGAATAATAGACCCAATATACAATCCTTTACTGTTGTATTGTGAAAGGCGATGGATGTTAGGTGGAGGGTACTATTACATTGATGCAAACTATCACACTTACCTCCAAAATAATTTAAAGAGACTTAAATTAATGGAAACCCTTAAGGTTGCCAAGATTTATCTATTATGTGTGGCCAGAGTAAACTCGAACATGTTCATCAAAGGATGACAAGTTAAATTAAACTAGTATATCTATGAGGAGGTCATAGAAGTTATACCAATTGAGTGAGTGATGGTTGTAGGTTGCTCTAATTCTTGTCGCAACTACAAAAAAGATGGATTACATGATCTTCCCCTAAAGTATAGATTTCTGGATATTCATTCCCAAAACCATAATTATTATTTAATGGATGTATCACAGTTCCATGCCGAGATTGTAATAGGGAATCCTCTTCCAAGAATAACATAAGCCTCTAAGCAAAATAATGTATTCCCTTCCTATTGATGTAAGGAATTAATTTTGTCCACCTATTGTAATCAAAACTAGTTGTCACCTTAACAATTGAGAATAAATTGTTTTGTTGCAAATTTTCAAAAATTTTAAAAGGTTTAGATCTCTTAAACCCTAGCTAGAATATGGTTATTACAAGCTAATAGCATTTTATTTCAAGGTAACAAAGCTAGAAAGAAATTCATTGTATTCATGCCATGTGTATATTTGCCATGCATTCGTTGAAACATGAATGGAAAAATAATTCTATGACTATCTTAGGAGAGAATGTATAGTACTTATCCCTTCTATCTAAAATGACATTGGGGAAAATATGGGACACTTTGATACATTGAGACTGATTGTCTTGACTATATCAAGATCAACCTTAGGCACGAATCTAATGGATGGAGAGCTTAAAGTGTTGAGATAGCTGCAATGGAGCTTTTGTGTAGAGATCCACGTTGAGAGAGAGAGAAGAGATAGAGACACATGGTTTGTGGTACTAAAGAGTGTACCTCAATAATGATTTTAGATAGGTATATGTACTATGTACAGCCGAGCCCTTACGGGTGGACATGAGCACTGCCCTTTATCCCAACAACCTCCCCCCTAAAGGCATTGTGCCCAAAGGTAGAGGAAAAGAATAAGCTAAGTCTAAGTATGTACAAAGTTGAAGAGAATCTTCCTATCCAATACCCATCATCTACCAGCAATGGGCAAACCTCTCTACTAGAAGACCGTTCGTGAGAAGGTCTATAGGGTTATCATTAGTGTGCACCTCGACTAGCTCAATGCTCTTGTTGTCAACAAGTACGTCTCTAATGAAATGATACTTCACTTGTATGTGTTTTCTATTTGCATGAAAGATAGGGTTCCATGCTAACATGATAGCACTCTGACTATCATAATGGAGAACAGGAACCTCAGTAATCCCAACCTCAACAACCAAACCTGACAACCATAAGGCCTCTTTGCATGCCTTAGTGGTGCCAACCACATACTCTGCCTCTGTAGTAGACAATGCAATACACTTTTGTAGCCTGAATATCCAAGAGAAAAATCCCCCTATGAAATTAAACATATATCTTGAAGTGGACTTCCTACACGCATGTCCAACATAGTCTGCATCAGTAAAGCCAACAACATATGCCTTCTGCTTACCAAAGTAGATGCACAAATCCTTTGTGCCCTTGAGGTATCTCATAATACTTTTCACTGCTTCCCAATGCTTCTTGCCAGGGTTTTCCATGTACCTGCTGATCACTCCCACTGCAAAGGCAATGTCAGGACGTGTAGCAACCATAACATACATCAAACTGCTAATGACTGAAGCATATGGAATCGTGGCCATTTCAGCCTTCTCATCATCAAATGTAGGGATGTCCTATGCACTAAGTTGCACATATGGAGGCAATGGAAATCCAATTGCTTTTCCCCCCTCTATATTGAAACACTGCAAAATCTTGGATACATACTCCTACTGAGATATATAGAGTCACCCCTTTGATCTATCTTAGAGTATCCGCATCCCAAGAATGTGATTGGTATCACCAAGATCCTTCATGTCAAAGCTATCATGAAGAATTTGCTTCAATGATTCCAATGCATGCGTATCCCTACCAACAAATCAGTATGTCATCAACATATAGGACCAAGATAACCAGGCTGCCATATCTGCTGCTTTCTTGGTGTACAAGCAGTGGTCAACTTGACTTTTGTGAAAGCCCTAAAACTGAATGAAAGTATCAAACTTATGATACCATTCTTGCATTTCCTGTTTCAGCCCATACAAACTTCATTTCAGTTTACAGACCATTGTCTCTTTGCCTTTAGCAACAAAACCCTTAGGCTGTTGATTATATATGTCCTCATGTAGATCACCATGTAAAAATGCAGTCTTTACATCCATCTGTATGAGCTCCATACCCTTAGCTACAACCAAGCCCAAAATGGTTCTCAAGGTAGTCATCTTGACTAAAAGAGAGAAGATCTCATCAAAATCAATTCCATGTTCTTGCTTTTACCCCTTTGCAACTAGCCATGCTTTATACTTTGACAAATAACCAAAAGTGGCCTTCATCTTGTAAACCCACTTGCATGGAAGAGTTTTCTACCCTTTAGGCAGCTGCACCAAGTCCCAAGTAGCATTCTTTTCAAGAGATTCCATCTCTGATAGCATGGCCTTGAACCACTTCTTACTATTTGGTCTGGTCATTGCTTCCTTGAATCATAACGACTCACCACAATTCATCAACACGATATAATCTACAGCATACTGCACACTAAGAATAAACCTATCAGGTGGTCTCGATGGTCGAGTCAACCTATAGAGTGAAGGCTCAGCATTTTTTGTAGGCCTGCAAATCTACATTTACAGGTTGTTGTCCTGAAATACGGGCCTGCAATTCTGCATATACAAGTTGCTGTCCTGAAATTCCAACATGTTGTCCTGACAGTTCAGGTTGTCCTAACTACATGTTTTCAGGCTGAAAATGTGGTGTATCATGGGCAATACCTTGCTGGTCATCTCCAGCACCATTTTCTACTTTTTCATGAGTATTTATAGCATGTATACATTGTTGTCCAGTGGGCACAAATGGCTGTCTAAAAGGTACATCCTCCTTGAAAACAACCCTTTTGACTTCCTCAATATTCTCGGGCTGCTTATGCATGCAATCTTTATGGAAGATGACATCATTGCTATGTACTATATTTCTTTTCTTGAAAGCCCAAAGTCTATACCCCATCTCACCCTCATCACCATATCCTAGGAATATGCATTTATAGGACTTTGGTTCTAGTTTGTTATATTTTTCTTTCCATATGTGCACAAAAGCCTCGCAACCAAACACTCCCAAATGAGCCATAAGAAAGTGGCTTGCTTGACCACTCTTCTTGAGGGACTCTCCCCCCCAAAGACCTATTCAGTGACTTGTTAATCAAATAAACGACTATCATAACAACCTCTGCCCAAAAGCCATGGGGTAATGCACTATGAGACAACATCATACGAACCTTATCATGTATGGTTTGATTCATGCGCAAAGGAATCTCCATTTTGGGGTGGATTATGAGGAGCAATGAGCTCCTACACATACTCCCCACTGTTGTCAAAGCAAAGACACTTAAGTGTCTTATTAGTCTCATTCTCTACCAATGCCAAGAATTTTTTAAACTTGTCAAGCACTTTGTCCTTGCTACGAATAGAGTAAACCCATACCTTCCGAGTAGCATCATTGACAAATGTGACAAAGTATTTATTTCCTCCTAGAGATAACCCTGGCATTTGACATATATCAGAATGCACTAGTTCTAGAGGAAAAGGTTTTAGTGAGAGAGACTTTTTATGATATGTCTGCACATGTTTACCATCAACACAATGATCACATTGCTCAAAATCAGCATAATGAAGACAAGGCAAGTAACCCAAACGAGAAAGTACTTTCATTTCTGTTTTGACTCATGTGTCCCAACCGGCCATGCCACAAGGAAACACTTGGTTGCTCACTTACAACAATAGCATGGTCATGCACACTAGATACATGGAGAGGGTACAAATTATTACTCTTTGAGCCTCTAGAAATAACCCTAGATCCTTTGCAGATCTTCCATTTTCCATCACCAAAGGTGGTATGTAATCCATTGTTATCTAGATGTCCAGTACTAATCAAGTTCTTCTTAAGCTACGGTACATGCCTTATATTCTGAAGAGTGAAGACAGTGAAACTGTAGTTGCACATTGCCAATGCCTACAATGTCACATGCATTATTGTCCCCAAGATGGACAACACCATGTTGAACTCCTGTATAGTCTGTAAACCACTCACGATGAGGGGTGATATGAAAAGAGGCACCTGAATCCAAAATCCAAGTATGCAAGTCATCATCTGTATCGCCTATCAAAGCATGTGCACTGAAACATGAAGAGACAAAGAGTACATCATTCCCACCGTCACTCTCATGGGCTGACTATATTCACCTCTTTGATCTTTACACTACTCTTCTTAGCAGGCTTACTCTCTTTCTTCTCTTCCTTGTTGTCATCTGTCTTCTTTCCCTTTCCTTTCTCTTTCTTTCATTTATAGAAGTCACATTTAAAGTGACCCTTCTTGCCATAGTGATGGCATTCAACATCCTTACCATGTGATTTACTGCGTCTCGTGCTATTAGATTTGCCTTTCTATTGTGATCTGCCTCTAGTATGCAAAGCACTGGAAGACTTATTAGATGCATTGTTGTTAGAAACTCGGATCTAGGACATGGCTATGACAGAAGCAGTTGAAATGGAAAGTAGAGACTCATGAAGACATTAACATTGACAAGTCAAATTGTTACACAAGTGAATTAGGTTTCAAGATTGAGACTTGGACTCATAAACACAGTCTTGTGTATTGACAGTGACAAGCACACTTTACTATAAAGAAAAGAGTACTATCATTGCATTACAAAAGAGTGCAAATAAATGCTTTATAGGAATTGAATGGTAGCACTTCTCCTACTGCGCAAATGGGATTCTAGTCTTGAGCCCTCATTGCTCCTTACAAAGGGACTGAAGTAGGTGTGATTGCAAATATCTCAACAATTGTTTTGTCGATTCATTTCTTCCATGAGTAGAGCACTCTCTACATCAGCATACAAAAGCGTAGCATTATAATTTCTCATAGCAGTCCTGAAGGTATCCCAGCTCTCTGGCAAAGTGCAAAGCAATGCTAAAGATGCGGGATTTAGAGCATGGCAAACTGCGGAAGCTATGGAGGATGGAAGATGAAGAGAGAACTCATGATGACATTGACAAACAAGACAACTGTTATTACACAAGTGAATTAGGTTCCAAGATTGAGAATTGGACTCATAAAGACATTCTTGTGTAGTACTGACAATGACAAGACACTTAACTGAAAGTACAAAGCATCATGACATTGTATTCATTCTATGTTGAAAAGTGGTAGTCAAGTACAATGCTTTATAGTTGTTGGATGGGTAGCAATATTCCCTCTCTATGCATGTGGGATTACTGCAGCCTGCATGTCCTGAGCCCAAAATGCCTCATACAAAGAGGCTACATTAGGTGTGATTGCAAATATCTCAATGCCCCTCCTCAATCACAACCAGAAAGTACAAAGTGTGTAGAGGCTTTAGTGAAAGTAACACTTGCAAAGTGTGGGCACACCATAAACATGGCAAAACACCAGAGGCTGTCGTAGAAAAGGCTAAGTGTGGGTACCACAAACATGATGGTCATCCAGAGGCTGTAGCAGGGGCCTTACAGAGGCTATAGTACAAGGCTACATGAGGAGTTTTACAAGCTTATGAGAAAGACATTTGGGCTAGACATTATAAGGCTAAAGAAGTTAATAAAATTTGGATCAAGGACCGATCAAGGACCGATCGGCAGGCCCTTGCAATTTTCAAGATTACTCAATTCATTGTAAGTCTTCTTGTCGGAGCAGTCCACCTTGCCCTTTTTGATCATGTACTTACTTTTCACTTTGCTTGTTGCTTCAGAGTCTTCATGATTTTTCTTGTCTTTATGGTCCCCCTCAAGCAAAGGTACAATCTTTGAGATAGCAAAAATGTCTTCAAAATTTTGCACTTTCACGTCTTCAAGGTCTTTGAATGGATTCATTGATTTCTCTTTGGTGTAGGCAACTCCATTTCCTTCTGCAGGTAGAGTAAGAACATCTTCTATGTCATGTAAATAAGCAACACAAATCATGTTACTCTTCATGAAGTGTATCCACATAGAAATCTTCTTGATTGTCATTGATATGACCAGAATCAGCTTCAAATCTAAGATAAATCAGTAAGAGTGTTGTACTTAAGTGTATCAAAGGATACAAGAAGAATAGTGTCAAATAACACTTGATAAGTATCAATAGATACTGTTCTTGATGAGCCTGATGTTGATGCTGGATCTTCTTGAACCTTCTTCTTGTTGATTTTGACATTTTAATTTCTTACTGAAGACTGAGTTTTGGAGCAGATCAGAGTAGCAAAACCTTCAGTTGAGTAAGAAGAGTGAGAAGGATGAGTTGGAAGAGGAGCTTGATGTGGTTGTTGCTTGAGCTGCTTGATTTCTTCAACTCTTTCAAATCTTCCAAGCACAAATCTCCCCTCCTTGATGTGATTTGATGAGCAATCCTTGTTAGAATCTTTAGTGTCAGTCAAATCTGATTGGCTGAGGATCCTTGAGCCAAAAAATGAAGTAGAGATGAAGCTTTGATGTTGTGGCTATGGATTCTTCTTTAGGGTTCAGAGACAGGCGACTGTGTTTTCGGCTGCAGCAGCACACACGCTTGATCATTTGGTCAAATCTTTGAGTGGAAGGAGGTTTGAACACTGCTCTTCAAATGCCCTATGGTCACAGGTTTAATCACGGACAATACAGCGTGAATGAGGCATACGACTAGCAGGCGGCTGGGGATCTGGATAGCGACGAGCTAATTGTGCAATGCTAGGAGGTAGGTGTAGCAATATTGTGTTGTGATGTGACAGATAGGAGAGCCTTGAGTTGGGGAAGATTCCCTCAGAAGGAATCATGAAGAGATATGGTCTCTATGAGGAGATATGAGTGCTCAAAGAAGGGTATGTGTTGTGTAGCTATGGTTGCCAAGCAGGGCAATGAGAAGAAAGAGTAGGAGATGAGGTCCTAGACTTGGCCTGAGCTTGAGGTCAAACTGAGCTAGATGAGAGTGAACTGGAGCTAGAGGAGCAGTGCCATGCCCATCTAGTCTATGATACCATGTTAAAAATGAGGGATCTAGAGCATGTCAAACTGCGGAAGCTATGGAGGATGGAAGATGAAGAGAGAACTCATGGGATGACATTGACAAAGAAGACAACTGTTATTACACAAGTGAATTAGGTTCCAAGATTGAGACTTGGACTCATAAAGTCATTCTTGTGTAGTACTGACAATGACAAGACACTTAACTTAAAGTACAAAGCATCATGACATTGTATTCATTCTATGTTGAAAAGTGGTAGTCAAGTACAATGCTTCATAGTTGTTAGATGGGTAGCAATCTTCCCTCTCTATGCATATGGGATAACTGTAGCTTGCATGTCCTGAGCCCAAACTGCCTCATACAAAGAGGCTACATTAGGTGTGATTGCAAATATCTCAACAAGCAAGAACGTAGCTTTGAGCTCATCATCAATATTGAACTTCAAAGTAGCAAGCTAGATGAAAATGGAGTTAAACTCACTAAGGTGAGTAGACATTTCAGTACCCTCTTTCATATGCAAATCCATGATTTTCTTCAACTAGTAAAATTTGCTTGCATCACTCTTCTGGGCGTACAACCTTTCCAGTCACTTCCAAATCTCATAAGTAGAATCCAACCCTTCAATGTTGAATAGTAAGGCATCAGAAATTGATAGCTCAATGGTCGAGCATGCAAACTCATTCAGCTCATCCCAATCATCCTACTCTACATCAGCTAGTTTTGTTCCCTTTACTTTAATCGACTTTGGTTGCTTCTTCTGCAACAAGATATTATAGCACTGCTTTTGCCAAACTGCAAAGTTGTGTGCTCCTTCAAGCTTCCTGATATGCATAAGATGATTGTCACTACTACTAGCCATGATTCACAACCAAATAACTGTATGACAGTAAATGACAGCTAATGCCAAGCAATGTAAGCTCCAAAATCCACTCAATAATATGTTAGGAATATCCCCAAGTGTGTACAGCAAGAACATACATCAGTTCATTGCCCAAAATGCCTCAAAAGCTTTCAATGATAGTAAACATACCAATTTCTTGACAAAAATAGAGTGCAGTCTTGAAATTCCTAACAATACATGTGGTTGTCCTACAATTCAACAGTGCAGTCTAGAAATTCTTGACAATTCAAGTGGCTATCCTGCAATTCAGGAGTGTAGTCCAGAATTTCTTGATAATACAGGTGGCTGCCTTGCAACTCAGGAAACTATCTTGAATGTACAATAGTAGATCTATTAGTAAAGGTGATCCAAAACATGAGCTTTAATCACTAATCAAATGCATTCTTGAATCAAATCCAAGTATATAATATCAATCATAAGCATGAATACATGGAATAGAATGCCTGAGACCAAGTCTAAAAGCAAGACATAATGCATACACAGCCAAAATGTCATTCAGTCCTATTATTCGAGCAACCAAATATCTATTAAAACTGAGTGAAATCTCAGTCAAAATTAGCACAAATGCACTTCAATACATAGGCATATCATTCCTTGACAATGTTTTAACATCACTTGAGCATGTATACACATCAACAGGCATGTCCAAGGACCAATGTCATTAAAGAATAGAGAGCTGCCTATAAATTGCAAGTTGTGGACTGTGTATTCCAACCACAAGCACGTCTGCAAATTGAGCCAAATCCTTGCCAAGATTAGCTCAAAATGGTCTAAAGACAATGCCACATGATTCCCAAAGCATTCAACATCAAGATATACAATAGCCATCAAATGAGCATGATATGTATGCACCATACAAACAAAGATATGTGTTTCCCTATTTATTTTAGATCTGAATACTATGTATTTCAAACCTAAAGCTGAATGTATATCAGCCCCAAGTGTAATACTACACTTCAATGCTCAATGCTAAGCATTAGATGCAAAGTCTGGAGCACAACCATGATGCCAAATGAAGAGGAGCAGCTACTGTAAGTCTTGAGCATGCTAAAAAGTAGATCTGCATACCCATGTTGATGGCGTCTTTAGCCTTGAAGGGATTAGAATGCTAGTCCAAGTGTTGGAGATGATGGGGAGGGTTTCCAAGTGACCAACAATGGATTCCAACAAGCTCGAATGAAGAGGAAGCTTCAAGCTTCAAGAAGAAGCTTCAAACCTTGCTGCCCCGCCTGCAGACTCATCACAATGAACTCTTCTTCAACTTCAAGCTCCTGCACTTGAAGAAATACCAAGCTCTTGATTGCTTGAACCAAGCTCTGATACCAATTTGTTGAGATAGATGCCATGGATCTTCTATGTAGAGATGCAGGTTGAGAGAGAGAGAGAAGAGATAGAGACACACGATTTGTGGTACTAAAGAGTGTACCTCAATAATGATTTTAGATAGGTATATGTACTATGAATAGACTAGCCCTTATGGGCGAACACGAGCATTGCCCTTTATCCCAACATAAAGCTCATTGAGCTTGGTTCTTCCTTAGTTTTTAGCTTCTTTTTCTCCTCTAACAGTGATTCTTGGATATCAACAAGCTCAGGGTTTGGCATATTGATTAGAGTTGTTGATACATTATTATATTCAGGAGGAAAATATTTAAGTAGAACACCAATGCAAACGTCTTCTTCAATTTTAATGTTGATTTCTACAAGCTGGGTTAGAAGTCCTTCGATATAATTTAGATGTGTGATGAGTTATGTGCTAAAATTCATTTCAAGCTTGAAAATTTCAATCAAGAGACCATACTTTGATGACTTAGAATGTGCACCAAAGAAGGTGTCAAGTCTCTTCCATGTATCTTGTGAAGTATCACAATTATCCACATGGTGGATATAGCTATCTTCTAGCTCCAGTTTGATAATGTCCTGAGCCTTATCATCATTATTTTTTCATGTGACTGCAAGGTCTGCATCACAAGGCTTATTTTCTTTTCCAGTGGTAATGGCCGAGAGGCCCTTCTTCATCAGGATGAGTTTGATGCCGGTTTGCTATGTATGAAATCCGACTTCTTTGAAGCAAGCTAATGGAGAGTCTTTTCCCATGTTGGATTTGTAGGGACAATAGCAAATCAAAGTTAGAATTCTCAAATTTTATCAGTGGTAGAGTAGATTACAATGTGTCAAGAGACACAAGTAATGACAATGTGAAAACACACTATGTAAAGACTATGTCCGAGTTGATGTCAAACTTGAATCTTCTTAGTTCGGGGCTCTTCAATATTTCTAGGTCCTTCCCCTTCTTGATTTGATGCTAGGATAGTATATCAGAGTGGGAGTGGGTTACTCTAGGTGGTAGGAGAGAGAAAATGATGAGATTTTTTAGCTTAGGTGAAAATGGCTATGGAGTCACAATTAGGGTTTCTAGGGGGGCCTAGTTTTTTTGACATTGCAAGAGATATACCTGACGATTTTCAAATTTTTTTTAATGGAAATGTAGCTGACTTGATGCTCTATCAAGCCCCATAATGATGATCAAGATTACTTGCAGATTCAAGCACATAGAGTGGAGGATGATAGCAGATGTAATTCTGGACAGATCTTGATGTTTTGAATAATGCTGGGGGTAGAGAGTTCATGTAGATATGCTTTATATTGAGAGGTCCAGGGACTCCAAGCAGGGTATGTCCTACATGTTACAGTTCTAGGCTATGGTAGTGATTGAGCATTTTCACAATGCTGAAGTTATGCTTGCCCAATATCAGTGTTTGATGTGTTAAGAAGAAGCTCTAGAAGTAGAGGAAAACTTTTCCAGAGGGATGTTCCAGGAGATTTGACTTGTGAAGTGAGATATAAGAGCTTCAAGTTGACAGGGTGTTGCTGGCTATGGCTGCCATGGAAGCTCAATTGAAGGTAGAGTTGAGAGATGAAGTCATGGGCTGGAACTAAGCTGACGAGAGGTTAAGATGAGCTAAGAGACTAAAGAAGAGCTAAGCCAAGCTGAACCATGCCCAATTGGGCTTTGATACCATGTTAAATATGTGATATCTAGAGCATGGCAGATGTGGAAGCTATGGAGATTGGAAGAGAAAGAGTGAATTCATGAAGACACTAACATGACTGACAATTACACAAGTGAATTAGGTTCCAAGATGGAAGCGTGGACTCATAAACACAATCTTGTGTATTGAGTGACAATGACACAGAGACTTTACTAAAGGACAAAAGTACTATGACATTGCATTAGAAAAGAGAGCAAGTACTATGCTTTATAGGAAACTAGATGGTAGCACTTCTCGTATTGTGCATATGGGATTCTAGTCTTGAGCCCTCACTGCTCCTTACAAAGAGATTGAAGTAGGTGTGATTGCAAACATCTCAACAGAGTGTTCTATCTTTCTTTTTCTAAAATAGTACCCAGGGCTCCCCATGGTGAATTACTGAATCATATGTATCCTTAGTCTAATAGTTATTTGAGTTATTCTTTTAGCTCAATGGCTTCAGGAATTGACATTCGATAGGGTCACTTGGCATGATGTCGGAGGAATTTTAGTCAAAAGGTCATATCCACTAGGGATTAGAGAGAAAAGGAAGTAGAGAATAGGAGATAGAGGATATGAAAAATAATAGACAAGAGGTACACAAGATAAAGATAAAGATCAATGAATCAAAGCACTATGTATTGATAGAACCTAAGAAGATAAACAAAATCCTTTTCTCAAACTACCGAGAAACAATCTCCAAGCATTAGATCTCCTAGAGTTCCCTGATAGACCAAAAACGTGCACCAAATATTAACTTCGTCTTTGCTACTTAGACTGAAAATCCGATGGTTCTGTTGGCTCTGAAAGGGGGGTAAAACCCTAGAACACCTGCTCAGAATTCTCCTGGATTGCTCTTTCTTCTTCTCCTAGTTGGAGTGTTGTTTTGCTACCTATAAACTACGATCGTGTGCCACACAATTTCGGAATCCCTTCGTTTTGCATGAGATCTCCCAAAATTGGCTGAAAAGCCACTTGCTTTTTGCATGTCAATCTATTCTAGAAGTTTTCTATAACTTTTTAGGATATTTACAAGAAATAATATCCAAAATATCAAAAATAGGCTAAACGTGTTCAAAAATCCCATATTTTGGAACTAACCATACTATAGACACTAGCACTAATGACTAAGATGACATTGACGCTCTAGATCAATAAAAAATCTAAATGCTAATGCACTCAAAGGTTTTTCACACTGTGTTTGTGTAGGAGCATGCGATCCACCCCCTCTAAACCAGCACATCCTTCAGTATGTACCACAGATGCACCACCCAAGTCAAACACCCATAGCATCAACTTGTCACTTATCATGCACATAAGAAGCCATCCCCTTGGATCATAGGTCAAAATGCTCAATATCTACATAACTCTTGAACCACACCTAGTGTCCTACCCCCTCTAAGGTCATAAGGCCTTGGGTGTGCATCATATACTAGAGGATCTTGAATCTCTATATAGAGGCTATGAATGCACCCATCAAAAAATGCATAGCAATATGCCTACTCTTTCAAAGTCCAGCATATAGAATTCTACTTATACCGATAATTATGTACCACATCAAACATAAATCAAGCCTCACTTGCATCTAACACAAGTTGACCATTACTAAAAATAGTGAAGCAATCCATATCTTGAAGCATCTTTGAATTGTCTTTCAAGGCCTCTAACAAAGCATCCAAAACATTCTCCATTTGTGGAGCATCATATCTAACATCCTCTAAAGGCATATCCTAGAGCTCATGAATTGTCTCATAAACGATAATTGTATCATGCAAATCATGTGCATCCAACACTTCACCAATCTCCCTCTGAGCCTACACATCCTCCAATATGTGCCAAAGTCCTAGTTGTCACTAGATTCTGAGTCCTCCTCATCCTTTGTAACCATATCCTTTGCTTCTTCATGTTCCATATCTTCTTGGCTAGCCCTTGTATCATGGCCACTATTTTCTTCCAATTCTAGCAACTCATAGGCAGTAGATTCCCGCCACTTGAATAATTTAATTCTTTTATTTGCTATCAAAAGTTTTATGGCTATCCCATCCAGCTCATTTAATGCATAAGTAGCATTATCAAACACTTGTCTTACCACATAGGGTTTGAACAATCTTTTGGAGACTTTACGCATGGCAATGTGCTGGTTGTCTAAACTACTATCATAAACCAATACCCCATCCCCATCTTGTATGGTTCTTGGCCTCAATATGTCTTTTTTCAAACCATTTCTTATATTGTATCCTTGATACCCTCAACTTTGCAACTGTTGCCTTTATGTCTTCTAACTTTCTTTCCAATTTTCTAATATGTAAGGCCAACAACTCCTCTCCATTCAACTCCTCTTCCCAAGCACACACACTCCATGTGACTATCATATCTTCTATAAGCATGATAGGTTTTTGACCATACATCAATTTAGCAGGCATATATCCTGTAATAGCACTATGAGTTGTTCTATTAGCCCACAAATCATAAGGGAGCAATCGGGCTAGTCTTTTACCTTCTTTCTGAAAGGGAGCAATGGATCAAAGGTTGGACTCGAGAGCTATGGCGGGAGAACAAGAGCAAGAAAGGAAGAGACTAGAAATGGAAACTCTAACAGTCACAATGTGTGATCAAGCCTTCCTTTATTCAAACTGTCACTAAAAGAATAAAGAATAAAGAATAAAGTGACGGTGACGGGGCGCCCGCCACTTGCAATGTGCAGTGGCGGTGACTATCAGTGTAGTAATACATACGCGGCTAGGCAAAGGCGCCTTTACTCCCAACAACCAACAACCTCCCACTTAAAGTCGAATCTGCCCCAGTGAGGAGTGAAAAGAAAAAGAGAAAAAAGATAGTACAACATGTACACATGTACAACAGGATGAGAAAAGACGTCATCTCATCCCATGCCCACCAACCTCCTAAGGAAGGCAAAGTGCTCTGTAGAGAGGCTTTTTGTGAGCAGATCTGCAAGATTATGGTCAGTCGAGATCTTGACAAGATCAAGAGGCTTGTCCTCAATGACCCCACGTATGAAGTGATACCTCACCACAATGTGTTTCGTTTTTGCATGGAAGACCGGATTCTTGGCTAACTGAATAGCACTCATAGAATCCAAATGCAGTGTAGGGATAGCATCAATACTAAGGTCAGTAACTAAACAACCCAACCAAATGGCCTCCTTGCAAGCCTCAATGGCTACAACATACTCGGCCTCTGTAGTAGAAAGAGCCATGCATTTCTGCACCCTAGACATCCAAGAAACAGCACCTCCAGCATAGGTGAATACATAGCCGGAAGTGGACTTCCTACTATCTGCATGTCCTACATAATCAGAGGTAGTGTACCCCACGACTCCTATATCCTGGCTACCATAGCATATGCACATATCTACAATGCCCTTCACATACCTCATGATGCCCTTCACGGCATCCCAATGCTTCTTGCCAGGTGTAGCCATATAGTGTGCCACAACACCAATTGCAAAGGCAATATCTGGACGAGTGGCTATCATGGCGTACATAAGACTGCCCCCACTGCGGATGCATAGGGAATCTTGGCCATCTCGGCCCTCTGCTCACCTATTTTCGGACAATCAGCTTGTGATAC
This sequence comes from Lygodium microphyllum, assembly GCF_053477565.2. NCBI lineage: Eukaryota > Viridiplantae > Streptophyta > Polypodiopsida > Schizaeales > Lygodiaceae > Lygodium > Lygodium microphyllum. The sequence continues at coordinate 57,782,260 of NC_141144.1, read as the reverse complement.
CTTCACATAAGAAGGCAATGGACAGCCAATAGGCTTTACGTCCTGCATGCGGAAGTGCTCAAAGACTTTATCAATGTACTCCCTCTGTGAGAAGTAGAGGATTCCCTGATGCCTGTCGCGTCTAATGCGCATACCAAGTATGTGAGTGGCCTGTCCCAAATCTTTCATCTCAAAGCTCTTCTTGAGCTAAGCCTTAAGAGCATCTAGCTCATCATGAGCTTTCCCTACTATCAGCATATCATCCACATAAACTACCAAAATCAATAAAGAACCATCACGTGCTTTCTTCGTGTAAAGACACGGATCCATAGCACTTCGGCTATAGCCCTGTAACTGCATAAAGGCATCAAAATTATGATACCACTCCCTAGGTGCATGTTTCAAGCCGTAAAGACTTTTCTTCAATTTGGACACTAGGTGTTTCCTGCCAGGTTTTGGAAAGCCCTTAGGCTGCTCCATATAAATCTCATCATGCAAGTCCCCATGTAAGAAAGTCGTCTTGACATCCATCTAGTATAAATCCAAGTCAAGCTGAGCAACCAAAGCCAAGACTAAGTGCAAGGTGGTCATCTTAACCATTGGAGAAAATACCTCGTCAAATTCCACACCATGTTTCTGCTTAAAACCCTTTGCTACCAATCTAGCCTTGTATGCCGGCTTGGGGTGTCTAGGGGTACTTTTTTTTCTTGTACACCCACTTGCATGGCAAAGCCTTCTTGCCCGTAGGCAAGGAAACCAAATCCCAAGTGTCATTCTTATGTAGGGAGTCTATCTCAGACTGCATAGCCCTCTCCCAAGAGTGTCTGTCACCCCTACACATAGCCTCATCATAAGTGAAAAGCTCTCCTGCATCTGTAACCAAGACATAATGCATCGTGGGCTGAAATCTATCAGGTGGATGTCTCTCTCTAGTAGACCATCTCACAGCAGGTTCTATTGCCTGCCCAGCTGCCTATCTAACACCCTGACCATGAGCATCTGCTGTAGCTATAGGCTGTCCAACTGGCTATGCGGGAGCTCTTGGCTCCTCCTGAAATATGACCATGCGGATCTCAACAACTCTCTCAGGCTGCCTATGCATTTTGTCTTTATGGAAGACTACATCATGACTGCGGATGACTTTCCACGCCTACGGATCCCAGAGATAGTAACCCATCTCGTTTGCATCCCCATAACCAAGGAAAATGCATTTGACACTCTTGGGATCCAACTTACTTCTCTTGTCCCTGGGCACATGGCAAAATGCCTCACATCCAAAGACACGGAGATGCGCATAAGAGGGAGGTTTTCCAGTCCATACCTCCTCTGCAACCTGAAAATCCAAACCACTAGAGGGTGATCTATTTATGACATGCACAACTGTACTAACTGCCTTAACCCAAGAGCTTTGTGGTAGGCCTGCATGGCTAAGCATACTGCATACATGCTCTTGGATGGTTCTATTCATCTGCTCAGCCAAACCATTCTGGGGGGGTATAGGGGGCGGTCAACTGACGCTTAATACCCCTCTCATCACATAACTACTCAAAAGCACGTGAGACATACTCACCCCCATTATTTGTCCTTAGGCATTTAAGTCTATACCCAGACTGGTTCTCAACCAATGCAAGCCATCTTTGAAACACAGCCAAGACATCGGATTTTAGCTTAATGGGATAAGCCCAAACTTTCCGTGAAAAATCGTCTATGAATGTAACATAATATTTTGCACCACCTATAGACTGGCAAGGCATGGGCCCACAAACATTTGAATGTACCAATGCCAAGGGCTCACTCATGCGTGGCCTACCATACTTCTTATGTGTAGACCTAGTCTGCTTGCCATAAAGACAATGCTCACATGAATCAAAATATGCATAATCAAGGGGCGGTAAGTACTGCAAAACCAGAAAGCATTTTCATTCCCTTCAAAGACATATGGCCCAAACGGGCATGCCAAAGAGATACATGTGGGATAGAATCTATATACAAAACATGATCAAGGGAAGAAGCTGATACAATCAAGGGGTAGAGACTGCCAGCCTTGGCACCTCTCGCAATCACAAGTCTACCACGAGTGATCTTCCATGCAGAGTCTCCAAAACATACATGATATCCTATGTCATCAAGCTATCCACCTGACATGAGACTGCATGTCAAAGCACGTACATGACGTACATCCTGCATAACAAAACTGTTGCCAGAAGGAAACTACAGTCTAGCATCACCAATGCCCACAATATCAAGAGAGTTGTCATCACCCAAGCGCACAGAACCAGAAACAGTACGGTACGAATGAAACCACTCTTGGCAAGGTGTCACATGAAAGAATGCACCTGAGTCCAAGAGCCAACACTCCTTTTTTGTCGAACTTGTATAAACACAACCCTATTTGCACCTATCAGTTACGAACTTGCTCAAGTGTGTAGCCCAGCTCATAAGGGCCATGCGGACTTGACGTTATCCCCATCTTTCTCCATAGTAAAACTACGGGCAGTTTTTCATCATCAACATTCTCAGGCTGCATAACATTGATCTCTTCAATTTTAACATTGGACTTTGCAGGTACTATGCTGCGATCAGAAGACTTATCTTGCACTTTGTCTTTCCCCTTATCTTTGTGCCTTTCATTGCACAATTCATGGCATTGTGGCCTAATGTGGCCCTTTTTCCCACAATGGTGACAAGTAACATCTGCATTCCTAGCACGGGATTTTCTACGTGACTTCTCACGAGACTTGGATCGAGATTTCTGAGAATCCCGTCCATGGACACTACCACTACCATGATTTCCATACCCATCATTCCTGCCTCTAACTATCATAGCATGATACATACGAGAGGCATCCAAATTCTTATGGTTAACCTCTTCTTGCAGAAGAGCACTCTCAACATCAAATAATTTCAAGGTAGCAGTAGAGGCACATAATGTAGTGCAGAATGCATCCGATGGCTCATTAAGAGTACCACACAAGAAAAGAGAAGTGACATCCTCTGCAAAAGTGATGTACTACGAAGTCAAGTTCTTAAGTATAGCATGGAAAAGTGAGCAGACATAGTCACTTTCTCCTTAATGCGCAGATCCATAAGCTGCTTCAGCCATACATCTGACTCGCTGGACTTTTCTTGTCATAGAGATTTTTTATATTTTCCCACAACTGCCATGCGCTTTGTTCTTCCTCCAAGACATTATAGTGAACTTGTTCTGTGATAGACAATACAATAGTGGACTTGCATAACTCATCAAGCTCAAGCCATTCCTCATCTGGCATAGTTGCAGGCGGATGTCCGCTTTACCTCAAAGGTTTGATCTGCGATTTTTGCACCAATACCTGCCAAATCTAGCTCTTCCAATAAGAGTAATTCATACCATTAGGCTAAGTGATGTTGAAAATAGCATGATCAATGGATGAACTTGCCATAGTGTAGGTTGGAAGACTGAAGATAGTTCAAAACTGCTTACTGTTTACTATAGAAAATGACCAAAAAATCACCAAAATCGAGGAAAAATGGTGAAGAAAGTGGAACCAAAGCTATTGCCCACCAAGTACTAGGAAAAGTACAATCATTTCAGAGTGTTTCACCATGAAAAATCCATGTCAGTCCATACATATATGCTTGCTGTAACAAATTTCAGATTTCAGTAAAAGAGAGCTAACAGTGCCAAAATCGGATCCCAAGGCAATCACATACTGCCAAGACCAAAGCCGGCATCATGTGGGTATAGCATAAGCATATGACGGTCGATAAGCATGAATCCAACACCCAAGTATGTCATACAAACATTTGCCAATGAGTAGGCACACCCCCCAAGCAACGGGGCAAATTGTTCCTGCTACTACCATCTTGACGCAAGTAGGTGTTAGTTCACAAAGATACGGATCCAAAACTAAGAATTATATCATAAGCATACAGTGAACCAAGACATATGATGTATCATCCCAAAAGGTAAGAAGTCCCAAAGTCTCAAGTGTCTATAACTGCTCAATAGCATGTAACGGCTCAATGCATAAAAGTACCACCTGCTCAATGTCTGATAAGCATTCATCAAGAATGCTCCCACCGGCACAAAATTTGTATGTAGAAGCTCAAGAGCTCAAACCAAGGCAAGACACAGTGCCAATGACATAAGTCCGAGACAATACATCAATAGTACATCCCAAACATATAGGCAGTAGAGCATCCGTATGTAGCATCCATAAGTATTTAAGACATCAAGTACATCCCAAGATACAACTCTGGCAAGCCAATAAAGAGCTCAAGTAAGCTTCGGGAATCCAAGGTCAAGCCAAGACCAAGCTCCAATAGCAATAGGCTCCAAACAATGTAACTAGCATGTAGTAATGGCATAGGCTAAGCATGTCAAGACCGGTCAGACATAAGCAACATACATGCCATAATTACATCCAAGATGGAGCATCCAAATGCTTTTTAAAAAAGCAATCTCAAGCTCAACAAATGATCCCGAATCAAAACCAAGCTCTATGTCGAGCCCCAAGTGTCAATACATCACCATATATGCCCGAAACATAGCCCCAAAAGCATAGGCATAAGTATACATGAGTAAAATGACTTCAGCCCAACTGTGTACAGTAGTGAGTTACTATTCAAAACTAGTAATTTCAGCACCAAAATCAGCTCCAAATGGTTTCCAAAAAATAGGCATACATTCCCCTAACATCCGGGCATCAAACGGGACCAATCGGGCATCAAATGACAATGCCAAACAAGCTGTAGCATCAAATGTCAATGTAACACTGTCATAAACTTCCTGTGGACTATTATGAAAGTCCCAAAATAGTGTTAAATCAGTCCAAATTCTATGTCAACACATTAACCATCAAAACCAAGCATCAAAGCATGTGCATATGCCCGAAATGGAGCCTTTCCAAGTGCCAGTGGAGGGGGAGAGCTGTTGTTGTGACTGTCAAGATTGTGGGAGAGAAGGAAGGAGTCTCACTTGTAGCTTTCTTGCTTGCACAATGGGGGAAGACACACAAGGGTGGAGGCTGAAAACAGTTTTTCTCTTCTTAGTTGTGTAAGCCAAAAGAACTCAAGTACAAAGAAATAGAAGAACCCTATATATGGGTCTCAAACCAAACTCAACTAGCTAAGGTGGCATACTAACTGAGCCACAAACTAGAGTAGATAAGGATAGCTATCATGTAGCTATTATTCATGGGCGGTGTACCAACCGCGTCTGCAACTGACAAGTCGGTGACATAAATACACAACGGTCACCCTGGCGTATCACGAGTGGAGCTCGATATCTCAACACTCCCCCTCGAGCTCAATCCCAATTCCTGCACACCAAGCAGGTCTCTGAACTTGCGCAGCTTCTCTGCACCCAATGCCTTCGTGAATATGTCAGCTACCTGATCCTCTGTGCTGACATAAACTAGATCAATAAGACCTAGCAAAACCCTCTCTCAAACATAGTGATAATGCACCTCAATGTGCTTTGTTCTAGCATGATAGACTGGGTTATTTGCCAAGTGTATACTACTCATGTTGTCACAATAAATGACAACTGGCCCATCTGTAGACTGATGCATATCATAAAGTAGCTTATGCAACCAAGCTACCTCACATGCAACCATTGCTGCACCCCTGTACTCAGCCTCTGTGCTCGACAAGGCAACTGTAGGCTGTTTCTTGCTGCTCCAAGTGACTGCAGCACTCCCAAAAGAGAACACATATCCACTGGTAGATCGTCTATCAGAAATACTACCAGCCCAATCAGCATCAGTGTATCCATGCAACTGTATCTGAACCCCAGTCTCATAAAATAGTCCATACTGCAATGTGGACTTCACATACCTGAGTATGCGTCTAGCCGCATCCAAATGTGGTTTCCTTGGAGCCTGCATAAACTGACTTACCAATCCAACAGCATAGCTCAAATCTAGCCTGGTAATAGTCATATAAATCAAACTTCCTACTATGCGTCTGTACATAGTAGGGTCTTCTAGAAGCCCACCTACATCTGTACTCAACTTCACATTCTGCTCCAAAGGAACTGAAATAGGCTTACAGCCTGTCATCCCATATTTGGATAGCATGTCCAATCCATACTGCCTCTACAAGAGCTGTATCCCACTTGGTGATCTAATCACCTCAATGTCCAAGAAATAACGCAGCTCTCCCAAATCCTTCATCTCAAACTTCTGCTTCAATAGCATTTTCACATGAAGGATATCTTCATCACTGTCACCTATCATAATTAAATCATCAACATAAATGACAAGTAGCATAATACATTTCTCTATTTTTCTCACATAAAGTGAGAAATCTGCCTTGAAAATCTGAAAGCCAATACTGACAAGATACTGTCCTATCTTGTCAGACCATGCTCTAGGTGCTTGCTTTAAGCCATACAAGGCTTTCTTCAACCTGCAAACAAACTCAGGATGAACAGCATGCACATAACCTGGTGGCTGCCCCATATAGACCTCTTCTTGCAAATCACCATGCAAGAAGGCATTCTTTACATCCATCTGATGTAAAGACCATCCCTTTGATGCAGCCATAGCAATGACTGCTCTTACGGTTTCCATCCTTGCAACCAGACTGAATGTTTCTTCATAGTCAATGCCGTATGTTTGTGCATACCCCTTGACTACTAATCTTGCCTTGTATCTGTTCACATAACCATCTGCATTGTGCTTCACCTTCTAAACCCACTTACAGCCAATTGCATTTTTACCTTTAGGCAAAGGTACCAATTCCCATGTAGCATTTGCTTCCAAGGCATCCATTTCTTCATCCATGGCTTTCTCTCATTTTTCTTTTCCCATGGCTTGCTCAAAAGAAGTGGGTTCTGGTTCTTGTATCACTTTGACCATATATGCATAGTGAATGGCTGTAAATCCATCATATTTCAGCCTATCCACAGGATACCTAGCTCTCGTAGACCTGCGCAAAGTAGGTTCACTCCCAGGTACTCTCAAAACATCCCTGGTCTTTCTTACTCCAGGTGTAACAATAGAAGGAATACCCAGCTCATCATCAATGCTTTGTTCTAAGCCACTGGATTCACCATCCACATAAGAGTGACCTGCATTCACATCAAACATGGGCTGATCAACCTTCTCTTTTCCTTTTCGTGATACCTGCATACCACTATCTGCATTGCTTTGAGAAGATTCTCCTGATCTCAATCTGCCTGTCCATGGCGAAGAATGTGAACCACTGCTAGAGGACGCTCCAGGTCCACTAATATTTTGTGACTGCTGCTGTGAATTTTGTGCAGGATTACCATTTTGTGCATCTACATCATCAATCACATTTACTGGTTTATACCAGCTACTCATCTCATCAAAAACAACATCTCTGCTCACTATAAACTTACGAGTAGAAGGGTTATAGCATCTATACCCTTTCTGCTGCAGAGAGTAACCAATAAAGATGCACTTCTCAGCTTTTGGATCCAACTTGGATCTCAACTCATCTGGCACATGTACATAGGCAATGCAACAAAAAATTTTCAAATGAGAAATATCTGGTTTCCTACCAGTATATCTCTGCTCTGGAGTCATTCCATGTATTGCTGCAATGGGAGTCCTGTTCATTATGTAGACTGCCGTAGCAACTGCTTCAGCCGAATAAAAATCTGGCAAGTCTTTTTCATTGAGCATGGCACGAGATACCTCTCCAATATGCCTGTTTTTCCTTTTTGCAATTCCATTTTGTTGTGGGGTATGACTGCATGAATATTGCTGCTTTATGCCGTGCTCCTGCAGGAACCTTGCAAACTCATTTGAGAGGTACTCTCCCCCTCCATCTGACCTTAGGCATTTTATCTGCAGGCCTGTTTCTTTTTCAACCATCGCTTTAAGATTTTTGAAATGCCCAAAAACTTCACTTTTCTTTTTCATAAAATACACCCAAACTTTTCTACTATAGTCATCAATAAAACTGACAAAATAATGACAGCCTCCAAGAGATGCAGCTTTAGTTGTCCACACATCAGAGTGGATTAATTACAATGGCTTCTTACTCTCTTGAACATGTCTAGGAAATGGTTTCCTTGCCTGTTTTCCAAACTGACAGGCTTCGCATACCTTATGCATTTCTGCAACCTTGAATTTCGGCAAACCTGCAACAATATTTTGGGCCTGCATTGATTTAAGTCGCTGTACATTAACATGACCAATGCGTTTATGCCAGATATCAATATCTGCAACTACACCGGTCCCATGTGCAAACATTGCTGCACTCAATTCAGACATGTCTGCATCCAATGTAAACATTCTGCCCTTCTTCTTTCCTTTTGCTATCAAGCGACCTTTATTTTTCATATCCTCAACAAAGCATCCATGAGGATTAAATCTGACCCGCAAGCCCTGCTCAACCATTTGACCAACAGAAACCAGATTCTTGGTGATATTCGGGACATGAAATACATCGGAGAGGTATTTCTTTTTCCCATCCTGCATAGACAAATGAATTTTTCCAATCTGCACAATAGGATGTGCAGTATCATCACCAGTCTCCACAAATCCTGGTTTTTCCATTTTTATTGCATCCTCCATCCATTCTGCATGACCTGTCATGTGGTTTGATGCACCTGAGTCAACATACCATACATCATTGCTTTCTTCTACACTTGTCACAGAATTGTTCATATGCTGCACCATAAACAAGTGCTCATTTCTGTCATCACCCTGTCTACTAGAAGATGCATAATTCCCTTGTTGTAGTTTTCCATTCATGATGTCATTCTGCTTTTTATAGCAGTCTTTAGCCATATGACCCATTTTACCACAGTAGAAGCATTCAACATTGCTGTTTGCATTTTGGCCTCTTTGCCATCCACCACGACCTCTTTGGCTCCCCCTGCCTCTAGAGTTACCACGTCCTCCTCCATAGGACTGGTTTTCCTGAGTTTGCTGCATATTCTGATTTCTACCACGGCCTCCTCTACCTCTGCCTCTACCTCTTCCAGCATTTGAGTAGAAGACAGCTTCTTTTGAAGTTCCTCCTGAAGAAGATGCACCACCATTTCTTTGCTCCTCAGAAATTAGAAGAGCAATCAGCTCCTCAAAATCAGGAAATCTTTCACAAACTGAAATGGATGTCCGAAACTGTGCATAATCCTTTCCTAGACCATTCAAGGTCACAGAAACTAAATCATCATCTTCCACTGGCGACTCGATGGAAGCAAGTGCATCTGCAATCTTCTTCACCTTCATGTGGTAGTCATTGATGCTCATATTTTCTCTTTGCACATTATGCAACTCTTGCTTGAGCTGCATTTTCCTAGCTTGCGTATTTGTGCTATACATTTTTGACAAAGTATCCCATGCCTCCTTTGGCGTACTTGCATCCTGAATATGCACAATCATAGAGTCTGAAATGCTGATAGACAGCCAGTACATAACTTTCCTAGCTCTCTCATGCCATGTTTTAAATGCCTGCATTTGCTGTTGATTGGGAACATCAGGAAGAACTGGTTCTTCTTCATTTCCTGCAACAAATTTCCAATATCCTTTTTCCATAAGGAAATTCGTCATTCTAAACTTCCATGCTTGGAAGTTGTTCTTGTCAAGCTTTTCAGTGACAATCTGTGAAAGAGAATCAGATGCCATTACAAAACACTGCAAAAAATTCTGTCACTGCAAAAAACACAGCTTCACCCTCACAAGGGAAAATCTGCAAAACTGGCGAAAGTGGTATTTTACCACACAGTCACTTCCTAGTGACGATTTTGCATCAACAGGCAACAGGGATGATTCTGTAACTCCCAATATCTCTGCGCACAAGCATACGATGCAATTTCTATAGTAACTTTTCACCGACTTGTAGAACAGTGGCTGCACAGCATAAAACTGGGCCTTTTCCTGAGTGCGTGCAGAAAACTTCCGCCTCCAAAACAGGCCTCGAAATGGCCTCAAATCAAAAAAACAAGGTCGCTAAGGACTAAAGCCCTCACCCGCAGTATATACTACCCTCTTGCTTCACCGCGAAGGGCGTCTCAACCTGAGACAATGCACTCTTGCACTTTCCGGCTGTGCTACCTGTAGAGATCTACTCCCAAAACAGAAAATGAAAGCAACACTGCTCCTCTTACCAGAACACCGTGAGCTTGGCTTGCTTTCTTGAGCTCCTTACCACAAACAAGGCTCTGATACCATGTCAAGATTGTGGGAGAGAAGGAAGGAGTCTCACTTGTAGCTTTCTTGCTTGCACAATGGGGGAAGACACACAAGGGTGGAGGCTGAAAACAGTTTTTCTCTTCTTAGTTGTGTAAGCCAAAAGAACTCAAGTACAAAGAAATAGAAGAACCCTATATATGGGTCTCAAACCAAACTCAACTAACTAAGGTGGCATACTAACTGAGCCACAAACTAGAGTAGATAAGGATAGCTATCATGTAGCTATTATTCATGGGCGGTGTACCAACCGCGTCTGCAACTGACAAGTCGGTGACATAAATACACAACGGTCACCCTGGCGTATCACGAGTGGAGCTCGATATCTCAACAGTGACTATCAATGCTGAAGACACATATGGGAGGTCTGTGTGATTCTGACAATTGTAAATGCTGGTCCTGGGGCTGCAAAAAATGGTAGCCAAGATTCGAAGGGGTCTGGTTAAAGCCAAGGAAGGCCTCAAACAAGCTCCAACAAGTCTTTTTCAAAGGCAAGTGAGATATGAAGCAAGGAAGCTTCAATGGTGTCTGCCCCAATCTTATTTACAGCCTGTGAGACTTAAGAACTAAAGTAAACACTGAAGAAAATGATCAAATACCTCTGATGTAATGCCCTGAAGGTGCCCAACAATGCCAGAAAGGTGGTCGGGAAGCTGGGGAGTGATGGGAGCTCGAAGGAGTTGGATATGGCTGCCAGGAAGGAGACCCAATGCAAGTAGGGAGTCGATGGGATGCTAAGAATGCAACGAACCAAGATCAAGGGTCAGAAAGCAAAGCTTTGATACCAGGTGAAAGGGAGCGACAGATCGAAGGTTGGACTCGAGAGCTATGGCGGGAGAGCAAGATCAAGAAAGGGAGAGACTAGAAATGGGAACTCCAACAGTCACAATGTGTGACTGGGCCTTCCTTTATTCAAACTTTCACTAAAAGAATAAAGAATAAAGTGACGGTGACGGGCGCCTGCCACCTACAATGTGCAGTGGCGGTGACTATTAGTGTAGTAATACACGGGCAGCTAGGCAGAGGTGCCTTTACCCCCAACACTTTCCACATGCTTTTGCAAATGCCTTCACAATAGATGGATGACCTCTTTCACTTTTGCCATTTCCTTCAGGGTTATAAGCTGAGTTAAAGCAAGCTTTATCCCAAGGTGTGCAACGAAATCATGGGCTTCATTTGCATCCAATTCACCCCTATTTGCAATAATTTTTCCCACACATCCATACCGACAAAAGACCTCTTCTAAGTAAAAAGTGCACACTGCATTTGTTGTCTTAATACGTAGAGCTCTCCCTTCCACTTGATTAGTCAAGTCTTCATGGGCAAGTATGAGATATCTCATTTGACAAACACATACAAGCATAATGAATAAATCCACCACCCACTTAAAATGAACAAATAAGGGATATGTGGGCTGCAATTTATCTCAATGTCTCAATACATTTGACATGTCCTACATGTTTCCACAAAGTGAGAAACATCCTTATACATGCCTTGCCACCAATATCTTTCTTTGATCTTTGAAAAAGTGCCCCAAACACCTCTATGACTAACCCATAAGCTTTCTTGAAGCTCTTGCATGATGTTTACTTATGAAGCTCTGTCACCCACCAAAACTCACAATGGCATACCCTATTTCTTCTTAGCATATTTCCACAAGTATCTATCTTTAACGAAAAACCCATAGGATTTCCTCTTGATCTTCTTAAACTCCTCATCCAACCACTTGTCTCTTTTTGTAATGTACTGAGGTATTGACCAATTCTCAGTGAATTTCCTACATATTTGTCTTCCAAAAATACTTTTACACAAGATATTTAACATATAAAGTGTCTTCTTTTTGCTGTCCAAGCTTTTGTTAGTGTTGCAACAACTCCTTGCATTGCTAAATTCACTCTTACATCACTTGTAATTGATAAACTCTAGTATCCCCTTCCCCACGCAGAAATCCCCCCTCCCTTAATAAATAAAAATATTTGAATTTTTTTAAAATATCCCCTCCTATTGTCACCGAACAAGTGGCCAAGGGGGAGACGGCATGGTGACGACAACAACGAGGAAGAAGGTGACCATGGCGGAGTTGACAAAGACAATAATGAGAAAGATGGGAATGATGTCAATGAAGTCAATGCCAGGAGGGAAACACGTGTGCCACCTCTTCCCCACCCCCCCCCCCCCCCCCATAATACCCTTCTCCCCCCTATAAGTCCCCCCCCCCACCTTAAGCAAAGGGAGTGCGTTAATTTTCTCTCCCCCCCCTTGCTATCGGCGTGTAAAGGGGAGAGAGAGAGAGAGAGAGAGAGAGAGAGAGAGAGAGAGAGAGGGTGATAGAGAGGGAAAGAGAGAGAAAGAGGGAGAGGTGATAGAGAGGGAAGGAGAGAGAGAGAGGGGGGAGAGGACTTTCTAAAGAAGACTCTCCTTCTCTTCCCCTCCTTAGAGGATGATCACACTCCTTCACTTCCTCGTAGACTTATTCCTCTTTTCTCGTGAATTTAACCGCCATCGCAATCGATGAAGGTCACCTTGGCACACTATCTCTCCAACGAGAGAGAGAGAGAGAGAGAGAGAGAGAGAGAGAGAGAGAGAGAGAGAGAGAGAGAGAGATTGATTTTATAAGTCGAAGATATGGCCCCCAAATAGAGGGAGACATGCACCAATGGTAATCCCACATTGAACAATGGAGCCGCTAGCTAGGGCGTTATTATATGAATACAATGTCACGTATGGATAATTTATATTCAAATATCCAGATACTATTTTCCTTCTCCGCTATTCATTGAGACATAGGTATGCACATGAGTTCATTTTAACAAGTAGCCTAAATTTATTTTCCAATAGTTAATGAACTCATAGGGGATCGTAGAATGATTCTTTTTGCGTGAGGTTCTCCATAACCATAAATGATCTTTCATAGATTTATGCATATAGCGCATTGAGGTTTGCACAAATTATTGTACCCAAATACAATCATTGCATCCTGGTGTTACACAACAAAATCATATGTAGCATGCATGGGGGATTTACTAGTAGTAATAAGGAGACGTCACCTGCGTGCAAGAAATATGTAAAAATACCCCTTATCTACCCCCTATTTATGGGACCTTACATTTTGAAATGTACCTTCCTTCCCTTAAATAACCCCCTCCCTTACACTCACATGGTACCATATGGTAAACCCTAGTGGACTCCTCAGGGTAGCATGAAGGGCATATAAGGTTACCTGGAGGGTTATGCACATAGATGGTACATGCATGGAAAAGATTATACAAAATATACATCAATGGTACACAAATTGATCTTACATTAAAGTCTTGCATCCATCCTATGAAGGTTTCGCATAAAATAATGGTCAAGGAGTTTACCATGTGTTGCCAAACCATGATTTGATTACAACTTGTATAATAATTTAGGGATTATTTTACATTGGAGGATAGTCTTGCATCATTACAAACTTGTATCGAATTCTTTGCCTTAGGGAAAAGCAAGATAAAGTCAAGTCAAAATTCTGCATAGTATTGCTCTTTAATCCCAAGGGGGAGAGCAAAAATGCAATGGAAATGTTATCACAACTATTTTGCAATGTTTGGAAAAGAATACCACTGTTTTTATTGGTTGATCGAACAACAGCCTAAATGCTTTTGCATTCAACTGATTGTTGGATTGTGGTTTGGATTATTATTCCAAGTGCTTGTGATTGATGGTAAATTCATGGCAGGGGTTTGTGATGACAAGTTACCATGGGAATAAATGAAAATTTTCTTAGAAGCTGATATTAGGCTGATTGCCTTGATTGTATTTGATTCTTAACTGGATTCATTAAGGAAATGATATTTTGCGCGGGCGTATCATCTCCAAGGTCACACCATGCTTCAACCTAAGAGGGAACTGCTTGATTCACGGGCCGAAGGTTGAGTGGTGAAAAGGCCAACCACAGAAATTGTGTCTCACTCCTGGCCATTGTGGAGGTCTGGACACCCCTTGCCTAGTCCAGAATGAAGTTGAGGATTGCCGTAAGCCCAACATGTGTGGTGTTGGAAGATCCTATTCTAGATAAAGGATGGAAATTATGGTGCCATGTGATTTGGACTAGTTACTTCTGCAGGGCAGAAGGGATATATAATTTCTCTTGTATGAGCAAGAGACAAAGATTAACTTGAAGATAAGTTAAGGAACTTGTTTGCCAAAAGGATTATTTGCTCTGTTTTTGTGTCAGTGCTATAAGCTATGCAAACGAAACCTATTTCCTAAAGGCTTAATTAAGGATGATGATTTTAAATGTCACTCATAAATGTGATAGGACCTAATTAAATAACTAAAGAATGCCTATTGAGGGAAGTGGAGGGATAGAACCCCTGATATGTCTATCCTATGGTAGGGTGGTCCAAGAAAACTGGGAGGCTCCTCGCAAGGCTTTACCGACCCTCACAAATTAATAGAAGTTGCCATGGGGATAAAGGAATGTTTTCTTTGAAGATAATATTAGGCCGATTGTCTTGATTGTGCTTGATTCTTAACTGAATTCATTAAGGAAATGATATTTTGCACGAATGGATCATCTTTAAGGTCACACCATGCTTCAACGTGAGAGGGCACTGCTCGATTCAAAGGCCGTAGGTCAAGTGGTGAAAAGACCAACCATGGAAATTGTGTCTCACTCCTAGGCTACTTGGGGTCACGTGGAGCTTTGGACACCCCTTGCCTAGTTTTTGGAACGAAGTTGAATACTCCTGTGAGCCCAATGTGTTTGGCGTTGGAAGATCCTATTTTAGATAAAGGATGGAAATTATGGTGCCATGTGATTTGGACCAGTTACTTCTGCAAGGTAGAAGGGATATATAATTTCTCCTGTATGAGCAAGAGACAAAGATTAACTTGAAGATAAGTTAAGGAACTTTTTTGCCAAAAGGATTGTTTGCTCTATTTTTGTGTCAGTGCTATAAGTTATGCAAATGGACCATGTTCCCTAAAGGCCTAATTAAGGAAGATGATTTTAAATGTCACTCATAAATGTGATAGGACCTAATCAAATAACTAAAGAATGTCTATTCAGAGAAGCAGGTGGGTAGAATCCCCGATGGATTTGTCTTATGGCAAGGTGGTCTTAGAAAACTGGCAGGCTTCTCACAGGTTTACTGACCCTTAGGAAGAGTTAAGTTAGAACCGCATTAATGCCGTTTTAGGGAAGGCTTCTCACAAGGTTTTACCGACCCTTGGGAAATGTTAGGTTAAAACCCAATTCATGTCATTTTAGGGGCATCGGAATAGGACTATGCCCTACGGCTAGAGAGGTTGAACGGTGCATCCCTCTTGTTTCCCATTCTCTTTGAGCCAAGCGTGGCATGGGTCTGCTTCGGCCTAGGTATCTCTTGTCAAAATCGTGGGAGAGAAGGAAGGAGTCTCACTTGTAGTTTTCTTGCTTGCACAATGGGGGAATACACACAAAGGTGGAGGCTGAAAATAGTTTTCCTCTTCTTAGTTGTGTAAGCCAAAAGAACTCGAGTACATAGAAATAGAAGAACCCTATATATGGGTCTCAAACCAAACTCAACTAACTAAGGTGGCATACTAACTGAGCCACGAACTAGAGTAGATAAGGATAGCTATCATCTAGCTATTATTCATGGGCGTGTACCAACCGCATCTGCAAAACTGACAAGTCGGTGACATAAATGCACAATGGTCACCCTGGCATATCACGAGTGGAGCTCCATATCTCAACACTCCCCCTCAAGCTCAATCCCAATTCCTACACACCAAGCAGGTCTCTAAACTTGCGCAGCTTCTCTGTGCCCAATGCCTTCGTGAATATGTCAGCTGTCTGATCCTCTGTGCTGATATAAACCAGATCAATAAGACCCAGTAAAACCCTCTCCCGCACATAGTGATAATGCACCTCAATGTGCTTTGTTCTAGCATGATAGACTGGGTTATTTACCAAGTGTATACTACTCATGTTGTCACAATAAATGACAATTAGCCCATCTGTAGGCTGATGCATATCATAAAGTAGCTTATGCAACCAAGCTACCTCACATGCAGCCATTGCTGCGCCCCTGTACTCAGCCTTTTTGCTCGACAAGGCAACTGTAGGCTATTTCTTGCTGCTCCAAGTGATTGCAGCACTCCCAAAAGAGAACACATATCCAATGGTAGATCATCTATCAGAAATACTACCAGGCCAATCAGCATTAGTGTATCCATGCAACTGTATTTGAACCCCAGTCTCATAAAGTAGTCCATACTGTAATGTGGACTTCACATACCTGAGTATGTGTCTAGCTGCATCCAAATGCGGTTTCCTTGGAGCCTGCATAAACTGACTTACCAATCCAAGAGCATAGCTCAAATCCGGCCTGGTAATAGTCATATAAATCAAACTTCCTACTATGCGTCTGTACATAGTAGGGCCTTCCAGAAGCTCACCTACATCTGCGCTCAGCTTCACATTCTGCTCCAAAGGAACTGAAATAGGCTTACAGCCTATCATCCCATATTTGGATAGCATGTCCAATCCATATTGCCTCTGCAAGAGCCATATCCCACTTGGTGATCTAATCACCTCAATGCCCAGGAAATAACGTAGCTCTCCCAAATCCTTCATCTCAAAATTCTGCTTCAATATCATTTTCACATGAAGGATATCTTCATCACTGTCACCTGTCATAATCAAATCATCAATATAAATGACAAGTAGCATAATACCTTTCTCTGTTTTTCTTACATAAAGTGAGAAATGTGCCTTGGAAATCTGAAAGCCAATAGTGACAAGATACTGTCCTATCTTGTCAGACCATGCTCTAGGTGCTTGCTTCAAGCCATACAAGGCTTTCTTCAACCTGCAAACAAACTCAGGATGAACAACATGCAGATAACTTGGTGGCTGCTCCATATAGACCTCTTCTTGCAAATCACCATGCAAGAATGCATTCTTTACATCCATGTGATGTAAAGACCATCCCTTTGATGCAGCCATAGCAATGACAGCTCTTATGGTTGCCATCCTTGCAACCGGATTGAATGTTTCTTCATAATCAATGCCATATGTTTGTGCATACCCCTTGACTACTAATCTTGCTTTGTATCTGTTCCACAGAACCATCTGCATTGTGTTTCACCTTATAAACCAACTTACAACCAATTGCATTCTTATCTTTAGGCAAATGTACCAATTCCCATGTATCATTTGCTTCCAAGGCATCCATTTCTTCATCCATAGATTTCTCCCATTTTTCTTTGCCCATGGCTTGCTCAAAAGAAGTGGGTTCTGGTTCCTGTATCATTTTAACCATATAGGCATAGTGAATGGCTGTAAATCCATCATATTTCAGCCTATCCATAGCTCTGGTAGACCTGCACAAAGTAGGTTCACTCCCAGGTGCTCTCAAAACATCCCTGGTCTTCTTTGCTCCAGGTGTAACAATAGAAGGAATACCCAACTCATCATCAATGCTCTGTTCTAAGCCACTGGATTCACTATCCACATAAGAGTGACCTGCATTCACATCAAACATGGGCTGATCTACCTTCTCTTTTCCTTTTCATGATACCTGCATACCACTATTTGCATTGCTTTGAGAAGATTCTTCTGATCTCAATCTGCCTGTCCATGGTGAAGAATGTGAACCATTGCTAGAGGACACTCCAGGTCCACTAATATCTTGTGACTGCTGCTGTGAATTTTGTGCAGCATTACCATTTTGTGCATCTACATTATCAATCACATTTACTGGTTTATACCAGCTACTTATCTCATAAAAAACAACATCTCTGCTCATTGTAAACTTACGAGTAGAAGGGTTATAACATCTATATCCTTTTTGCTGCAGAGAGTAACCAATAAAGATGCACTTCTCAGCTTTTGGATCCAACTTGGATCTCAACTCATCTGGCACATGAACATAGGCAATGCAACAAAAAATTTTCAAATGAGAAATATCTGATTTCCTACCAGTATACCTCTCCTCTGGAGTCATACCATGTATTTCTGCAGTGGGAATCCTGTTCATTATGTAGACTGCTGTAGCAACTGCCTCAGCCCAGTAAAAATCTAGCAAGTCTTTTTCGTTGAGCATGGCACGAGATACCTCTCCAATATGCCTATTTTTTCTTTCTGCAATTCCATTTTGTTGTGGGGTATGACTACATGAATATTGCTGCTTTATGCCATGCTCCTGCAGGAACCTTGCAAACTCATTTGAGAGGTACTCTCCCCCTCCATCTGACCTTAGGCATTTTATTTGTCGGCCTGTTTCTTTTTCAACCATAGCTTTAAGAGTTTTGAAATGCCCAAAAACTTCACTTTTCTTTTTCATAAAATACACCCAAACTTTTCTGCTATAGTCATCAATAAAAGTGACAAAATAATGACAGCCTCCAAGAGATGCAGCTTTAGTAGTCCACACATAAGAGTGGATTAATTCCAATGGCTTCTTACTCTCTTGAACATGTCTAGGAAATGATTTCCTTGCCTGTTTTCCAAATTGACAGGCTTCACATACCTTATGCATTTCTGCACCCTTGAATTTAGGCAATCCTGCAACAATATTTTGGGCTTGCATTGATTTAAGTCGCTGTACATTAACATGACCAATGCGTTTATGCCAAATATCAATATTTGCAACTACACCAGTCCCATGTGCAAACATTGCTGCACTCAATTCAAGCATGTCTACATCCAACGTAAACATTCTGCCCTTCTTCTTTCCTTTTGCTATCAACCGACCTTTATTTTTTATATCCTCAACAAAGCATCCATGAGAATTAAATCTGACCTGCAAGCCCTGCTCAACCATTTGACCAACAGAAACCAGGTTCTTGGTGATATTCAGGACATGAAATACATCCGACAGGTATTTCTTTTTCCCATCCTGCATAGACAAAGGAATATTTCTGATCTACACAATAGGATGTGCAGTATCATCACCAGTCTCTACAAATCCTGGTTTTTCTATTTTCCTTGCATCCTGCATCCATTCTGCATGACCTGTCATGTGGTTTGATGCACCTGAGTCAACATACCACACATCGTTGCTTTCTTCTGCACTTGTCACAGAATTGGTCATGTGCTGCACCATAAACAAATGCTCATTTCTGTCATCACCCTGCCTACTAGAAGATGCATAATTCCCTTGTTGCAATTTTCCATTCATGATGTCATTCTGCTTTTTATAGCAGTCTTTAGCCATATGACCCATTTTACCATAGTAGTAGCATTCAACATTATGTTTGCATTTTGGCCTCTTTGCCATCCAACACCACGACCTCTTTGGCTCCCCCTACCTCTAGAATTACCATGTCCTCCTCCATAGGACTAGTTTTCTAGAGTTTGCTGCATATTCTGATTTCTACCATGGCCTCTAGATCGGCCTCCTCTACCTCTGCCTCTACCTCTTCCAGCATTTGAGTAGAAGACAGCTTCTTTTGAAGTTCCTTCTGAAGAAGATGCACCACCATTTCTGGTGAGAGTGGAAAAAGACTGAATTTTTGGCTAATTTTTGTTGTTTTTGAGAGCTCAATGGTTGATTTTATGAGATGATTGATTGGTTTAGAAGTGGTTTGAGAGTGTTTTGGATGATATTGATTGAGTTTTGGAAGTTCATGATGTTTATTGGTGGTTCTATGATGTTCTAATAGGTTCTGTATACCTTCTATTTTGGTCTGTTTTGTTCTGATTGTCTTCTGTAAGGAGAGATGGAGTGTTGATTGATGAAGATTGAGATCTTGTGAAAGCTTATTGAATGGTTTGTGAGAGTTTGGAATGGTTTGAGTATGCGTTATGTGGTTTTGATGACCTTCTGTAACCTTTTGTAGGTCTTTTGTAGAGCCTCTGTAGCTGTTCTGTTATGTTATGTTCTGTAGCTGTTCTGGTACTGTTCTGTATGCTTCTGTATGTGTTCTGGTGGATGAGAGTGTAGCTTGGGAAAGTTTTCTAGCCTTGGAAAGAGGTGAATACAAGTGTAAAAGAGCTGAAAGAAGTAGTTGCTGAAGACTCAAGTGAAGACTAGAGTGAAGTGACAAGTAGTGAGCTATGAAAGGACACTGTAGTGGCTCTGGTGACTCTTCATATCAGATATACCTCTTAGGAGGGGTATCCACGACCTAAGAAGGATTATTGAGAGTGATTGTGAGAGATTGTAGTGAGGATATGATGTATTATTGATGGAGAGAGAGAGAGAGAGTCAGAGATAGCCAATTTTATTGAAACAGAGTGATTATATATGAGAGATTGAGAGAGAAGACTATGAAGATATTGAAGATGAATACTATGTGATGTATTTCCATTCAAAGATGGTGTATTCCTTTGCTTTCTTTGTTATATTGATGGATTCTATGAAGATATTGAAGAATATGGTTGATTCTATCAAATCCGTGGGAGGTCTATATGATGATGTATGAAGATTTGTTGTGCCTGGTGTTCTTTTCTTCATTGTGATCATATGAAACATAATAAACAAGCTTGTTGATGTTACAAGATAGATTTTCTTGCAAGAGAATTCCCTTTTCCTTGGTTTTCCTCTTGGGGCTCCATGTTTTTGGTGCGCAGCCGGGGAACCTTGCCATCAACAAGCACCAGAAAAGGCTGAAAATGAAGGAAATGGCATTGTCAAGAAGAGAAGAATTTAATGGATGTTTGTAAAGTTCCTTCTTCCACTGAAGAGTTGGAATTTCTCATAATCAAAGCCACTTTCCACAAGAAGTTCATCCCACAATGGCGGAAACACATCACCATCATGATGCATACTCTATGTGGTGGACAGTTTCCTCTTCCTGTTGAAGCAGCAGAAACTTGCATCTTGGTGGCAAACTGTTTGGAAACAAACTGAAGAGAAGAAACAGAGAGAATGACCATCCATGGAAGATTTGACATTCATTGAGAAGTTTCTAGACAACATCAAGTGGGAGATTATGAAGAAGCTTCAGGAGTCGGTCTGTAGAGGTTCACAAAGACAAGAAGGAAAAGAGTTGGAATTTGTTCGTGGATGCTTAACAGCAAGATACATGGGATGCTTGGTGTACTAATAATCTTTTGTTTGTTCAATTAGCAACCCACTGGAAGTTGGTAGACAGAGTGTTTTTCACAACATATACTGTTGAAACCATTAGAAGTTGGCATTACTATGATGATGGCACCACCACAATGCTCAGACGTATGCATTTTGACACCTTCAGAACCGAATACCTTCCTCTGTGCAGTGGAATGAAAGCAGAATTCAGGGACGTTGAAAAGAAAGAAGTAGAAGAAATGTTGGCAAGAGAGTCCTCCAGAGACTAAAGCCTTTTGTTAACCCTCTGTGGAGCACTAACAACATAGTGGAGTCAACCCCCTGATGAATGACGCAATAAAGAGGCAAGCGTTAGAACGAGTCCAGAGGTACATCAGAAGAGAGAAAGCAAAAATCAAGGTTGAGAACGAGCTCGCAGCAGAAGCCGCCTTTGACGCCCTTGCGGAACTCTTTACAGAAGTCCCAATGGCACATCAAGCCCTTCCTCCTCCTGCTGGAGGTCCACTTCCAAGCCAGATCCGTCCTGGAAATATTGATGATAGGCCAGCGAATGTAGTCCCATTGCCAGTTTTTAAGGGAGAGTACAATGAAGACCCCAATCTTCATGCAGCAGAGTTTATGGTAGCGTGTGTGGCTAACAATGCCAGAACCCCTGAGCATTGGTTAGCAATATTCCCCGCCACTTTCAAGGGCGCGGCGTTTCAGTGGTATGAGAGACAAGCAGCAGGAACTTTTGGCACATGGGATGACCTGAAGTTGGCCTTCCTCACTAAATTCAGGCATGAAGGTTTTGAAGAGCGGATGCGAGAGGAATTTATGAACCTAAGTCAGTCCTCTGGAGAAAGAGTAGAAGCTTATGTCTCACGAATGGAATCCATCCTGAAGAGATGGACTAACCACAATTTAGATGATGGTATTCAGAAGGGGGTGTTTCTCAAAGGATTACAACCAGAAGTCCGTAAGTTTGTGGAGCTACAAAGACCAGCCACACTGCAAGCTGCAACAGAAGGTGCAAGACTGTACGATGAAGTGGAAGCTAGATTAGCGATGAATACAGGAAGAGAAGTCCTACCTCCTCTGATGCCAGGAATGATGTACCCACAAAATGCAGTCCCAGGGATTGTTCCCTACCCCTACCAACAGATGCCCCCAGTATCACAGTACAGTGCACCAAATCCATAGTGGCCACAATCCATGCCTCAAATGATGGTTCAACCACAACAACAATGGTCCCAACCAATTTCCTCAATGCCAAATCAGCAGCAACAGTGGAATCCTACCAACTGGAGTCAACAGCCAACAGTTCAAACAGGAGCTCTGAATCAGAACCAGAACAGGGACCCCTCTGTACCAGCCCAACCGGTTTATGCAGTGATTATAGACCCCTCTGTACCAGCCCAACCGGTTTCAGCACCACTTATGGTTCTCAAAAAGGACATGGATCCACCTCCTTGGAATTATCTTCTGACTCCCCTAATGCGGCTACGGATGGAACATCAACAAACGAAGATGCTGTCAAACAGATCCTTCCCAAGAAAACAATGGCACGTTCCTTAACAGTGGATACTGTAAGCCGACTTCCAAAAGATGCAAAGCCATTATCAATGGGTGAATACTTCCTGCCTGAACCACGAATGACTTCTGAAATCACTTCTGACACTGAGATAGAAGCGTGGATGTACTGCTCTCCCTGTTACATGGCCATAGCAGAGACAGAGACAGAGACAGAAGAGGAAACAGAGAATCTGTTCGTCTGTTACAGAGCGCCTACAGAAGCAGAGACAGAGGTAGAGACAGAAGAGAATGGAGATGATATGAAAGAAGAAGGTTATGAAAGTGAACCAGAAGAATCTATCCCACCCGCAGCGAATATATATGAAGAAGAAGTTCCAGAAGTATCAGAAGCAGACGAGCTCATACTATGGGACAGAATGGCAATGGTACCATTTGGTCTGGTAAATGGATCTTCTCATATGCAAAATCTTTATAAGAAATGGATTAAGAAGGACAAGCCGTCTTTCAACAGTGGCTCATGCCATCCTCACCCATCCTTGCCAAAGAAAGATGATGATGATGCACTGTGCCAACAAGCACCAGTCCCACAAACCCAACAGGCATCAGAGGGTCCTTGTTATGTGACGTTCCTGGATGTGTCATTTTCAGAAGAGGAGCCTTCAAGCCAAGAGGTAATTAATTTTGAAACCAAACCCGAAACGGCCCTAATCCCATTTCAACGTCTCTAGAGGCAACCTAAGTCTCCACCAAAAGAAGAAGATGGTTCTAGTGGGACATCAGAAGAGGACATCACTCCCTTGAAGGAGTCGGATCTGTATATAGAAGCAGTCCGCGAGACCTTCATCCGTGAAGTAGAAGGTCAAAGGCAGTTAACTTTTGTAGATGCAGAAGGCACTGAATGCCACTTGAAGGTGGGTAGCAGCCTCCCAGAAGAAGAGTTGTCAACCTTGTACAACTTGTTGAAAGAGAATTTGGACGTGTTTGCATGGTCTTACAAAGACCTAAAGGGGATTAATCCCACAATATGGCAACATCATATTGACTTGGAGCCTGATGCCAAGCCAGTACGGCAACGACAGAGGCGAATGAACCCGAATTATTCCACATTGGTAAAAGCAGAGCTGCTGAAGCTTCTGGAAGCCGAGTTCATCTATCCATTGGCAAATAGTGAATGGGTTTCACCCATCGTGGTTGTACCCAAGAAGAATGGCAAATTGCGAATATGTGTGGATTTTCGAAAGCTCAATTCCAAGACAAAGAAGGATCACTTTCCTATCCGTTTCACAGACCAATTGTTGGACACAGTGGCAGGACATGAGCTTTATTCCCTTCTGGATGGATTCAGCAGATACAACCAAGTGCAGATCGCAGAAGAAGACCAATCCAAAACAACCTTCACCACAGAATGGGGGACCTACGCTTACCGAGTGATGCCATTTGGGCTCTGCAATGCCCCTGCTACTTTCCAGCGAGTCATGATGGCCGCATTTCAAAATCATCTGCACGACTTTATTGAGGTATATTTGGATGACTTCTGTGTCTATAGTTTGATCCGTGAACACTGGGGACACCTGGAACAATGCTTTGACCGATGCCAGGAGTATGGGATTTCCCTCAACCCCGACAAATGCATATTTGGGGTCTCTTCTGGAGTTCTGTTGGGCCACATTGTCTCTGCACAAGGGATATCAACAGACCCTGCAAAGATCAAAAAGATCGTAGCTCTAACAGCACCTACCAACCTCAAACAGTTGAGGGGATTCCTAGGCCATGTGGGTTACTACAGAAGATTCATAGCCCATTTTGCAACAAAGGCAACCTCCTTGCACAAGCTTCTGAGGAAAGATGCAAAGTTTACTTGGATGGAAGAATGTGACAAAGCCTTCCACACTCTGAAGCAGTGTCTGATTGAGGCACCCATTCTGCAACCTCCTGATTGGACGAAGGAGTTCCATGTACATACTGATGCATCTATTGAAGGCTTAGGCGCAGTCCTATGCCATAAGGGCTCCTCAAAGCTGGATCAACCAATCTATTACGCAAGCCAAAAAGTCACTGATAGAGAACGGAACTATACAGTGACAGAGCTAGAGTGCTTGGCAATGGTGTTTGCCCTAGAGAAGTTTCACCACTACCTCCTGTCCACCCACTTTAAGTTTTATGTGGATCATGAGGCCCTGTCCTTCCTGATGAACAAAGTGAATGTGAAAGGACGAATGATGAGATGGCTCCTTCTATTTCAAGAGTTCGACTTTGAGGTGATTACTAAGCCTGGTCGTTCCCATGTTTTGGCCGATCATCTGTCGCGTATCCCACAAACTGCAGATGAGGAGCAGGATGATCCAGACCTCCCTGATGCTTCCCTATTCTTGGTAGAAACTGTCACGCCCTGGTATGCAGACATTTCCAATCTGTTGGCAACCCAACAGTACCCTCCTGGCATTTCTAGTCGGGAAAGGAAGAAGCTTATGCTAGAATCAGCCCCCTACACCCTGCTAGGTGGTGCACTGTACAAGAAAGGCAAAGATGAAGTGCTCCAAAGATGTGTTGCAGGAGATGAGATTGGGATCGTTCTGAAGGCTTGCCATGAC
The DNA here is from genome assembly GCF_053477565.2 of Lygodium microphyllum. NCBI lineage: Eukaryota > Viridiplantae > Streptophyta > Polypodiopsida > Schizaeales > Lygodiaceae > Lygodium > Lygodium microphyllum. The sequence continues at coordinate 57,757,018 of NC_141144.1, read as the reverse complement.
GAGCCGTGTGGACGCCACTTTGCAGGAGAAGCCACAGCCAGGAAGGCTCTGCTAGCAGGTTACTGGTGGCCTACCATTCACAAGGATGCCTATGATTACTGTAAAAGATGTGATGCTTGTCAAAGAATAGGGAAACCCACCAAGACAAGTGCCATGCCATTGCAACCTATCCTTCCCTTAAAGCCGTTTGAGAAGTGGAGCATTGACTTCGTAGGCCCAATCGATCCTCCTACCAGAAGGAAACAGAACCGATACATCCTCGTATGTACGGATTATGTCACAAAGTGGTGTGAAGCTAAAGCCCTCAAGCGGGACGATGGTAACAGCGTGGCCCTGTTCATGTACGAGAATATCATCACCCGTTTTGGCAGTCCCTTAGAGCTTGTAAGTGATAGAGGCACTCGTTTCCTTAATAAAGTCATGGAAGAATTGACAGAGTTGTATAAGATCCGCCATTGCAAGTCCACTCCTTATTACCCCAGAGCCAACGGCCAAGTCGAAGTCACCAATCGCATCCTCTGCTCGATTCTGACAAGAGCAATTGCCGCACATCATCGTGATTGGGACGATCGACTTACAGAGGCCCTCTGGGTGTACAGAACCTCCCATAAAGCAGCAACATGACAAACACCCTTCTAGCTGGTGTATGGTATAGAAGCTGTTTTCCCTGTTGAACTGAAATTACCCTCTTTGAGAGTGGCTATCAAAGAGTGTTTGGGGGACGATGATTCACTGCAACGCCGTCTTTTGCACCTGGAATGTTTGGACGAAATTCGTCGGATGGCTCTACAGTGCATGGAAGCCACGCAAGCTCGACGTAAGGCTTACCATGACGGCTTCATCAAGCACAAGGAGTTCAAAGAAGGTGATTTGGTCCTAGCCTATGATTCACGATTTGGCAAGTTTCCTGGCAAGCTCCAACAGCGATGGATGGGCCCATATAAGGTACTTGCCGTCAACCCTAATGGCTCTGTCCAAGTGCAGACCATTAATGCCTCTGATGATCCCTTTCTGATCAATGGATATCGCCTGAAGAAGTACTTCCCTCCTTGGGGATCCTGACAATCATGGTCACCTGTTCCTTTCCCTCGTTGGTGTGGCACTATCACTCTTATGATGCTACTTCTGATAGCCGTTCTTCAGCCACTCCTGATGAGGCGGACACAACCCTCTGTCCCCTCAATCCCACCTTCCAGCTGTGATCTCTTATCCTCTATTTTCCACCAGCGACAGTGGCGAGGTGGGTTCTGACAAATGGTATTTCTACCATTCCCTTGCTTAATTCGAAAAAGAAAGAAAAAATATACATATCGGTCATGGGAGAAAAGGACTTAGGTCCTTGTCATGCCAATCTATTCTTCGAGAAAAGGTGGAAACACCCTCGGGAATAGGGAAAAATAGAAAAAAAAAAAGAAAAAAAAGAGAAAAGAGAAAAAATCTGTTATGAGAGAAAAGGAAGAAATTTCCTGTCATAGCAGGCCTCGTTCCAAGAAAAGGTAGCAAACACCCTTGGGTGAGAAGCTGGCTGTGGAAAAGGTGGTAACACCCAGCAGTCCAGAAAGTGGATTCATCACTTGAAATTTCCAAGATCCAATTTCGAAGCTACCTCCCTTGGTACGCTGTGTCCTGGGTCTCTGTGCAGAGTGTCTAACTATCCTCTAGCAGACATGTCCTATCTAACACAACATTCGATTTGATGGCTACCTCCCTGGGTACGCCTCTTCAACAACTGACAACGCAATCTTCATCGACAACCCCTTGAGTGATGTGAGCTTTCATCCTAACCGGATGGGGAAGTGAGTATGGTTGCCCTCTGTATTTATCAACAGAGCGTGAGACAGAGGGTGGGGCGAGAGACCAGTCTTTTCCCTTCAAATCAAATGAGAGGTGAGAAGTGTGAATGCAGTGTTGCACGCACGGGAGGGGCCTCTCAATGCACAAAGCACAATTTGTTTATGTGCACTGCACCATAAGGCTCCCTGGCCTTCCTTCTCGCACCATATGCCGGCACAGGGCGGGATGCACAGTTGCACCATCGAATGCGCACAAGGCATACAATCTTTGCACAAGTGATCGTGAGGATTGCATCAATGGGTTTCAGGAAAAGGCTACCCTTCTGTATTTATCAACAGAGCATGAGACAGAGGGGGTGGGTTAAGTGTGACTGGAGTTTCTTCAATCAATTACCAAGAGGTGAGATTGAGGGACGTTACGACACTTGGAGTCAGGTATGTTCCCGTTTCCCTATACACCCACGGGATGGGTCTTTGCTGTCATCACAAGACACGTCACCCTGTTCTGTACACTGCACTATAAGGCTCCCTTGCCTTCCTCCTTGCACTTATGCCAGACGGGTTTGACGCACTAATGCACCGTCAACTGTGCACCCTGGCATACTCCTTCTGCACCATTCCCCCCTTGTCGATTCCTCAACCGGGTACGAGATATGGGTTTCAATCCTTATTCCTCGAGTGATATTAGTCATGGGGCGAGTGACTGTTCTTTCATTCCATTTGAGTGACTGTGAGTCGAGTGTAGTGTCCCTCATCATCGACGAATTTCCTCCGATTCCTTCTATCAGCTACCTCCCTGGGTGCTGTCGCATGGTCCCTTCCATGACGGACGTGTGCCAAGAAGATGCCTTGGTACCTCCAGCAGCCGACAACGACACTGGATGTGCCATCGACACTCAACCTTGCTTCTTGACAACATGGGCCAAGTTTTTCTAACCCTACAAATTTGGTTTCTTAGTGACATTCATGTTTTAAGTGTGGGGAAGTTAGTGGATGGTCTGTGGCGTGGTCCTAGGTCCCTGTTGCTCGGTTAACCCTATCCATTAAGGTCTTAAGTGTCGGGACGCGTCCGTGCGCGTCTACATTGCATACCCCTCTGCATATGCCTCAACCTGCTAATGCATGTATGCCATGACTTGCTTTTAACCTGCTGGGGTCCCTTCCCACCGGACCATTCATTTTCCACCCACCCTTGGGGCTGTTCCCTTGTAGTCTTCCTTCATTCCTTGCTTTTGAGGACCTACCATGTGAATGCACCCTACGTTCACCAACATCCAAATCCAACCTTATAGCCCTGTTCCTCCCTTTGAACTGACCATTTTTCCTTTTTACCTACCCATGTTCCGGTGCATGGTTTTCGAGTTATTAATTTTTGAAGCATTTTACGCAAATTAGCCGGTTTTCCATATGAATGTGCTTTGCTTGCTTCGGAATCGTGATCTGACGTCATAGCCCTGCCAACCACTTTTCCCCTGACATTTTTCCTTTTTACTCCATGTCATTCCGATACACGGTTTGTCCAATATTAATTTTCCAGTTTTTTACAACTTTTTCGTGCGTCTTTTTGACATTTTTCCATGTGAACCTGCCCTGTTTGCATCGGAATTCCAATTTGATTTGACAGCCGTGTCCCTTGTGTCTTCCCCCACCTTTTTCCTTTTTCCTCCCCCCTCTTTCGACTTTCAAATTTTTACTTATTACTTTTTCAGTGAGTTTTCGAGTGTATTTTTGGAGTCTTTCACATGTGAACCCCTCCTCCTTCCACCGGAACTGCGGTTTAATGTGATCATCCTGTGCCATTCTTTCCTACGGACATTTTTCCTTCTTACTGCATGTCATTCCGACGAACGGTTCGTTCGATATTAATTTCCGATCCCATTTTTCGGGTTTGTTTTTGGGTTTTTTTCCACGTGAACGCGTCTTATCTCAGTCGGAACTATGTTTTGAGGTGATAAGATTGTTGGGCACGTCTTTCTACATAGTTTTCCTTTTTCTTTCACCTCGTTCCGATGCACGGATCTTTCGATATTAATTTTTAATTGCATTTTTTGGTTCGTTTTTTGTGTTTTTTGCATGTGACTGCCCTTTACCCCCCCGAAACTCCCGTTGCACATTTTTCCTGTCTTCCCCTTATCATCCTGCCCACTTTTTGTTTTTACGCCATTTTGTTTTGACGATCAGATTGGGAGTTATTACATTTTTTTATTTTTATGTGTTTTCGCGTGCCCGTCCTGCGCGTGAATGCGCCCGTTTTCAATTTTACGCATCTTAACGCGCCTCGGTCGCATCCACATGCCCCGTCGCGACGTTCCGGCGCCCTTTCAATCCCGTCACGGCAAATTTTTTTTACCCTGCCACGCGCACGCGCGCGGGACGGGGGGTACGCCTCCTTTTTGGGTCCCTACCCCTAACCCTAACCCCTAACCACTAACCCCTACCCCGCCCACTACCACTAACCCTACCCTACCCCACCCACAACCCTAGCCCACCCCATGACCCCCTTTCCCCTACCCTTCCCCCAGGCACTCCCTTGGGCACCCCCCCATGGGCGCCCTTTCCCCCCCACACCCTTCCCTATCCCCCTACCCTTACCCTTCTCTCTCCCCGACCCCTCCCCCCCCCCCCCCCCAAACGCCTCCCTCCCTCTCTCCCTTCCCTTTGCGTGCGTGCTCCCCCCCTCCATATCCTTCTTCTTCACCCTCCCCTCCTCCTCTGCTCCTTCCTTCTCCTTGTCCTCCCCTCCTCCTCCTTTGCTCCTCTCCTCCCTCCCTTCTCAGCGACGCCCCTCCCTCCCTTCGTGGGCCACCTACACCCTGTCCGCCCTCCAGCCCGTGACGACCTATGCACTCCTCTGCCGCCTTGTGGCCCTCCTACCTAGCCTCGCCGTGGAGTCCTCCCCGCCCACGCCTGCCACCTCGTGCCCCACGTTGTGCCACCCTGCGCCTCTGTTGGCCCCGCGCCCTCTGTCCTCTCCACCGCCTGACGAGCCCGCTGCCCTCTGTTGGCCGCCGTCGCACCGCCTTCCGCCTTTAGCCCGTGCAGGCCGCAGACACGCCGCCCTGTGGCCGTTGACCTCACTCTCCTCCCCTCCTCCACATGCCACCTGCATCACACCCACCCCCCTCCCTAAGCCCCCCTTCCCCCCACTCTCACAATCACACCCACCCCTCTACCTAAGCCCCCCTTCTCCCTCAACCCAAACACACAATCCCACACCCCCCCACTAGCCCCACTAGCCCCCCTTCCTACCCATCATAACCCCACCCCCATTAACCCCCCCACTAAACCGCTTTCCCACCCACCCCCTACCCTTCCCCCAACACACACATAACCCCACCACCTCCCCTAATCCTTGTTCCTGCCCCCTGCACCCACTACCTCTCTTACTCCACACTAGCCCCCTTTCACACCCCATTCCCACACGCACACCCCCCACCACTCCACCAGGCCCTCTTTCCCTCCACCTTTGCACACACCCACCCCCCCTATCCTTCTGTAAGTCCGCTCTCCTACCCCAGCAGCCTCGCAGCACCTGACCCCTCCTTAACCCCCCGACACGCGGCACCTCGCCCACCGCCCCATTCACACGCCGGATTTCCTTCGAGACGTCGACACGCGTGCGGGTGTGTACGCGCGCATAGGAGCTTGTAGCTGATCATGCGGTTGTTTGTGCGCGGCTGCGGAATTTTGATCGTTGGTTACTGCCACACAGCTGCCACGCAGCCTATTTTTGGGTATTTTCCTAGATTTTTAATTCACAACCCGCAAACCTTACAATAAATCGTTGAAAAATTTTAAAAATTATTTAAAAACACTTTAAATTCGAAAAAAAAACCATAAAATCTAGAAACATTCCTACTATTTATGCAGCAAATTGCCATATTTTTCTAACTTGAAAATTTTAGAGAAAAAAAATTCAGACCATTTCAATTTCAATACTCTTTTAAAAATACCCAAAAATATGAAACAATTAATTAAAAATGCTAAAAAATTCCAAATTAATTTCCGAAATATTCTTAAAAATTCAATTACCATTTTTACTTATTTTTGGACATATTTTCTTTCTAAGCTGAAAAACTATTTCATGCAACACCTAAATTTATCAAAACAAAAAAATAAAAAACAAACATAAAATAAAAAATCATTTTTCATCCACATACCCACTAACCCTTCAGCGAACAAATCCAGATATTTTTGGATTGAGAAGAGCGCATTCTTTGTATTTCCATACACCCACTACCAAGTATTTTTCCTTTTATTTTTTATTTTTAAAAAGCTACCCCAAAACCCACGGTTAATATAAAAATCAATCCTAACCACGCAACAAAAAAACACACAAACAAACAATCCAATAATTCACATACATGAAACCTAAACACCACCATAACACGCACATTCGTGCTACACACCCATACTTTTTAATTAAAATAAACCCGCCGTTCACTTAGCACGCGCTACATGCGCTAAAGAGGCACTTTAATTTTTAATTAAAATGAACCAGCCGTCACAAGAGCACGCGCTGGCAAAAAAGCGCTCCATATCACCTTAATTTGTAATCAATGAACTTGCATTTAGAGACCCAGTCTGGGTATCGAAGTCCGGGATTCGAATTAAAGCACTGTTTTAACCTAATAATTGGTAATTAAATTTATCATAAGGAACCGCCGTTTTCTTGCTAAGGTTTATCACTTAATAAAAATTCACCCATTTCTTAATAATTTCTTAAAATCAACCCTTCATTCAATTAATTCCCCCTCACTGCACTTAATTCCCCTTTTTAACGAACCGTTTCATGGGATGGGTATGGGCAGTCATTAGAGTTATTTCCATGGTCACACACTAGTTTATCAACGATGTGGTCCTGATATGTGTCGGATGTGGTGATGTTTTGGTTTACTATCTTTGTTACGGTTAAGGGTACGGTGTGTAGTTTTTTCTTTTATTGCTTGATACGGGGATTTGGGTGTTTGTCTGATGCATAGCATGAAGCTTTCAGTCGCATGTGTCTCAAGGTCATGTCGAATTTTTTCTAGGCTGTGGATTGCTTGGGGTTAGTTGGTCGAGTCACGTTTTATTGTTTTGGTTGTTCTCTTATCCTTGGATTTTTATATGTTGCTTTGCAGGCATTCTCCTTGATTGTCTGTGTTTGTGGTGTGTGTGTAACCATCTGAATGGCGCCTTCTCACGCTCCTCCCCCTATCCAGTACATCCCACTAGTTAGTAGGGATTACTCTTCCCTACTCACTTTTGAGCCTCTCACGAAGGCGGGCCTCGCTGCTTTTGTGGCTACTTCCTTTCCATTGCTTCCTGAGGATCCGTCGTTATGTGATGAGTTTCTGGCCTCCTACAGCAAGAAGACAGGACTAGTCCAGGGAATTTCTATGACTTTGACACCTCGAGGCTTAGGGAAGGCTCAGTCTCTTCCCTCCAAAGGTGAACCTTTTGTTACCACTCGTCAGCTTTTCTCTAATGAAGGGATTCTAAAGCTGTTGCAAAAGCAGACAAGGGAAATGCTGGATGTTAAAAAGGTGATCAACTCTTCAGGAGTTTCCTTTTCTATGATCACTGATCCCGTATAGAAGATGATCTGTCAGTTTCTCCAAGACAGGTTTATGCTTGCCAAAACGCCATCCCAGTACTCGTCCAAAGAGCTTTTCACAGCTTCCAGGATGGTGTTGAAAGGAGTTGCTATTGATTGGAGCACTTACCTCCTCACTAAAATGGATCAACATTTCGTCAAAGTCACCAGGGGTAATGTTACCAATGTCACATATGGATCATATTTGTCTGCCTTCTTGACCTATTCAGGTTTACAGACGACTGTGTCTCCACCTCCTCCATCAGATCCAGTACCTCCTCCTCCACCTTCAGATGAGTCAGAACCTATTGACATAGAGGATGATGATTCTCTGCCTCCCTTGGTCATACATCGCAAACACTTGAAGCGGGTAGCGGATAAAGCTCCTTCCGTACTTCCTTCAGTGCCCATTCCTGCTACCTCTGGCAGTGAACTCCTTGGGTATCTCACTTGTAATAACCTATTCAGAGCACATCGAGAAGGATCATTGGACATATCAGTTCCCTCACTGAACAGTCTAGTCTCAGGAGATGAGATTCCTTTCCTCTGTAAAGATATTCAAAGTTCCATTGAATTGTCAGTGACAACCTATGTTCAACAGCTGTACGCATCTTTTTATGAAGAACTCATGCAGTCTAAGGACTAGTTGCATAAGGCAACTTCCGAGTTAGCTTCTGCTAAGGATACCCTAGCAGATTTGTTTAAGCAAATGGAACAACAAATCCAACTGGTTGCCACCCAAAGCGATGAGATCTCTTCTTTGAAGCTCCAGTTACTAGAGGCTCAATCCCAGGTTACTAGCCTTTCAGAGAAGAAGGAGAGGATGTCCAGAGAAGCGTAGGAGTTCCAAGCTCTCTTAGATGACAAAATTTCAGCTTTACAGATTGCTAATGATACAGTGGCATCCCAAGCCTCCCAAATCCAGCAGTTGCAAGATCAACTGGCAAAGTCATGGTCTGTTCCTCCAAGAATACAATATTAATGAGTTTGGGAATCTCCCAATTCCCATTTTTTGAATACTAAAAAGGTGGCACCTGGATAACATGCCCATAAGTTTCTCAAAAAAATATGATGTGACCTATCATTGGAAAGCGCTTGAAAAATGGAATCTATTGAGCTATAGAGCGCTTGATTTGGAGTTATAGTGTTCAAGTTATGACAAATCCAAAGATTTGATCGTGTGTCCCAAACTTATGGGAAATTCCCATATTCCCCAATATGGTGTTCAAGCCCTAATGTTCCCTTGATTCCTTCTCTTTCACAGCAGGACTTGGCTGCTCTTCAAAGACAGGCTACCTTATGCCCTCTATTCCAAGATAAAGTGGAAAGATTACAGTCCAGAATGGACTTGTTATGGTCTACCTTTGAGCAATTTCAGGAATATGTTCTACCAAACCATTCTTTCTTTGTCCACTACCACTTACAGAAGTTGGTCTTCTACATGAAGCTTTCCACGATGGATTTACCTCTTCCAGAGGATGGCTAGAGTGGGGCTTGGTCTGCTGAGTTGCTGACAAAGGTAATAAGGATGGTGTTTGAAGATTCTGTCACGCCAGATACCATGTTGCTGTCATACATGTATCTACGAGGAGACTTGTTAATTCCAGATGAGGTGGATATGGCATGGTATGTGGGGGATGTGGTTCTACAAGCTGTTTTGTATGTCAACCATTTGGAGTTGCGCATAGCCGACATGTTTCAGAGTTACTCCTCCAAAGTGGCTGATTGTCATGATAAATCCTGGCATCCCATGATTGATTCTGTGGTCCTGAATCAACGACAAAACACAGCCCCTACTTATTCCCAGAGTACTAATCAACTGAGGATGGATCTCTTAGCCTATCTTTCAAAACATAATCCATTTGATTCTACCTTCTTTGATGCCTATCATAGACGATCTCTCTTAGGACCTTCTGTTCCTACCCTCCTCTATTACCAACAAATGGCTCACCGATATGCTCTCTATCTTTCCCTTTGTCAATCTAATTCCACAACTATTTTACCCCTTCTTTTCCAACCTTCATCTTTCCCTCAAATTCCCATTTTCACATATTGTTCCTTTATTGAGGATAGGGTATTTTCCCCTTCTCCACCCTATTCTTCTCCATCCATTCATGTATCCTCCACATTTCCTATTTATCAGTTAACACCCTTCCTTAGTGATTCCCTCCAAATTTCTGCCACTCCTTCTTTAACCTTTTCTTCCTTTTATGATTTTGCCTATCCCTCCCGTCATCCACTTTTCCTTATTCCACTACCCTCTCCTAACACTTCTATATCTCAACCACCTTAGTTGGTTAGTGACTGTGACGGGTTTGATAATCAAATTTCCAGAAGAAGGGGATGGAGTTCTGATGATTCCCTTACAGGACCTTAGATCAATTGGCTAGTAATTCCAGGAGAATGGACAGCTTCCAGTCAAGCTTATCAGAACTATGTTCATTTTGCTCAGCAGTATTCACAGTCTGTATATCCTTCAGTGAGATTAACTACTCACTTTGCTTGGTACTTGGCGTATATGCATAGGCACTCTCATAATGATTCCAAGCCTATTCCAAAGTTGTGCATGAATGTCAATGTGAGCATTGATTCCCAGCAGCTGGATATATTGTATTTTCATGCCCTTTGTTTGCCTAGCAGATACTTGGCCCTATTGGAAAGGATGTGCTGTCTTCAGTTTTTTCAAAATCCTCCCAAAACCTTTGTAGATGAATCCTTGTCTATGGATCGTTTCCGACAACATCAATCTTTCAAGAGGGATCATCTTCATTGATACCTTTCCAATGTATGGTGGATGCTTTTTAATAAAAATCTCTCTTTTTGGAGGAGTCATTCAGATGGTTGTGTTGTATTAGTGTTTGTGTTGTGAGTTCATTTATGTCAAACGAACGTGGTGGTTTCCTATTGGATTTTGTGTGTGAGCTACATTTTGGAGAATTGTGGTGGTGGATTCGTGGTTGGAGAGTTGAGACTGATGCTGATGAAGAAGAAGAAAACTCTTATATCCTTTACAAATTTGTTGTGATTTTCTTGTTTGCTAAGCGGTGTTAATGTATAAAGGGTTTTCCTTTCTTTGTATTTTTATATCAGATACATGTTATAAGTTGGGGTCGTAATGGATGGATTCTTTTGAAGATAATTGAATATTAAAGTTTCAATTTTAAACACACTTGTATTCCCTTTTTCCTGGGTCGCGAGGATGCTTCCTTATTAAGTGTGGGGATATGTTGAGAGTGGAAAAAAGCTGAATTTTTGGCTGATTTTTGTTGTTTTTGAGAGCTGAATGGTTGATTTTATGAGATGATTGATTGGTTTAGAAGTGGTTTGAGAGTGTTTTGGATGATATTGATTGAGTTTTGGAAGTTCATGATGTTTATTGGTGGTTCTGTGATGTTCTGATAGGTTCTGTATACCTTCTATTTTGGTCTGTTTTGTTCTGATTGTCTTCTGTAAGGAGGGATGGAGTGTTGATTGATGAAGATTGAGATCTTGTGAAAGCTTATTGAATGGTTTGTGAGAGTTTGGAATGGTTTGAGTATGTGTTATGTGGTTTTGATGACCTTCTGTAATCTTTTGTAGGTCTTCTGTAGAGCCTCTGTAGCTGTTCTATTCTGTTCTGTTCTATAGCTGTTCTGGTACTGTTCTGTATGCTTCTGTATGTGTTCTGGTGGATGAGAGTGTAGCTTGGGAAAGTTTTCTAGCCTTGGAAAGAGGTGAATACAAGTGCAAAAGAGCTGAAAGAAGTGAAAGAAGTAGCTGCTGAAGACTCAAGTGAAGACTAGAGTGAAGTGACAAGTAGTGAGCTATGAAAGGACACTGTAGTGGCTCTGGTGACTCTTCATATCAGATATACCTCTTGGGAGTGGTATCCACGACCTAAGAAGGATTATTGAGAGTGATTGTGAGAGATTGTAGTGAGGATATGATGTATTATTGATGGAGAGAGAGAGAGAGAGTCAGAGATAGCCAATTCTATTGAAACAGAGTGATTGTATATGAGAGATTGAGAGAGAAGACTATGAAGATATTGAAGATGAATACTATGTGATGTATTTCCATTCAAAGATGGTGTATTCCTTTGCTTTCTTTGTTATATTGATGGATTCTATGAAGATATTGAAGAATATGGTTGATTCTATCAAATCCGTGGGAGATCTATATGATGCTGTATGAAGATTTGTTGTGCCTAGTGTTCTTTTCTTCATTGTGATCATATGAAACATAATAAACAAGCTTGTTGATGTTACAAGATAGATTTTATTGCAAGAGAATTCCCTTTTCCTTGGTGTTCCTCTTGGGGCTCCAATTTCTCTGCTCCTCAGAAATTAGAAGAGCAATGAACTCCTCAAAATCAGGAAATCTTTCACGGACGGAAATGGATGTTCGGAACTGTGCATAATCCTTTCCTAGACCATTCAAGGTCACAGAAACTAAATCATCATCTTCCACTGGCGACCCAATGGAAGCAAGTGCATTTGCAATCTTCTTCACCTTCATGTGGTAGTCATTGATGCTCATACTTTCTCTTTGCACATTGTGCAACTCTTGCTTGAGCTGGATTTTCCTAGCTTGCATATTTGTGCTATACATTTTTGACAAAGTATCCCATGCCTCCTTTGGCGTACTTGCATCTTGAATATGCACAATCATAGAGTCTGAAATGTTGATAGACAGCCAGTACATAACTTTCCTGGCTCTCTCATACCATGCTTTAAATGCCTGCATTTGCTGTTGATTGGGAACATCAGGAAGAACTGGTTCTTCTTCATTTCCTGCAACAAATTCCCAATATCCTTTTCCCATAAGGAAATTCGTCATTCTGAATTTCCATGCTTGGAAGTTGTTCTTGTCAAGCTTTTCGGTGACAATCTGTGAAAGAGAATTAGACGCCATTATAGAACACTGCAAAAAATTCTGTCACTGTAAAGAACACAGCTTCAGCCTCACAAGGGCAAATCTGCAAAACTGACGAAAGTGGTATTTGACCACAGGGTCACTTCCTAGTGACGATTTTGCATCAACAGGCAACAAGGATGATTCTGTAACTCCCAATGTCTATGGCACAGGCATACGATGCAATTTCTACTATATCTTTTCACCGACCTGTAGAACAGTGGTCGCACAGCATAAAATAGGGCCTTTTCCTGAGTGCATGCAGAAAACTTCCGCCTCCAAAACACGCCCCGAAATGGCCTCAAATTAAAAAAATTGAGTAATCGAGGGCTAAAGCCCATCACCCGCAGCATATACTGCCCTCTTGCTACATTGTGAAGGACGTCTCAATCTGAGACAATGCACTCTTGCACTTTCCGGCTGTGCTACCTGCAGAGACTTGCTCCCAAAACAGAAAAATGAAAGCAACACTGGTCCTCTTACCAAAACACCGCGAACTTGGTTTGCTTTCTTGAGCTTCTTACCACAAACAAGGCTCTGATACCGTGTCAAGATTGTGGGAGAGAAGGAAGGAATCTCACTTGTAGTTTTCTTGCTTGCACAATGGCGGAATACACACAAACGTGGAGGTTGAAAATAGTTTTCCTCTTCTTAGTTGTGTAAGCTAAAAGAACTCAAGTACATAGAAATAGAAGAACCCTATATATGGGTCTCAAACCAAACTCAACTAACTAAGGTGGCATACTAACTGAGCCACGAACTAGAGTAGATAACGATAGCTATCATCTAGCTATTATTCATGGGCGGTGTACCAACCGCATCTACAACTGACAAGTCAGTGACATAAATGCACAACAATCACCATGGCATATCATGAGTGGAGCTTGATATCTCAACATCTCTGTGTAAAGTAGGATGTCGCGGACTGATGCTAGAATGCTGTCTGGAGACCTTGAACAATAGGGACCGAAGTTTCTGCTCGATTCTAGTGGGTTCCAGCCATGAACGTTCCGTTGCGAGGTGAAGTTGAGAAACCTTAGGCAACAAACCCTGTAACATTCCATGGGAGTGCTGGGTGGCATCGCTTAGATTGGATCACGAAAAATGTGCCTAGACAGCCGATAGGCGGGCACATTACAGTTAATATTAGAGCAAAAAGAAAAACTTCGTAACGATAGAGAAGAAATTCATTCTAAGCAGATTAAGGCACCTAAGTTTGGTGGGGAAGGATAGACATCACAGTCGAGGAGGCGGAGATATGGATTGAGTCAATGGATGATTATTTTTCTACTCTGGGATTTGCTTCTACCAATCAAGCAATGATAGCCAAACCTAAGTTAGTTGGCCAAGATCAGATATGGTGGAAGAAATGGTGCAAAAATCAAGATCTTTTTGAAGCCATTGTCACCTGGGCTCAGCTGAAAGATGTTGTACGTGGAGGATACCTTCCGCCAACCTAATAGACTTTTAGGATGAATGAATTCTTCAAGATAAAGTAGCTGGAGTTAACCTTGGAAGCCTGCTACTCAAATTTTGTAACCATACTAGAATACGCACCACCTATGGATATTGCTTAGTAAATATCCAAGCATTGACATGGTCTGAACACTCCTTTGAACCACCATCTTGAAGAAATGTGTGCAATATATTTGCAAGATGCATTACTTTGAGAAAATCCAATTGTCCAAGAACTTAATTTTACCAATTGTGACAAGGATGATTCCCGAGATCAGGACAAGAGATGCCACACCTGCGGTGAGACAGGGCACATTCATAGGAGATGTCCCTAAGGTCAATGCTTCCACTACAATGAGCTAGGACACATCCAAGAAAAATGTCCTAACTTAAGTCCAAAAGATATTGAGCCTCCAAGAAAATGAGGCTACATAGGCACAATCTATGGATATATAGACGAATCAGATGAAGACTAAGACTTAGAACCCACTACACCTCTTGAGGATGATTAGAAATCCTAGAAGTTTTATCGACATGTAATACAACTTATATTGGGAATAAATCCTACTCTTGTATCTACGGTTAATTGCAATAATATGAGTTGCACTACTTGAGTCATTAAGAGTAGTGCAACGGATGCATGGTGGGTCCTAACCCGTAGGCCTTAAGCCCCATTAATGGTTGTCTTCCCTAGTTCTTCCAAGACAAGGACATCTTGAGTTCTCTAAGGGGGAGAGGATGTAATATCCCCCGCCCCACGTAGGAATCCCCCTCCGTTAATAAATGAAAATAATTGAAATTTTAAAAAATCCCCCCCCCCCCCCCCGTGTCATTGTCGAACAGGTGGCGGGGGGAGATAATGTGGTGATGACGATAACGAGGAAGAAGGTGATGATGTCAGAGATGACGAAGATGATGATGAGGAAGATCAAAACAATGTTGATGAAGTCGATGGGGAGGAGGGGCACCCATGTGCCACCTCTTCCCTCCCCCCCCCCCCCCACTATCGCTTTCCCCCCCAATAAGACCCTTCTCCCCCCCTCTGAAACCCCCCTCCTTAAGAAAAGAAAGTGCATTAATTTTCTCTCTCCCCCTTGCTACCAACCTGTAAAGGGGAGAGAGAGGGAGAGAGAGAGAGAGGGAGAGGGTGATAGAGAGGGAAAGAGAGAGAGGTGAGAGAGAGTGATCACACACTCCTTCCTTTCCCCATAGTCTTATTCCTATTTTCCCATGAATATAACCCCCATTCCTTCTCTTCCCCTCCTTAGAGGATGATCACACACTCCTTCCTTTCCCCATAGTCTTATTCCTCTTTTCCCACGAATATAACCCCCATTGCAATTAAAGAAAGTCACCTCGGCACACTATCTCTCTGACAAGAGAGAGAGAGAGAGAGAGAGAGAGAGAGAGAGAGAGAGAGAGAGAGAGAGAGAGAGAGATTTATAAGCCAAAAGTATGGCCCCCAAATGGAGGGAGACACACACCAACGGTAATCCCATCCAACAATGGAGCCGCCGACCAGGGCGTTACTGCTAATACAAATATGTCGGGTATGGATAATTCATATCCAAATATCCAGGTACTAATTACCATCTGTGATGTTCATTGAGACATAGGCATGCGCATGAATTCATTTTAACAAGTAGCTTGAATTTATTTTCCAATAGATAACGAACTCATTGGGGATCGCAGAATAATTCTTTTTGCGTGAGGTTCTCCATAACCATATATGAACTTGCATAGATTTATGCATATAGCGCATTGAGGCTCACACAAATTCTTGTACCCAAATACAATCATTGCTTTCGGTGCCACGCGACAAAATCATACGTAGCATGAAGGGCATATAAGGTTACCTTGAGGGTTATGCACATAGATGGTACATGCATGGAAAAGATTATACAAAATATACATCAATGGTACACGAATTGATATTGCATTAAAGACTTGCATCCATTCTATGAAGGTTTCGCATAAAATAATGGTCAAGGAGTTTACCATTTGCTGCCAAACGATGAGTTGATTACAACTCGCACAATAATTCAAGGATTATTTTACATTGAAGGATAGTCTTACATCGTTACAAATTTGTCTTGCATTCTTTGCCTTAGGGGAAAGCAAAATAAATTGAAGTTAAAATTTTGCATGGTATCGCTCTTTGATCCCAAGGGGGAGAGCAAAAATGTGATGGAAATGTTATAGCAACTATTTTCACAATGTTTGGAAAAGAATACCATTGTTTTTGTTAGTTGTTCAAACAACACCCTAAATGCTTTTGCATTCAACTGATTGTTGGATTGTGGTTTGGATGATTATTGCAAGTTTTGTTAGTTGTTCAAACAACACCCTAAATGCTTTTGCATTCAACTGATTGTTGGATTGTGGTTTGGATGATTATTGCAAGTGCTTGTGATTGATGGTAAATTCATGGCAGGGGTCTATGATGACAAGTTGCCATGGGGATAAAGGAATGTTTTCTTGGAAGATGATATTAGGTCGATTGCCTTGATTGTGCTTGATTCTTAACTGGATTCATTAAGGAAATGATATTTTTCATGGGTGGATCATCTCCAAGGTCACACCGTGCTTCAACCCGAGAGGGCACTACTCGATTCATGAGCCGAAGGTGAAGTGGTGAAAAGACCAATCATGGAAATTGTGTCTCACTCCTAGGCCATAGTGGAGCTCTGGACACCCCTTGACTAGTCTCGAACCGAGTTGAAGACTGCCATGAGCCCAACGTGTGTGGCGTTGGAAGATGTTGTTTTAGATAAAGGATGGAAATTATGGTGCCATGTGATTTGGACCAGTTACTTCTGCAGGGTAGAAGGGATATATAATTTCTCTTATATGGGTAGGAGACAAAGATTAACTTGAAGATAAGTTAAGGAACTTGTTTGCCAAAAGGACTATTTGCTCTGTTTTCCTATCAATGCTATAAGTTGTGCAAACGAACCCTGTTCCGTAAAGGCTTAATTAAGGAAGCTGATTTTAAATGTCACTCATAAATGTTATAGGACATAATTAAATAACTAAAGAATGCCTATTTAAGGAAGCGGGTGGGAAAAACCTCGGACAGGTCTGTCTTATGGTAGGGTGGTCCCAGAAAACTGCGAGGCTTCTCACAAGGTTTTATTGATGTCCCGACCCTTAGGAATTGTTAGGTTAGAACTCGATTCATGCCATTTTAGGGGACCGGAATGGGACTATGCCCTATGGGAAGAGAGGTTGAGTGGCGCATCCCTCTTGTTTTCCATTCTGTTTGAACCAAGTGCAACATGGGTTTGTTGGGTATCTCTGCGTAAAGTAGGATGTCTAGGACCCAATGCTAGAATGTTGTCAGGAGACCTTGACCACTAGGGATCCAAGTTTCAGGTTGATCCTAGTGGGTTTGGCCACCGCAAACGTTTTGTTGTGAGGTGGACTCGAGAGACCCTAGGCAACAAACCCCATAAAATTCCATGGAAGTGCTGGGTGGCATCGCTTAGATTTGACTCTTAATGGACTACTAAAAACGTGCATAGACAACATGATAGACCAGCATGTTACATAAACCAGTTGATGTATTTACTGCATTCAATGTTGTCCTAGCATTCATGAGAGTTGTTCTTGTAGTTACAATGACTGCCAATTCAGTTGCACCAATCAAATCATCATTTTCAGCTGCAATAAAGTCATCTTCTTCCTCCTCATCCATCATCCCATCTTCATTCTCATAGCATGCTCAAGGTAACATGTTTGCCACTCGTTTATCTCTTTCTGCAATATGTTGAAATTCAAGGTTCAAAGATTTTATGCATGTAATCCACTGAAGCATAGCAATGTCGACTACAGTAGCACAACTAGTAAATTATACCCAATACTGATAAATGATCAGTCTCAATGACTACACGAGCACCCATTAAATACTCCTTATCACATTTAAGGGCTGTCACAATTCCCCATGATTCCCTTTTTACCTATGGATACCTTCTTTGTCATTCATCAATACTTTAGCACCAAATTGAATTGCAAATCTTTGCCCTTGCTCATCATCTTGCCCAATTGCCCATCTAATCCCGATTGGGCTCGTATCAACAATATAATGATAGGCTTTCCATGTGAATAATCATCCTTTCTCAATGTAGGAGCAGGTTTCAAGAGCCGCTTCAATTTCTTCATTGCTTTTTGATGCTACCTTTCCTAATGAAACCTCTAACCTTTTCTCAAGAGCTAAGATAGGGCATTAGCTACACGTGCAAAGTGAGGGATCCAACTCACTAAGAAAGATGAGAGATGTGATCCTTTGGAAGTGGAGAGAAGTGATTTTCCCTTTCTAAGGTGTAAGATGACACAAGCTTTTGTGTGGAAGTTAATATTAAGGTTGAGGCCCAAGGCAATCTAATGAACTCTCCTTATCTACGGCTCAAGAAACGGTAATATCTACAATTTTTGTGCTGAACGTTTTTCCATCCGAGTAACGCATAGAGAGATATTCCAAAATTGGTGTTGCAAAGTAAGTCCTAGAAAAACCACATCTTTCATGAAGATCAACCTTTCCAATTTTGGCACTCAAGTCTATTGATAATAGCAAATGATGCTTTCCCATAGAGGCTAGATGTATGCCTTGAAGAGGCTAGAAGATAGACAAATGATGTATGCTCTAGGAAGAGATGCTCAAAATCTCATATGCACAGTGAGGAGAGTGGTACTATCCAAAAAGCTATAAAGGCATGTACTTGGTTGACACTCATTACAAGGTAATATACTATCAGTTTGAGTCATTGTCAATGTCATTGTCCATCTTACACAAGAATGTGTTTATGAGTCTAAGCTAATCTATCTTGGAACCTATTTCACTTGTGTAACAATTAGTCTATCTAAGTCTATGTCATCATGAGTTGTATATTCATCTTCCATCCTCCATAGCTCTTGCCATGCTCTAGATCCGTGTTTTTGATATGGTATCAGAGCTCAGTCGAGCATGGCGCTACTCCTCCCGCTCTATTTGACTCTCATCTAGCTCAGCTTGAGCTCAGTCCAAAGTGTAGAACTCTATCTCCTACTCCTCAATGCCTTGCTTGGCAACCATAGCTAAATAGGACTTGCAATCAATTGAGCTCCTAGATCTCATAGTAGAGGCCATATCTCATTACAATTTCTTTTGAGGACTTTTTCAACAACTCAGGGTGCAACTTCCTGCCACAACATCTCACGACATTGAGCACTCTATGCTTCAGCATTTCCAGAATTCGTGGTGGAACAGCGCATGTTCTGTTTGTACAGTTGGATTTACCTCTGTGCGTCGCGATATGTCCTACAAATATAGGGCATTTGAAGCTCATTGTATGAGATCTCTCACCACCAGAGGGTTCTTTAAAAGGTGTACTATAACTCTTGCTACATTGAGCAAAAAAACCAATCTACTTGTTTGCAAAGCATAACAAGGACTCCAAAGCCACCAAGCTCAAACTCTTCTCCCACTTCAATTTCTCATTCTTCTCAGTCAATTGAATCCTTTGACTGTCAGATCTAAAGTCTTCAGCAAGTATAGACCTTCAAGAATAAGATTTGGAGCAACCCACCTAAATTCAAGCAGTCCACTTGAAGATCAAGAAGACCACTTGAAATCAGTCAATATCAAGCGTGATATCAAGCTAGTATCTCTTGATACTATTTTGCATGTGTCTCTTGAAACATTGAAGTATAACTCTTTTTGCTGGATATTCTCAATTATTTGAATATGATTTCCATCATCGAAATGACCAAAAGCAAGTCTTTTATGAGGATGCTTCTCATGAAAAGTAACACAATTATTGTAGCTCACTTACACTACATGCAAGACTCGGTTGATCCACTTGCAGGAAGACATGGAGCTGTCTACATAAAGGAGAAATCAATGATCTTATTTGAAGACCTTGAAGACATTTCTACTAGCTCCAAAATGATGATATCTTTGCTTGAGGGAGACATGGATAAGAAAAGAAAAATCAAAGTCAAGGAAACTGCAAGCAAAATAAAGAGTGACAAAGCAAGAAAAATGAAGGACAAGATGTTGTATGATCTCCGAAGAAAATCCAATGTAATGTCAAGCCATGAGTCAAAGCCATATGAAATCCCAAAAGCTATGTATTCCAAGATTTATGAAATAGTTCAACAAGTTATATCAAGTCACAGCAATGTACCCATCTCAAATTCACTAAGAAAGAAGAACAAAAGGACCTCACAAAGAAGGCTAGAGCACAAGAAAAGCAAAGGATGCCAAAGAATCATGAAGAAGATAAAGAAATTTCCATTTTTGACAACAAATAATTTTTCTCGTAGTGGATCTTGTTTTCCCATAGTGAATCTTTATTTCCCGTAGTGGATCTTGTTTTCCCATAGTGGATCTTTATTTCCTATAGTGGATCTTCCCGTAGTGGATCTTTTTTCCCCATAGTGAATCTTTATTTCCCGTAGTGGATCTTCTTGTAGTGGATCTTGTTTTCCCATAGTGGATCTTGTTTCCCATAGTGGATGTAAAATCCCTTACCAAAGATGTAAATTTTCAAGCCTTAACTTGACTAGGCTACCAAAGAGCTAATCTCCCGGGCCATGTCATCATGAAGGGGGGGGCAAAAGCTAGCAAGGGTAGAAACTCATCATTTGAGAGGGGGTGTTGAGAATAGCAAATGATGCTTGCCCATAAAGGCTAGATGAATGCCTTGAAGAGGCTAGAAGATAGACAAATGATGTATGTTCTAAGAAGAGATGTTCAGAATCCCATATGCACAATGAGGAGAGTGGTACTATCCAAAAAGCTATAAAGGCATGTACTTAGTTGACACTCATTACAAGGTAATGTACTATCAGTTTGAGTCATTGTCAGTGTCATTGTCCATCTTACACAAGAATGTGTTTATGAGTCCAAGCTAGTCTATCTTGAACCTAATTCACTTGTGTAACAATTAGTCTATCTTAGTCTATGTCATCATGAGTTGTATATTCATCTTCCATCCTCCATAGCTCCTGCCATGCTCTAGATCCGTGTTTCTAACAAAGTCTCTCTCCAAAAGAAGAGAAGCTCTTGGAGCCTATAAAAGGGAGGCCCTCCTTGGGTGTGGGGGAGGTGAAGGAAATATCACTTTGCATGCATGCAAGAGGAGGAGAGAAGGCGGTTCCAGTCTCACAAAGTGCTACGGAAGCTCTGCTGAAATCAAGTTCCAAGAGGAGATCCCTACACATATTGTATAGGAGTTTTGCAGCTGTTGAAATCAAGTTCCATGAGGAGATCCCTACACATATTGTATAGGAGAGAAGGTGCAAGTATTGTGGAAGCTTTGCTGAAATCAAGCTCCAAGAGGAGATCTCTACAGATATTGTGTAAGAGAGAAGGAGAGACCCAAGAAGGATCAAAAGGTGCCAACTTCCAAGTTGTGCAAGTGTTATATGGTTGTATATTGTGCAAGGAACCATGATCTTGTTCTCAAGATCTACAAGTTAAGATTTGGTTTATGTGTAACGGAGGAGCTTGCTCCTTGTCAATAATATAACTCCACAGAGGGGGGGGGGGGGCAACCCATCTTCCAATCCCTAGTGTGTTGTCAATCTCTCTATCTATTTCTCTTTCTCTCCACATCTTTCTTTTCTCTCATTTGTTCTCTCTTTTCACTAGCATAATATTCACCATATATCTTTTAAGTATATAAGAAGGTCGAGCGTGTATCTCGTATCTTATGACAATTGTGCTATCAATGCTTGACTCCCTACACACCAAGATTTCTTTTCACTAATAAAATGCTTGCATAGGATTCAAAGAACATATGTACATTAGCACCTACTTTGCATCCAACTCACTTGAGCTCAATTTAGTCATGTAATATACATCAATAGCTCAATTAGAGTTGCCAAAATACCAACCAATTTACATAGGTATACACTTTTCCAAACAAGATATTTTCTGTCCTTAAGTAAAATGCAATAATGTCTCTACAAGAACATGGTATTTTAACTCAATGATATGCCAAAACATTTGATAAGCTTTGGCAGAACATCTGGGAGTAGTAACATATTCATGTAGGTATCACTATCTACATATACTTTAGGTAGACATGAAGGAAGACCTTCCAACACACACTAACTAGTCAATGCCCTATTATACCATTAGGAAATTAACTCACAATTGAGCTATCAATGCTCATGTTAGCTCACGGACCGTCTCACACTAATGTAGCATCATTGAGACGTGAATAGGCATCATTAGAGGCTTTAGAGAGCTCCAAACATGGAAGTACAAGCTCTCTCAAATTAATTAAAGCACATAGTCTACTGTTAATAACCTCTATGGGCCTTCAAATCCATCCCAGAGTGAAGATGTTGCCAATATCAATGCCAAATAAATCCTAAGTACCTTAGTGAGATTCCCATCACACATGGTTTGCTATACTTATTGTCATTGTTCCAAGAAAATGGGCACATTTCTCATGTTTTTTATACTAAACTAGATTGCATCTTTGTTGTTGATTAGTATTGCCACGTTCAACACTCAATAGTGCTAGAGATACTCGAAAAGATAGGTCAGCCATTTGCCATTCAATAGCCAAGTATGAAGGTACCTTCCATGGCTCTGATGTTATCCACACTAACAAACTAAAAATAGGTGTAACTCTGCAATTTCATGTTGATTTGTTTACCTTGATGCTGGTCATTGTAGTCACTTCTCAAAGCTCAACTATAAGCCACCAACTCCCCTTGAATGCCATAATAGGCCTGTCAAGATTGTGGGAGAGAAGGAAGGAGTCTCACTTGAAGCTTTCTTGCTTGCACAATGGGGGAATACACACAAGGGTGGAGGCTGAAAACAGTTTTCCTCTTCTTAGTTGTGTCAGCCAAAAGAACTCAAGTACAAAGAAATAGAAGAACACTATATATGGGTCTCAAACCAAACTCAACTAACTAAGGTGGCATACTAACTGAGCCACGAACTAGAGTAGATAAGGATAGCTATCATGTAGCTATTATTCATGGGCGGTGTACCAACCACGTCAACTGACAAGTCGGTGACATAAATACACAACGGTCACCCTGGCGTATCACGAGTGGAGCTCGATATCTCAACACTCCCCCTCGAGCTCAATCCCAATTCCTGCACACCAAGCAGGTCTCTGAACTTGCGCAGCTTCTCTGCGCCCAATGCCTTCATGAATATGTCAGCTACCTGATCCTCTGTGCTGACATAAACTAGATCAATAAGACCTAGTAAAACCCTCTCTCGCACATAGTGATAATGCACCTCAATGTGCTTTGTTCTAGCATGATAGACTGGGTTATTTGCCAAGTGTATACTACTCATGTTGTCACAATAAATGACAACTGGCCCATTTGTAGACTGATGCATATCATAAAGTAGCTTATGCAATCAAGCTACCTCACATGCAGCCATTGCTGCACCCCTGTACTCAGCCTCTGTGCTCGACAAGGCAACTGTAGGCTGTTTCTTGCTACTCCAAGTGACTGCAGGACTCCCAAAAGAGAACATATATCCACTGGTAGATCGTCTATCAGAAATACTACCAGCCCAATCAGCATCGGTGTATCCATGCAACTGTATCTGAACCCCAGTCTCATAAAATAGTCCATACTGCAATGTGGACTTCACATACCTGAGTATGCGTCTAGCTGCATCCAAATGTGGTTTCCTTGGAGCCTGCATAAACTGACTTACCAATCCAACAGCATAGCTCAAATCTGGCCTGGTAATAGTCATATAAATCAAACTTCCTACTATGCGTCTATACATAGTAGGGTCTTCTAGAAGCTCACCTGCATCTGTGCTCAGCTTCACATTCTGCTCCAAAGGAACTGAAATAGGCTTACAGCCTGTCATCCCATATTTGGACAGCATGTCCAATCCATACTGCCTCTGCAAGAGCTGTATCCCACTTGGTGATCTAATCACTTCAATGCCCAAGAAATAACGCAGCCCTCCCAAATCCTTCATCTCAAACTTCTGCTTCAATAGCATTTTCACATGAAGGATATCTTCATCATTGTCACCTGTCATAATCAAATCACCAACATAAATGACAAGTAGCATAATACCTTTCTCTGTTTTTCTCACATAAAGTGAGAAATCTACCTTGGAAATCTGAAAGCCAATAGTGACAAGATATTGTCCTATCTTGTCAGACCATGCTCTAGGTGCTTGCTTCAAGCCATACAAGGCTTTCTTCAACCTGCAAACAAACTCAGGATGAACAACATGCACATAACCTGGTGGTTGCTCCATATAGACCTCTTCTTGCAAATCACCATGCAAGAAGGCATTCTTTACATCCATCTGATGTAAAGACCATCCCTTTAATGCAGCCATAGCAATGACTGCTCTTACGGTTGCCATCCTTGCAACCGGATTGAATGTTTCTTCATAGTCAATGCCATATGTTTGTGCATACCCCTTGACTGCTAATCTTGCCTTGTATCTGCTCACAGAACCATCTGCATTGTGCTTCACCTTATAAACCCACTTACGGCCAATTGCATTTTTACCTTTAGGCAAAGGTACCAATTCCCATGTAGCATTTGCTTCCAAGGCATCCATTTCTTCATCCATGGCTTTCTCCCATTTTTCTTTTCCCATGGCTTCCTCAAAAGAAGTGGGTTCTGGTTCCTGTATCACTCTAACCATATATGCATAGTGAATGGCTGTAAATCCATCATATTTCAGCCTATCCACAGGATACCTAGCTCTCGTAGACCTGCGTAAAATAGGTTCACTCCCAAGTGCTCTCAAAACATCCCTGGTCTTCCTTACTCTAGGTGTAACAATAGAAGGAATACCAAACTCATCATCAATGCTCTGTTCTGAGCCATTGAATTCACTATCCACATAAGAGTGACCTGGATTCACATCAAACATGGGCTGATCAATCTTCTCTTTTCCTTTTCATGATACCTGCATACCACTATCTGCATTGCTTTGAGAAGATTCTCCTGATCTCAATTTGCCTGTCCATGGTGAAGAATGTGAACCACTGCTAGAGGACGCTCCAAGTCCACTAATATTTTGTGACTGCTGCTGTGAATTCTGTGCAGCATTACCATTTTGTGCATCTACATCATCAATCACATTTACTGGTTTATACCAGCTACTCAGCTCATCAAAAACAGCATCTCTGCTCACTGTAAACTTACGAGTAGAAGGGTTATAGCATCTATACCCTTTTTGATGCAGAGAGTAACCAATAAAGATGCACTTCTCAGCTTTTGGATCCAACTTGGATCTCAACTCATCTGGCACATGTACATAGGCAATGCAACCAAAAATTTTCAAATGAGAAATATCTGATTTCCTACCAGTATACCTCTGCTCTGGAGTCATTCCATGTATTGCTGCAGTGGGAGTCCTGTTCATTATGTAGACTGCCGTAGCAACTGCTTCAGCCCAATAAAAATCTGGCAAGTCTTTTTCATTGAGCATGGCACGAGATACCTCTCCAATATGCCTGTTTTTCCTTTCTGCAATTCCATTTTGTTGTGGGGTATGACTGCATGAATATTGCTGCTTTATGCCATGCTCCTGCAAGAACTTTGCAAACTCATTTGAGAGGTACTCTCCCCCTCCATCTGACCTTAGGCATTTTATCTACAGGCCTGTTTCTTTTTCAACCATAGCTTTAAGAGTTTTGAAATGTCCAAAAACTTCACTTTTCTTTTTCATAAAATACACCCAAACTTTTCTGCTATAGTCATCAATAAAAGTGACAAAATAATGACAGCCTCCAAGAGATGCAGCTTTAGTTGTCCACACATCAGAGTGGATTAATTCCAATGGCTTCTGACTCTCTTGAACATGTCTAGGAAATGGTTTCCTTGCCTATTTTCCAAACTGACAGGCTTCACATACCTTATGCATTTCTGCAACCTTGAATTTGGGCAATCCTGCAACAATATTTTGGGCCTGCATTGATTTAAGTCGCTGTACATTAACATGACCAATGCGTTTATGCCAGATTTCAATATCTGCAACTACACCAGTCCCATGTGCAAACATTGATGCACTCAATTCAGCCATGTCTGCATCCAATGTAAACATTCTACCCTTCTTCTTTCCTTTTGCTATCAAGCGACCTTTATTTTTCATATCCTCAACAAAGTATCCATGAGGATTAAATCTGACCTGCAAGCCCTGCTCAACCATTTGACCAACAGAAACTAGATTCTTGGTGATATTGGGAACATGAAATACATCGGACATGTATTTCTTTTTCCCATCCTTCATAGACAAAGGAAATTTTCCAATCTGCACAATAGGATGTGCAGTATCATCACCAGTCTCCACAAATCCTGGTTTTTCCATTTTCCTTGCATCCTCCATCAATTATGCATGACCTGTCATGTGGTTTGATGCACCTGAGTCAACATACCATACATCATTGCTTTCTTCTACACTTGTCACAGAATTGTTCATGTGCTGCACCATAAACAAGTGCTCATTTCTGTCATCACCTTGTCTACTAGAAGATGCATAATTCCCTTGCAGTTTTCCATTCATGATGTCATTTTGCTTTTTATAGCAGTCTTTAGCCATATGACCCATTTTACCACAGTAGTAGCATTAAACATTACTGTTTGTATTTTGGCCTCTTCGCCATCCACCACGACCTCTTTGGCTCCCCCTGCCTCTAAAGTTACCACGTCCTCCTCCATAGGACTAGTTTTCTTGAGTTTGCTACATATTCTGATTTCTACCACGGCCTCCAAATCGGCCTCCTCTACCTCTGCCTCTACCTCTTCTAGCATTTGAGTAGAAGACAGCTTCTTTTGAAGTTCCTCCTGAAGAAGATGCACCACCATTTCTTTGCTCCTCAGAAATTAGAAGAGTAATCAGCTCCTCAAAATCAGGAAATCTTTCACGAACTAAAATGGATGTCCGAAACTGTGCATAATCCTTTCCTAGACCATTCAAGGTCACAGAAACTAAATCATCATCTTCCACTGGCGACCCAATGGAAGCAAGTGCATCTGCAATCTTCTTCATCTTCATGTGGTAGTCATTGATGCTCATATTTTCTCTTTGCACATTATGCAACTCTTGCTTGAGCTGCATTTTCCTGGCTTGCGTATTTGTGCTATACATTTTTTACAAAGTATCCCATGCCTCCTTTGGCGTACTTGCATCCTGAATATGCACAATCATAGAGTCTGAAATGCTGATAGACAGCCAATACATAACTTTCCCGGCTCTCTCATGCCATGCTTTAAATGCCTGCATTTGTTGTTGATTGGGAACATCAGGAAGAACTGGTTCTTCTTCATTTCCTGCAACAAATTCCCAATATCCTTTTCCCATGAGGAAATTCGTCATTCTAAACTTCCATGCTTGGAAGTTGTTCTTGTCAAGCTTTTCAGTGACAATCTATGAAAGAGAATCAGACGCCATTATAGAACACTGCAAAAAATTCTGTCACTGCAAAAAACATAGCTTCACCCTCACAAGGGCAAATCTGCAAAACTGGCAAAAGTGGTATTTGACCACACAGTCACTTCCTAGTGACGATTTTGCATAAACAGGAACCAAGGATGATTCTGTAACTCCCAATGTCTCTGCGCACAAGCATACGATGCAATTTCTACAGTAACTTTTCACCAACCTGTAGAACAGTGGCTGCACAACATAAAACTGGGCCTTTTCCTAAGTGTGTGCAGAAAACTTCCGCCTCCAAAACATGCCCCGAAATGGCCTCAAATCAAAAAAACAAGGTCACTGAGGGCTAAAGCCTCATTCCGCAACATATACGGCCCTCTTGCTTCACCGCGAAGGGCGTCTCAACCTGAGACAATGCACTCTTGCAGTTTTCGGCTGTGCTACCTGCAGAGATCTGCTCCCAAAACAGAAAATGAAAGCAACACTGCTCCTCTTACCAAAACACTGCGAGCTTGGCTTGCTTTCTTGAGCTCCTTACCACGAACAAGGCTCTGATACCATGTCAAGATTGTGGGAGAGAAGGAAGGAGTCTCACTTGAAGCTTTCTTGCTTGCACAATGGGGGAATACACACAAGGGTGGAGGCTGAAAACAGTTTTCCTCTTCTTAGTTGTGTAAGCCAAAAGAACTCAAGTACAAAGAAATAGAAGAACCCTATATATGGATCTCAAACCAAACTCAACTAACTAAGGTGGCATACTAACTGAGCCACGAACTAGAGTAGATAAGGATAGCTATCATGTAGCTATTATTCATGGGCGGTGTACCAACTGCGTCAACTGACAAGTCGGTGACATAAATACACAACGGACACCCTGGCGTATCACGAGTGGAGCTCGATATCTCAACAAGGCCTTGACCAACAAGCACATCAAGTTCATACATTCCAGCCTTCTACAATAGTATTTTTTAGAGCTTGCAAGTGAAATCCAACTCTGGACTTTACATTTAAACTGCTATGGACACCTACTCTAATACTATGTTAAAAGCCAAGAGAGAAAATGAGGCAAAGGGATGGAGCAAGAGTTGAGAGGAGTGTGCTCTTTGTGTGTCTTCATTCTTCCATTATTATTCATCTACACAACTCTACCATTCTCCAATACTCAAAGAAGAAATAGGTCTAACCAACCATCCTAGCTAACCATGGTTGAGTTATCGACTCACCTTATTGTACCACACATGTGTACAATTAGCAACGTTGCATGACAGAAGATATAAAAAATATAGGCACTTGTAGGAGAGGCTCTGCCTAAGAATTGCATGAGTCATGGGCACATGTCAGTTTGTGTTGTTCAAATGGATAGAAAGTGAAGAGTGAGGCATGCCAATGTATAAGACCTAGGTAATTTCTCGGGTAGGTTAGTCATACATATATATATGTATCACGTGGGTTCAACATAAGGGATTTTTAAAATAAATTTTTTACATATAGAAGGATCCCATATAAAAGGGTTACTTATAGATTGAATAGAAAAGGGCTATGTTTTATTAAGGAAAAATTCACAGATAAGGATATTTATAAATAGCCCTTGAATGCACATGATATAGAGCGTATACAGGAAAAATTCATAGATACCTCTAAACACAACCAAAATAATATAATGCATGTAGATCGTACAATACTATAGATCGTATAGAAATATAAAAGTGTATAGTATAGAATAATAGATAGTATATAGATATCTCTCGAATGGCTAGAATGGAGGTTGCTTGCGTATGTATATAGGGTTGGTATCTGAGGCTCGGTTCTAGACAATGGCGGCAGACGGATGCTTGTGTGGATCACGCTTTCTTTGCATTGTGTGTGAATATATTCAACGGCTGGCCATCAAATTCTAAGTTCCTGCTTGGATCCTTGGATTACATGGCAACATAAGGCCTAAACAATATGTGCCAAGGTTCAAATGTTATGGCTTGCTTATATTTCAAAAAGTTTTAGGTCTTGTCCGGTATATTAAAGTCGGACATGTATAGCTTCGCGCGAAAATCATATTAACAAATCCCCTTTTAACACGTCCACATCACGAGCCTGTACATATGTTTTTAAATGTGGCCTTCCACACAGTCTGAAGCGGGCCTGAGGCAGGGAGTGAGGCCAACGCAAGAAAGGCCCAAAAAAGGAAAGAGGAAGGAGGCATGCGCAGGAAGAGAGGAGAAGACAGAGCGCTTTCTGGAGGAGTCTCTGTGAAGGGCTGGCTGGGCGCTCAAATGGTAGCTTCTTCGAGATGTTCATGGCTGCTAATCGGGAGGGTCGGACTATCGATCAAGCAGGGAGCTGGGATTGGATTCAAGGTAGTAGCCCAGGAGTACGTTCGATGTTGAAGCACTGGAAAAAAACCTGAGGGGGTGTTGAGTTGAGAAGGAAGGAAGCCTGGATTGATGGTTCTGGAAAGAAAGGCAGGCTGGCTGGGGAGGAGGGTCTGTTGGGTTGATGAGTACAGTGGCAACCAGCCACTAGACGATACTGCAAGACGGGGCGATTGGATGCACACCGACCTTCAGATTCACCTCTCATGGACAGCAAAAATGGGAGCAATGACTGCAATTGTCGAGGACAATGAGGAATGTACAAAGTTGGTTGGGAGCGGAGGATTATTTAAAGATGGGACTGCAATTCTGAGGCAGGGGCAGCCGCCCCATCGCTCTCCTTAACACGAAGATCACTATTGGGAGGCCACAGCCTCTTCTGCTCTGGGGGAGGGAGCCGAGTCCGAAGCTGGAAAGAGACGATCCGGGCAAGACTCATGCACGTTTTAGGGGCATCGTCTGAAGAAAACAGGGTGGTAGTTGAAGGGTTTTTGAGGTAGATACTCATCATTTGTGTTCATGAAGTTTCCTGGGTGCTATACATTTTCATGGTTTATCTCACCTTGTGGATAACAATTTTCGGAAAAGAACTCGTGACTAGATGTGGTTGCTCTCAACTCTTGGTGACATGAGAGGCAGGGAATGAGAGAGATTTAAAACACCTTGAGGAGTGAGTGTGGAGACTGCTCTTTGGTGGTTAGATACTTAACTCTAGTATATTCGACAATGGGTTATAAAGTTTGAGAGGTTTTGAGATATTTAGATTAGGGATCAACGTGTTTCGAGTTGTATTTACCAACACACTACTACTGAGCTAAGAGGCCAATAAAGGCGTAAGGAAGTTTCTCGTTTCTGTTGTTAGATTAGAAAAATATTATCCCCTAGCCTACACTTTTGGTTGTTGGTCTTGCATGGTTGGAACTCAAGTCAATCAAACCCTAGGCACTAGGTCACTAAATCCTTTAAAAAATCCTTAATATCTTGATTATGTGTGACCTGTAGTAGTCCGGTGCATGCCAACATTTAAAAAATCGAACAATCATGAACTAAACTTGCCCAATACAAGACAACATAGTTCAATCAACACATAGTCATATGCTACACATAAACTAAGATTGCTTTAAGCTCTCCTTAAGCTTAGGGTACTAGGCTGATAACTATGCAATGTACTCATTCATTTATCCACCCCAATGATTTATCTCCTACATAGCTACGATCCATAACAAAAGCAATACAAGTAATAAAACATTTAAAAACATGAACCAAAGAATTAGCAAATAATAAAGAACTACCTTTTGCTCGAATTAGAAGATGCGACCTACACTTTGCTATCGATGCTTTGGCTGAATGTTTTTAAGTATCTCTATGGCAAATATGAAATCTAGCTCATCAAAAATTTATGAGATTCATCCACTTAATGTATAAGGTACTCTCATGTTTTTGTTACATAGGAGAGTCACAAGGATGCAAACCCGAAGAGACTCAATCGTCGAAAAGCTGATAACTTGATGGCCTCCTTATAGATAGTTGCACATCAGGATTTTTCATTTCAAAATAGGTTCTTTGGGATATTTCCCATCAAGAAATGGATAAAGCCAATGGAATTACCTGCATAGCTCATGATTTCAAATTATTCACGTAGATATTAATGCTATTGACATAAAATTTCAATATTAATAACATGTTATTGTGATAAAATCACTAAATTATAAGCATATTATTGCAATCCTTGTCATGGAACCATGTTAGAGTCTTCAAACATTCAGAATACAACTTGGAAAAATAAGATAGGTAAGCTCACTACACCTTAAAGCTAGTCTTGTGTTCTTACTTTCTAGGGTAGAGAGGAGGATGCATGGTTAGAGTGGAATATTGAGAAGACAAGGTGAGAGATTGTTACCAAAGCGAGTCATAGCTTCTAAAATAATAGATTTCTATCCAATGTCTGATGTTGTTTTATGTTTAGTCTAACATTTTGGCATCATTGTCAGAACAAAGGATGGTGTAATTGTCGAGATTCTCATACTCCTACCATATGTAGACTAGGAGACCTGATGCTAGATTGGATTAGTCTGGGAACCTATCATCCACACTCATGTCTTGCATGCTCTAAAACCTGTGGTAGGTTAGAAAAGGGTTGTTGAAAAGAGAAGAAGAAGAGATAGAAATGGAAGGTCAAAATTATGGCTAAGATGCGAAAAGGCATGGGCCTTGGGACCCAAAGGCCTAAAAATTTCAGATGATGGGTGGGGGAGGGGGCTGGTTTTTGATGCACGTAGCCTGAACGTGATGCCATGGCAACGTTTTGATCATGAGGGTGGTTGGGACTGAAAAACCACCACCCAAATGGATTATGCCGGCCTTCTTCTCCATCTTTTTGCTCCGATTCACTGGTCTCCATGTGAAAATGGTTGTTCAAATGTAGAGATGTACATTTAGTCTTTCTCTCTCCTCTCTCTCTCTCTTCTCCAAGAGACCATTCATGCGGGCAAAAGAAAGAGAAGAATGGGATGAAGAATGCTTGTCCGACATGCAACACCAAATTGATGCAAGATCATGAGGATGTTGAGAATTGATGTTCTGGAACTGTGTAGAGATTGATGGCGGGTTCGATGTTTGTTTAGGCATTCAATTTTTGTGACCCGAAATATGCAATTTAGCAGTATGCTTATTTTATGAAGAAAATTAGCTTGTTTTTTATAGTTTATGGTCCAAATGAAATGCATATGGTATGAAAAATTATATGAACCTTGTTTGACATGTCTTTGAGAGCTAGAAGTGATAATATAAAAAATTTGTAATTAAATGTGATCGTTATTAATAATTTAAGATCCTAATGCAATATTTAAGAGAAAAATAAGAATTTTTCCCGTTTTGGATGGAAAAATCACGTTCTCATGGAATGAAATGAAAGATAATGATGAATCTCAGTAATTCTAATCAAGTTGAATTAAAAAATAAGAAAATATTAGCAATAAATTAATAAATAAATCAAAAAATCAAGAAAAATAGCTTTTAAATTAAAAAAAAGCTTTAATGCTCCAAACAATTACAAAAAAGTATAAATGTATTTACAGATGCATGGTGGGTCCAAGGCATGAGGTTTAGCCTCATCCTAGCCCCATTTCCATGTTGTAGTGCATGATTGATTGTTTTTTAGATAAGAAAATGACATAAAAACACTCTACACACTTACCATCGCAAGCATAACATTAAATAGTATAGGGAGAGAGGAATTTGTGGGTGCTGAATATAGGCTAAAATCTAATTTTTGAAAATGCATTTTACATATAGGATAGGTTTGTTTTGAAGGTTAAAGGGTTTAGTAGCATGAGTATACTCAATGCTATGCAACAAAGAAAATGCATTAGTATTTGCTATACACACCGATCTACTTAGGTACTCAATATGAGGTATTCAACTGAGGGGTGCCCTCTGTATGTGCTACGAGGTGCTACACACCGATCTATTTGGGTGCTACGAGGTGCTATGAGGTATTTGCTACGAGGTATTCAACTAAGGGGTGCTAGGAGGTGCTATGAGGTATTTAGCTTAGGGGTGCCCTATGTATGTGATATGAGGTGCTACACACCGATCTTTTTGGGTACTCCTTGTGAGGAGTTGGGAAGGGATCTGTTGGACTACCAATGGTACAAACACATGAATAAGTTAGATTAGAGTGTGCAACCTCTAGACGCTCTTGGCTGCGAGGCCGTGGCATGGTTTGGTTGAGCATGGAGGCCCGCAGCTAGAGCCTTAGAGTCAATGTTGGATCCTTTTTTAGTCTTGACAGGTGGTGCGTTTGTCGAGAGCCACTAATAAGTGGTGGTGCTTGAATCTTATTCAATAGGGACTAGTTGATTAGTGTATGCCAAAAGGTAGTGAAATAGATCTGGAAGACCGTCAAGTTGAGCTTTAGAAGCAAGAAAGAGCTGAAAGGACTAGACGCAGTGGGCCAAAATTATTAGGAGGTACTCTCCTCAATGGAGCAATCTAATATCCATACAAAGGAGGGGTCTTAGCAACCCTAGTTCTACAAGTAGTTCTCTAGGAGAAGGAGGAAATTCTAGTACTTCCCCTCTCCTAGTCAGTCAGCCCACTTTGAGTGGGGTAATAGTTCCAATAGTGCAGAGACCTTTAGTAAATTCGGTTGTTGTCATGGCACAATCCATTGCAATCCCTGCAGGGATGTTGCACTTGCCAGCCTTAGGATTTCCTCTACCCATTTTTAATGGGTTAGCAAAGGAAAATGCAAAGCTCCACATTAATGAGTTTCAAAAATTAATGTTTAATTGTCGAATCCAGGATGAATGACATCTGATGATATTCTTTAATATGGCTCTGAAAGGATGAGCTGCAGTATGGTATCACAGCCTAGAAGCTGGAGCCATAACTACAATTGATCTATTTTTTGTGGCCTTCCAAAGAGAGTTTTCCTTTGAAAGAGGTGGTCAATATTGGCTATGAGCTCTCAATGTAGCACGTCAAGAACCTCATGAGAATGTTCAAGGGTATGCCAAGAAATTGAAAGAAGTATTTCGTAAATTGTAGACTTATATGCCCATTCCAACTACTGCTCAACTACAGTACTTTTTGCATGAGCTGGACTTTAATATCCAGGTGTAGTTGAGTAGTGTTGCTCTTGCTAACATTGATACTGCTATTACATGAGCAGAGGAGGTAGAGGCTTTCAACTTGCAAGCCATTATCAGAGGACAAAAGGTTAATGAAGGTGACAGGGATAATGTGAAACCTATTGAGACAAACCCTAAACATGATGATAAGGGGATGCAAGCCCTTAACCTAGATGTGGAACCCGGTCCTTTAAAAGTTACTAATGGTAAACCTGATCCCAATAAGATACTGCCAAAGAAGAAGGTAAAAGCTAAGAAAGAGGCACCAAAGCCTATTCAATGACCAAGAGAAAGAATAGTCTAGCAACATGAGAAGAGAACCATTGCTAGCTATTATGATTTTGATTTAGCAAGTTCTCTTTGCGAGGTAAAGTCTGATGTGAATCTCTTATAGTTAATCAAGCTACCTCTAGTAGTGCGTAAAGAGCTCAAGAAGATTCTTTGCATTGGGTATATCATTGAGCCCTTGGGAATAGCTCACGTGGAAAATGATTGGTTTGAACATACTAAAAAGCATTGCCCAAGGATAGCAACATATGTTGACAGCATATTAGTGGAACATGCCATTGTGAATACGAGATCCTTTGTCAATATTATGAGTTCATAATTGATGGAAAGATTAGGATTGGAAATCCAAAAGGATGCCTCCACAATTCTCTAAATGACTGATGACACTTTAAGGCAATCTGAAGGTTGCATTACTAAAGTTTGCATGATTGTTGCTAATGTGGAATGCATTGTGGACTTTAGGGTTATCAGGTTTGTAGGGTTGCCAAGTTATCATCTTGTTAGGAAGGCCATGGATCTTGCAATTTGTCTGTCAAGTTGATACACCTGTTGGTTGTCTGAGTTTTGGTAGAGGTGCCCGCCATGTAATAATGGATGCATATCCTGAGTCTCCTAAAAGTTAGGGACCTTTATCTTTGTTAGGATTAGATGCATTAGATGATCCATCTAGTACTGGGACTTCATCAAGTGACAAATCAAAAGAGGGGTCCATTGTAGAGGATGACTACCAGGTGACTCTAAATGAGCCGATAGAAGCTCAAGATGGAATAAGAGATGCAGATGTGATTGAGCTCTCAACCTCGATACATTGGATGATCCACGACCGATTAAATTAGGATCTATGCTTAGTCTAGAAGAAAGAAAGGACTACGTGTCCTTGATCTAAGAATTCTGTGATATCTTCACCTGGAGCTACGATGAGCTGAAGGTTATTCCTCCAAGTTTAGTTGTGCGGTGCATATCATTCCTTTGAAGGAAGATAGTTGCCGCATGCGACAAGAAGTGAGGCGTATGCCTTTTGAGCCAAGGGACAGACTATTTGAGGAGTTGTAAAAATTGCATAAGGTTGGCCTGATATTTCCTATACAACACACAAAGTGGTGTTTTTCGGTAGTTATCAAGACAAAGAAAAATAATAAAATTCGGCTTTTCGTAGATTTTAGGGAGCTCAATAAAAGAGACAGCCAAAGATTACTACCCATTGCCATTCATTGACCATATTCTGGATTAGTTGGCGGTAGAGATATTTATTCATTTATGGACTGCTCTGCTAGATATAACTAAATGGTGCAGAGAAAAAGGAGTTGAAAACAACATTTATTACTATATTTGCAACCTTTGCATATCATGCTATGGCATTTGGGTTTTGTAATATGCCAAGTTCTTGGCAACGTACATCTGATAAGACTTTTGGTGATATTTTCCTAGAGGAGTTGAAAATCTTTATTGATGATTTGGGGGCAATCACCACAAGGGAGAGACAACTAGTTATTTTAAGAATTTTCTTAAAAGCATTGCAGGTAGTTCTGCATTGCTCTTAATCCAAGAAAGTGTGTCTTTAGAGTGCCCTATGGATTGCTATTGGGCCATGTGGTTAGCTTAGCTGGTATTGCGACCGATCCTGAAAAGAGAAAGGTTATTGTTGCTATGCGTCCACCCCGTACTCCTAAAGAAGTACATTTATTTTTGTCTCATTAGCAAGATACTATCAAAGATGTTTCAATGCACTGGCAGAGAGGACGTTGCGACAAATGAACTATCCTTTAATTGTTGTTTTGTTTGGAGTGACCCATGTCAAGTATCCTTTGAGGATGTAAATCAAGAACTAGTGAAAGCGCCAAACTTGAAAGCACCCAAAAGAGGTGAGATATTCTATATATTTTCAAAAGCCACAATGCATAACATCAGCTGTGTTGTTTAGCCTAGGAGGAGAAGTGGGATCATCCAATTGCATTTTCTAGCCATAAATTGGGGATATTCGAGATTAATTATACCTACATGGAGAATTTGTGCCTTGGGATGGTATTCACGACAAAGAAATTCACGCATTACATTCTCTGTGAAAAGGTGGTATTCTATATGAAGGCAGAGGGGTTGAGGCTATTAATGAATAAGTTGTAGCTACCTGCTGATCGCCTAGCAAAGTGGTTAATCACGTTGCAAGAGCTTGACTATGAAATTAAGAGTAAGCCACTAAAGTTGCATGGCATTGTTGAATGTCTTGTGGATTTCGGGGAGCTAAATCTTGGTTGAAGATAGTGACCTTGAGGGTCTATTCAAAATTGATACAGCTTCCATTCCATCTTAGTATGCTGCCGTAACACACTATCTATCTACATGTGAGATTGGAGCCGCTTTGTCCAAGGTTGAGAATAGAAAAATTAAATAGTAGGCTTTGAAATTTACCTTGATTATAGAAACATTATATCAGCAGGGAGTTGATGATGTTTATTGCGGATGTATTATGCCTGATGAGGTTCCATTTATCTTGAAAAAGTGTCATGAATCTACTTGTGGAGGACACTTTGCTATGGTTGGCTACACAAAAAGCTTTAAGAGCTAGATATTAGTGGCTATCCATTTTCTAGGATGCATTTGCATATGTTAAGAGATGTGATATATGTCAAAAACATGATAGTAGGGGGAATAGGAAGTGCTCGCTGACTCTTATCAGGGCTATACTACCATTGAGAAGTGGGGCATCGATTTTGTGGGCCCTATTATCCCATCATCCTTTGCATAACAGAGGTATATCATAGTGGCAACTGATTATTTTACAAAGTGATCAAAATCACGAGTGATCCTGAGAGGGTTTGTTTTGCCTCTATTTTGATTTGATTTCTTTCTGTTTGAGAGGTTAGGATTGTGAATAACACTTTTGAGGAATGATTGAGAGTAGGTTGAATGGTTTTGGATGGTTTGAAGTGGTTTTTTTTTCAGTTGTATGGTTTTTATACCTTCTGTTAACCCTCTATGGTGTTATGTAGAGACTCTCTCTGTTTTGTAAGCTTTTTTCCACTTATGTATCTATTTTGATGGATGGATGTTTAGCTTGGGAATGTTTTGCAATCTTCAGAGAGGAAGAATAAAAGCTCAAAAGAGCTCGAAGAAGAAAAAGAAGTAACTAAAAAAGACTTGAAATGAAGATTACAATGACAATGGTAGCATTGAGGTCTTAAGGGACACTGTAGTGGCTCTAATGACTCTTCATATCAGGCATGCCTCTTTGAAGGGGTATCCACAGCCAAGAGAGGGTTATTCATTTTAATTTCGATGTAATATTGAGAGAGGATACATATGAGAGATAGTCATTTCTATGTTGAAAAACATTATATCTATATGAGAGACTGAGAGAAGACTATGAAGACATTGAAGATGAATACTGCGTGATGAAATTCCATTAAAAGTCGAGCATTATTTTATGTTTTTGTAGTTCTTTTATGGATTCTAAGAAGAATATGATCAATTTTGTTAAAGATAAATCCATGGGAGATTCTTTTTATGATGTTGCATGAAGATTTGTTGTGCGTGTTGTTCTTTTTCCTATTGTGGTCATATAGAGGATAAAAACAACTTGTTGATGAATACAACATAGATT
Organism: Lygodium microphyllum; assembly: GCF_053477565.2. Lineage (NCBI taxonomy): Eukaryota > Viridiplantae > Streptophyta > Polypodiopsida > Schizaeales > Lygodiaceae > Lygodium > Lygodium microphyllum. Next base: position 57,719,029 of record NC_141144.1, on the reverse strand, counting down.
TTCTTTGTAGTAGATTTCCTATTTTTCTTGGTGTTATCTTGAGAGCTCCAAAGTGCACCATAAGATGAAAATTCTTTGTTCCTTGGTTCCCTTGGCTCTACCTTACAAACAAGGAGAGTGTCGATTGAGTGAGAGAGAAAAATGGGACAAGTATTATGTGTTTAAGTGTGCATCCATTTTGCATGCACTAGGGTTATGTGCACTAGTATATGTATATGTGTGTACTATGCATCATGGATCATACATTGTGCACTAAGCACTATGCACTGAAAGGGGGCTCATGCATGGGGGTGCTATGCAAGAAAGCTAATTTTCTAACAAGCTAGAGTATAGTTGTATTGTGCTATAGGTAATAAGGTGTAAAGCTCGACAAGTAGACTTATATGTGGATACATTAGTGCATTCCTGAAACTAATACATGTGTACTAGTGTGCTTGCATTGTCTACCATGCACTATGTTCTGGTGAATGTACTATTGCACTATGTAGTGCATTAATGAAAAATTCAATAGTGAATTCAACAGGGAGTGCACTAGTGAACTTTTAGGGAGTACACTAGTTCACTTTGTAGTGCATTGGTGAATGATGTGATGGTAAATGCAATATTAGGCTTGTGCAATGGGATAATGAGAAGCCAAGAGGAGTCACATGTATCATAAGATTTTAGGGTATAGTAGATGAGGATGAGTGATCATTATCAATTGGGCTAGGCTAATGAGGGATAATTAAACAAACACAAGGTTTGGATATGGATGGGAAAGTAAGAGCTGGAGCTAGAGTACTAGGTGTAAAACCCTAGAGATAAGTCCAATGTTGCTCCCCCTAGTGGGATAGTGGGTGAAGGAGGTTGATAGCCAAATGAAAGGGACCTAATGGAACACTTCATCCTATAGTGATAAGAGAATGGGGCTTCATTTAGATGATGGTTGCTATCATGATGGCAAGATAATATATATCATCACCTGCACGAGGATTACAACCATTAAAGCTATGAGAATCTCAGAGGCAATGAGGACAAGTGTGACAACCATGTATGCTAGGAGAGGACTACAATGACTCCTCTACATGTGATGCCAATTGTGACAAGAATTATGATCACACTATGTTAAGGATTCATAGTATGGTATTGAGGTCCACATCATCCATGAAGTGGTGTATCTTGCCCATCAGTCATGTGATAGTTTAAACTAATGAGTGTAGTAGTAACTTGCATAAAATTTTTTAAAACATATTTCATGTTGACGCTCTCTACCTCTTCACCTCTCTAATACTCTCTCTCTCTCTCTCTCTCTCTCTCTCTCTCTCTCTCTCTCTCTCTCTCTCTCTCTCTCTCTCTCTCTCTCTCTCTCTCTCTCTCTTCCAATTATTTTTTTCAATTATTTCATCTATCCCTTCTTAAACCAACCTAAGACTCTCTCCTTTTCCCTTGCTCAAGTGTCTTATTTACATCTATTGAGGACTATAGCCTAAGAGAGTATTGAGAGTAGCCACAACTAGACTTGTCCATATAACCCTACTCATGTGCCAACATATCCAAGTCTAAGTAATTGATTTCTTGAAAGCAATTTAAAAAATTGTGTCTAATATGTAAGCCATTAGGAGAAATATAAACTCAAAAAGGGCCTTGTAAAGATTTTAAATAAAGCTTGAGAAAGGTTAACTTTATTAATGAAAGGGGTAGGGGCTTAGTACCATGATAAAGAAAGAGTAGTCTTCCTTTCAAAAAGAGAGAGTAGTTTTGATTATGTTAAGAGTAAAAGCTACAGTTTGAGATGGCTTAAAACAATAAGCAATTATCCTAGTGATAACTACTATGACCCATAATTGTAAGTTTCAAATTTCAATGCTTACTCATGTGGTTGTGGGTTACTTTTTTTACGAGTGAAGAAATTTGCAAGTTGCCATTACAAGGTGAGGGCCATGTGGCCACATGGTGCAACATTAGCTAGAGTTAACTCATTTTAGAACCTATTTTCATTAAGAAAGTCACTAATAGCTCATAAGATAAATGGTAATTTGAGTTATTTCTCCTAATGGTGTTGGACTTGAGCATAATTAGTCCATATATTTAGTCAACTCAAAAGTTAACTTTAGGAAACATTAAGGTATATACTTAAGACCCATAAAACATAAACCATAATCTTAAATTATTTTATATTAAATACCAATTAGTACAATGTAATAACAACTTGAGATGAATCTATCATGTTCTTTATAGCAAACTAGAAATTATGCTTTAAAAATATATTTCTATAATCAATAACACTAAATATCATAGTCAAGGGTACTTCATGATGATATCAGTGTCAAGTGCCTTCCACTTTCACTACCTTTAAGCATAGGAAACTTACTTTGAATCATTTATACTTAGATTTAAAAGATCTCACACCTCTCTCTATTAATCTCTCTCTATCTCCCTCTAATCTCTTCTTTCGTAAGCTCCTCTCCCTCCCTCCCTCCCTCCCTCCCTCTCTTTCTCTCTCTCTCTCTCTCTCTCTCTCTCTCTCTCTCTCTCTATGAAAATAAGACAAACAAAGTAATAAAGTGTCTATTTCTCTTTTTTCTTGAAGTAACCAAACCATAAATCTCATCTCTTTTCTCATTCTATCTCTCTTTTGCATACAAATTTTGTAAGCAAGCAACTAAAAATTGACAACAACAAATTACATTATCATTTTCTCTATTTTTGTTGAGCTTTCTTACATATGCACTTGAACTTTCTCACTTGAATCTATCACAAGAAAACTAAAAATCTATGTTTCTCATGGTGAAGCTCATCTCACTCTATTTCTCCCCTTCTTTTTCATCTTCTCCTCTTTATATTACACTCAAAGTGGAAGTGAGGATATGGATTAAACCAAGTGGTATCACATGGATTTTCAAGTAATGCTTACTGAGGTACTTCAACTACAATGAGGTAAGCTAGGTAAGTGTGCTCCTGCGTTGTGAGTCAATCTATTGCTATAGTCATCCCATTAGGTTTTCTACATAAGTAGCCTATGCAAGGTAGCTATGTGACTAAGTGGACCATGCCTTCTTTAAAACAATAAAGCTTATGTCCACTACAACAAAAAGGCCTCTTAGATGCACTTTTAGACGCGATTTTTGAATATAGAGAAAATCTTACGGGCGCGTCTATCTGCCCGTTGCGAGTCTACAATTTCGCGTCTATAATCACCTGTATAAAGGAATTTACACGTAGAAATAGACGTGCAATAAACGCACATATACATGTGTGAATACAAGCACATAAAAAAACCAAAATTGTTATTTATTTAATTTATTATGTGTGTCTACCAGCGCGTCTATCTGGCAAATTAGACGAGTATATAGACACGCCCGTAGACGTGCTTTTACAAGCACCCATAGACGCGAACAGAAAACAAAAAATCCACTTTTTTAAAAAATTTATTTAATTTCTTTTTTACATTTGAATTATCTAGCGCGTGTATGAGCGCATGTACTCTACATTTTAGACGTGCTTATAAACGCACGTTTTCTGCAATTTAGACGCGCGGATAGACGCGCAAAATAGAACTCCCCCTTCCATACATCAGATTGTGCATTTGGGAAAAAGACAATGGATCTAAAAGCACGAGAATTGAAAATAAAAGTCTATGTATTCATTATAGATCAAAAGCATTTATATGGGGAGTTTAAGTGCTTGCGACCTAAAGCGTGGCCACAAGCAGTAGGCTCAAAGATGGATAATACATATACAAGAAAACAAGGCCATAGAGGAGGTATGATGCTCCTCTACGAATATGAAGAAGAAATGTCTTCGCTAGCACCACCATGGCTACTAGCGTCGCTATTCCCCTCCTCGCTATGCTCCGCATCTGGGTTTGCCTACACACACAAAAGATCAAGGTTGGTTATGTAGACATGGTGGAGAAAAAGTTATAGTTAGCTATCCTTTTAATAAGGAAAGTAATAAAAACATACCTCCTCTGGCTACACCACATAGCCCGGTTGTATTGGTCCTCAGTGATGAGACCCTCCTCATAGAAGTGAAGCCATGTGGCTGTGCGATTATGGCCTCGATGGTAACCTACCTCTCTAGGAGTAGGTATCCTACCAACGATAGTAGTCTGCAAAACAATCATGATATATACAAACAATTATGAGACACAATGTATTAGAATAAATTATATAAAGAATTGAAAGAAATATAACTTTTAAAAAACTAAAAATCAAAATATACTTACAAACGCTGCCTCCCATGACTCTCTGCCGTCCGATCCATAATGCGACGATCCCATGGTTTCCATTTGGATGCGTCGCGCCTCTGCGTGTTGGTGACTCTTCACTTTCTCTACTTCTTTCTTCTTGGCTTTCTTCCACTCTATGCGGTGGCACATAGGTGGTTGGCTATAGGCTCCACGCCCCTCCTCCTACCTCCGCAGTGAGTCCCTGGCACGTGTCATGAGGTGGAATCTTTCGTTGTGAAGCAAATCCCTCACTTTTGTGCATCCCCAATCATCCGAGAATCGCTGACCCTCAGGATTTGGGTACCTCTTATGGACTGCCCTCAACACCTCCTGCCACAAGCCGCTTTTCTGATTTTTGAAGTAGACGAAACAATCTTTATACGTGGCATGCACGACGCTCCTCATGTATGCCATTACATCCTTCCTTCATCATCATGGAAGATGCCACCAGTATTTGTAACTCTATAGTACTGGCATACTGGCTCCTCTACATGATCTACTGGTGAGGGTGATCACTCGCCACCTCCTAGGCAACCCCCACACAAGCCTCGTCCTCCCCCTCGACTCTCCCTCCTCCCTCTCTGTCGACTACCCTCTGCCTCGCTAGATGCACTTGCTTCTACAGATGCACGTGCGTCGGCTGATGCTTGTGCTTCAGCCGATGCATGTACAAGTGCTGCACGTGGAGTACCTGCAATTGGAGTTTGGGAAGTAGTGCCAGGCAAAGACGTCAAAGGCGTTCCATACATGACGCTGAATACCTCATCTGCTGTGGGAGAGTGGCCAAGGTGTCTGGTCATCTCTCCCATGAAGTCTTCCCTACTAGAAAAACCTCCAAAAAAGGCATTGATCCCCCTGCTGAAGAAGGCCAATGTATCATTCATGAGATCCAAATCCGGGTCATTGCTAGATGAACCAGGATGCGACATCTGTAAAAAAAACACAAGAAAAATATAAATTTTTTTGCATTAAAAAAATCATATATTACCTTCATCCACACCTAAACATTTTCAAAGAGCCATAATCCTTGATCCAATCCAACATTAATTATGAAAAATCAATCAGTGAGCCTAGAATCATTATGTAAGAAAAGGCTTTTGATGCTCACACATTTTCATTTTCTTCAAGTGTATTTTGCAAGCACTTACTAACGTCCATTTAAGTGAAACAAAGGTGTGGAAATCCCATAGAAAAAATACATGGATACTCATGGCACTTGAAAGTGCTAATAATCTAGCTTTCTTTAGACATTGAGCATAAAACTTAAGTGCTAATGCTTCTCATAAATAGGAAAACTGATAAACACAAACATGGGATTGGCCACATTCATCATTGCAAAAATATATTGTTTAGGCAATGAAAATTGTTTTTTTATCAGAGCTGGCTGGCGCGTGTATACCCGCGTCTAAAATGCAGGATAGACGCGCTCTTAGACGCATCCCTAAAGTCAACCCTCTATCCAGAGCGTGTCTATGTCCGCATCTGAGATGCAATATAAACGCGCTGCCAGACGCAGTTTCTAGGTCAATGCTTCTGGCGTGCGCGTATATCCTCGCGTGTAGACTGCAGAATACACGCACTTGGAGATGCGATTCTAAAGTCAAAGCCTCTGTGCAGAGCGCGTGTATTCTCGCATCTCCAACGCAGAATACACGCGCTCTGAGATGCGGCGGCCTCAGACGCAATGAGAGAAAACATTTCTTCGTGTCTATCTTTGTGTCTACACTGAAATGTAGACGCGTTGGCAGACGTGCTCAATCAGTTGATTTGGGTCTCGACCGCCATTCATGATTTACAAAATGCAATACATAATGCAATTAGAAATCCTAATACACAGAGAGAGAGAGAGAGAGAGAGAGAGAGAGAGAGAGAGAGAGAGAGAGAGAGAGAGAGAGAGAGAGAGAGAGAGAGAGAGAGAGAGAGAGAGAGAGAGAGAGAGGACTCACTATGGGTGTCTGGTGTGGCGGGTGGTGGCGCTTCTTCCTTCTCCTTCTTCCTCTCCTTGGTAAGTTACTCTCCCTTGATGCTTGCTTGCTGCTTGTTGTCTCTTCCCTTTGCTTCTTCTTCCTCTTGTTCTCTCTTTCTTCCTCTCCTTGGCTTTCCTTTTTCCCTTCTTGTGTGTTTGAAATGAAAGAAGAGGTGAGTCATGAGGAGGTGAGGCATGAAGAGACTAGGTGAGGCATGAAGAGACTGCATGTTGGCTAAACTCGAGCTTTAGAACCGCAAAAAACGCAGGAAAGGAAAGGCGCAGTTTGAAAAGAAATGATTGAAGTATTTTTTAATTTTGACGTGTGCGTCTATTTTGGTGTGTATATGCGCGTCTAAGTTTACATAAACATGTGTATAGACGCGAACTTAGATGCGCAAATAGACGCTAATTTAGTCGCGTACGTAAACGTAGATATAGACGCACATTTAGGTTTTATCATAATTTTTTGTTTTTAAGATAAGTTTTGATAGTGAATTCTTATCATAAGTTTTAATGTATTTATTGTGAGTTTTGTGTATTTAAAATTGAGATCTTAGAATAATTAATACGCCAGCTTGAAGTTTTTATGTAAACATATGAATGACAAATATTTTGATGTTGTCATGAATTAGGTTTAATCATGTCGTCGTTATCACCTAGTGCGGTGCATGCTGATGAGTCAACGAGCACATCCTCAAGTGAGGATGAAACATTACGTCTTCATAATCGAGATGCATGGCTACGATGAAAAATTAAATGCATGTATGATCGTTGTCGAGGGTGTATTTTTCGAGCACGTCGAGTTGCAATGTCACACCTTAGCTTGTATGGAGAATGGGACCGAGAAAAATCACCGGTATTCATTGTTTTTTTTAACACTAAGGTTGCTAGTCTATGTTACTCAATATATATCAACGTACATGAAACTCTCTTTTGTGGTTGAGCAGGGTGCGGTGCCACATCCTCAGATGCCCCCTCCCAAGCGTCGAGAGGCTGCAAAATGTCGACGCGAGGAGGCAGAGTCTTCACGAAGAGTGGAGACTGACGACCATGATAGTAGCTCTCATGAAATGCCCCATCAAGTCATAGAGGATGAGATTTTGGACAACATGGTACACCATCTATTTTCGCAAGCGGTTCAGGAAGAAGGTCACTCTACAAAGCTAGATGATCCACTATACGTAGCGTCATCTACTTCGTTGTATAAAGGTTGTACGTACTCTGTTCTTCGTGCGTCCCTCGAGATACTTAACTTGCAAATAATTTATCGATGGAGTAATGTCAGTTTGGATGCGTTATTGAAGTAGGTATCAATTCAGTTTGGCTTATGAATCATAATATTAATTGTTCTATTTTGAAATCAGTCAGAAATATATGTTGGTGGTTTTTTAACTTACTTTTAAAAATATATGTAGGTCATTATCACAAATGCTTCCAAAAGGAAACAAATTGCCAACTAAGAGAGAGCAAGCAAGACGTTACTTGACATCTCTGGGAGGCCTCGATTATGTCAAGATCCATGCATGTGTCAATGATTGTGTCTTATTTCGTGGGATTCATGAGTTCGCACGAGTGTCCTGTTTGTGGCGAATCAAGATATAAAGTGGAGATGAAGTCAATGGATGTGCCTCGTAAGGTTTTGCGACATTTTTTTATTGTTCCATGTATAAAACTTATGTTCAAGTGTAAGTCTATTGGAAAGCTCATGTCATGGCATGCTAGTCATCGTTCAAGTGATATAAAATGGAGGATCCCTGCAGACATACCAGCATGGCAACATATTGATAATTTGTGGCCCATTTTCAAAGAAGAGCCAAGAAATTTGAGATTTGGTTTAGGTATGGATGGAATCAATCCATTTGGTATCAAAAGCACATCATACAGTGTATGGCCAGTGGTATTGGTGAACTATAATATTCCTCCATCCATGGCAATTAAAAAGGGACATGTAATGTTGTCCCTTCTGATTTCTGGAAAGCACAAGGTAAAAAACATGGATATTTACTTAGAGCCTTTGATTGAAGAGTTAGAAATGTTATAGGAAGGTATTGAGGTGCAAGATATCAGCGCATCTGCATCCTCTGGAGATTTCACATTGAAGGCGATGTTGTTGTGGACCATGCATGACTTTCCAGGATACGGAGAGTGTTCAGGTATATATATATAACTCTATATTTGAAATTCAAGACTTGAATCAATTGCATTTTATTAATTCACTTGTTTGTTCAGGTTTAACCACATCATGATATCATGCATGTCTGATGACCAGGAAATCAGTGCAAATAAAGGCACAAAAATGTGCTAAACATGGAAACATCCTTTGCAAACTAACACTTTGCTTTTGTACCCCTTTGTCAAAATTTCAAATATGAAGCAATGTAAAATGTGTAGTCAAAAAGGCTCACATTAAAAATATTCCTAGGAAAAGGAAAGGTCAAACCCTTTTGTCTCATGCTAAAAATGAAAGGTCTTTAGACCTTAGTCCATGTATGCAAATTTGAATTTTTATAATTCAAGAAAGGAAAAGGAGGTGGTTGCAGCCATGGGATTTGAGGAGGTGGGAGGTTGAGGTGGTTACACCCTCTCTCTTCCTTTATCTTCTTCTCTCACGGTTCATTTCTCCCTCTCTCATTTTGGCACAACTCTCATCTTTCTTGTTCTTGCTTTCCTCTCTTGTGCTTCATGCTCATTTCTAATGGAGAGTGAGGAAGAGGAAGAGGGTGAGGATGGAAGAATTGTCCAATTTCTTGTGTGCCTTCCTCTTGTGTGTTTGGAGAGCATGGTTCTTGGTGAGAAGAATGAGAGTTTTCTTGCAGGTTTTGTGGCCAGCAAATGTATTTGCAACCTCTCTTGGCTGGTTCGTGGTTCTCATGGTGCCGTGGCAGGGTGCTCTTCATTTGGTGCACTGGCCGGGAAAGAGGTGGCTACGAAGCTTGCAAGAGATGGATTTGCAACTACATTTTGACTATGGAATGCTATTTCAATGGCTGCAATTTGAGGAAAATAGAAAGGGGTGAAGACGATTGGTTGCGCTGTCAATGGAGAGTGAAGGAGATGAAGTCGATGAGGCTATTTTTTTAAAAAAAACTTCATGTTGTTGCCCTGCATACAAGGAGCCAACAATTCTACATCCCTCTCCCACATCGACAGTGCTTCATTTCAAAGCACGCTCATCATTGGGTTCGATCTTTCCCTCCTTCCTTCTTGGGATTGTTGAGGGTATTGCATTTGCTGTATAAGCTTGAACGTGGCAACCACTGGCAGCTCCTCTCTAGCATCTCAAAAGCCGCCATGTGATCAGCCATGGGATTCTTCCGACAACAATTCCATCTCTTCATCTTTCGTGTAGATCCATTGTATAGTTCCTCCAAGGTCGTGTGGGAGAGGGTAGGCGCTAATAAAAGGAGTGGGAGGCCGCCATTGCAAAATGAGTCAGAGAAGGAAGGACAGCGTCTCTCCTCTCCCTCAGCATCATCATCATCGTCATCATTACCAACATCCTCTTTCATTGTTGCCAGCGTAGAAGAAGCAACAGCAGCACGACTTCATTATTATCACCTCCAGGTCTTCTCTCGTAGTAGTTGCCGCTTCTTCTCCTTCCGCAGTACCTGTCTCCACCACAATACTCTTCACCCTTGGCTGCTCCTCTTCTTCCTTAAACAGTAATGCAAGGTTCTCGCATGACACAGAAGACCAATACTCCATAGGCTTCACGTTGTTGCGGGCGCCTTTACCTCATCCTCACCTCCTCTCATCTCCACGCAGTAGTTACAGGCCTCTCCTTTATCCATTTTCAAGATAACCATTTTTTTTAAAAAAAGGCCTTGATAATTAAGCTTTTCAACACAACCTTGTTGGTGGTTTACATGCATATCTTTTGTTACCCTTAATGCAACCTTTTATTTTCACCAAGACCATTCTCCAATGCTCACAAGCCTTAATTTAGGTTTTCCTTCTTGTTGTTTTCTTTTTCAATTTTAATACAACTTATCTCTCCTTTCCTTTTCAAAAACAACTGGGTGGAATATCTTATGGTCATATCTTTTGTGAGGGTATGCATTATGGTTATATCTTTTCGGGTTTTCCTTATGAGATTTTGATGTGGTTGTTTTTTCTTTCTATGCTAAGTGTGAAGTTGTTCTTGTATGCAAAATTGTTGAAGAGCCCTATCTTTTTGGGTTTTGCTTGTGGTTTTATTTTATGTGCTTGTGACCTAGGCAATTACGTCCTAGCTGTGTGTTTTGCTTTTGTGTGTTATTTCCCTCCTTATCCAATGGCAATTCAAAGATGATTAAGAAAAAAAATGAAGACTGAAGATGAAGATGAATATTTTTTCAAGAGCTGATCGTGGTTCTTCTTCAAGTTTGTTCGCGGGGATGCTTCACACTTAAGCATGGGAGGAATGATGACCAGGAAATCAGTGCAAATAAAGGCACAAAAATGTGCTAAACATGAAAACATCCTTTGCAAACTAACACTTTGCTTTTGTACCCCTTTGTCAAAATTTCACATATGAAGCAATGTAAAATGTGTAGTCAAAAAGGCTCACATTAAAAATATTCCTAGGAAAAGGAAAGGTTAAACCCTTTTGTCTCATGCTAAAAATGAAAGGTCTTTAGACCTTAGTCCATGTATGCAAATTTGAATTTTTATAATTCAAGAAAGGAAAAGGAGGTGGTTGCAGCCGTGGGATTTGAGGAGGTGGGAGGTTGAGGTGGTTATACCCTCTCTCTTCCTTTATCTTCTTCTCTCACGGTTCATTTCTCCCTCTCTCATTTTGACACAACTCTCATCTTTCTTGTTCTTGCTTTCCTCTCTTGTGCTTCATGCTCATTTCTAATGGAGAGTGAGGAAGAGGAAAAGGGTGAGGATGGAAGAATTGTCCAATTTCTTGTGTGCCTTCCTCTTGTGTGTTTGGAGAGCATGGTTCTTGGTGAGAAGAAGGAGAGTTTTCTTGCAGGTTTTGTGGCCAGCAAATGTATTTGCAACCTCTCTTGGCCGGTTCGTGGTTCTCATGGTGCCGTGGCAGGGTGCTCTTCATCTGTAAGTGTTCTGTGGAATGTATGTGTGACTTTGGGAAAGTTTTCTAGCCTTGGAAAGAGGTGAATACAAGTGTAAAAGAGCTGAAAGAAGTGGAAGAAGTAGCTGCTGAAGACTCAAGAGAAGACTAGAGTGAAGTGACAGTAGTGAGCTATGAAGAGACACTGTAGTGGCTCTGGTGACCCTTCATATCAGACATACCTCTTGGGAGGGGTATCCACGACCTAAGAGTGATTATTGAGAGTGATGTTTGAGAGATTGTAGTGAGGATATGATGTATTATTGATGGAGTGAGAGAGAGAGAGTCAGAGATAGCCAATTCTACTAAAACAGAGTGATTGTATATGAGAGATTGAGAGAGAAGACTATGAAGATATTGAAGATGAATACTATGTGATGTATTTCCATTCTAAGATGGTGTACTTCTTTGCTTTCTTTGTTCTATTGATGGATTTTGTGAAGATGTTGAAAAATATAGTTGATTCTATTAAAAACCGTGGGAGATCTACATGATGCTGCATGAAGATTTGTTGTGCCTGGTGTTCTTTTCTTCATTGTGATCATATGAAACATGATAAACAAGCTTGTTGATGTTACAAGATAGATTTTCTTGCAAGAGAATTCCCTTCTCCTTGGTGTTCCCCTTGGGGCTCCATGTTTTTGGTGCGCAGCCGGGGAAGCTTGCCATCAACAAGCACCAAAAGAGGCTGAAAATGAAGGAAATGGCATTGCCAAGAAGAGAAGAATTCAATGGATGTTTGTAAAGTTCCTTCTTCCAATGAAGAGTTGGAATTTCTCATAATCAAATTCACTTTCCACAAGAAGTTCATCCCACAATGGCGGAAACACATCACCATCATGATGCATGCTCTATGTAGTGGACAGTTTCCTCTTCTTATTGAAGCAGCAGAAACTTGCATCTTGGTGGCAAACTGTTTGGGAACAAACTGAAGAACAGAAACAGAGAGAATGACCATCCATGGAAGATTTGGCATTCATTGAAAAGTTTCCAGACAACATCAAGTGGGAGGTTGTGAAGAAGCTTCAGGAGTCTTGGTCTGTAGAGGTTCACAGGGACAAGAAGGAAAAGAGTTGGAATTTGTTCGTAGATGCTCAACAGCAAGATACATGGGATGCTTGGTGTACTGATAATCTTATGTTTGTTCAATTAGCAACCCATTGGAAGTTGGTAGACAGAGTGTTTTTCACAACATACACTATTGAAACCATCAGAAGCTGGCATTACTATGATGATGGCACCACCACAATGCTCAGACGTATGCATTTTGACACCTTCAGAACCGAATACATTCCTTTGTGCAGTGGCATGAAAGCAGAATTCAGGGACATTGAAAAGAAAGAAGTAGAAGAAATGTTGGCAAGAGAGTCCTCCAGAGACTGAAGCCTTCTATTAACCCTCTGTGGAGCACTAACAACATAGTGGAGCCAACCCCCTGATAAATGACGCAATAAAGAGGCAAGCGTTAGAACGAGTCCAGAGGTACATGAGAAGAGAGAAAGCAAGAATCAGAGCCGAGAGCGAGCTTGCAGCAGAAGTCGCCTTTGACGCCCTTGCGGAACTCTTTACAGAAGTCCCAATGGCACATCAAGCCCTTCCTCCTCCTGCTGGAGGTCCACTTCCAAGCCAGATCCGTCCTGGAAATATTGATGACAGACCAGCGAATGTAGTCCCATTGCCAGTTTTTAAGGGAGAGTACAATGAAGACCCTGATCTTCATGTAGCAGAGTTTATGGTAGCATGTGTGGCTAACAATGCCAGAACCCCTGAGCATTGGTTGGCGATATTCCCCGCCACTTTCAAGGGCGCGGCGTTTCAGTGGTATGAGAGACAAGCAGCAGGAACTTTTGGCACATGGGATGACCTGAAGTTGGCCTTCCTCACTAAATTCAGGCGTGAAGGTTTTGAAGAGCGGATGAGAGAGGAATTCATGAACCTAAGTCAGTCCTCTGGAGAAAGAGTAGAAGCTTATGTCTCACGAATGGAATCCATCCTGAAGAGATGGACTAACCATAATCTAGATGATGGCATTCAGAAGGGGGTGTTTCTCAGAGGATTACAACCAGAAGTCTGTAAGTTTGTGGAGCTGCAAAGACCAGCCACACTACAAGCTGCAACAGAAGGTGCAAGACTGTACGATGAAGTGGAAGATAGACTAGCAATGAATACAGGAAGAGGAGTCCTACTCCCTCTGATGCCAGGAATGATGTACCCACCAAATGCAGTTCCAAGGACTGTTCCCTATCCCTACCAACAGATGTCCCCGGTATCACAGTACAGTGCACCAAATCCACAGTGGCCACAATCCATGACTCAAATGATGGCTCAACCACAACAACAATGGTCCCAACCAATTTCCTCAATGCCAAATCAGCAGCAACAGTGGAACCCTACCAACTGGAGTCAACAGCCAACAGTTCAAACAGGAGCACTGAATCAGAACCAGAACAGAGACCCCTCTGTACCAGCCCAACCCGTTTATGCAGTAATTACAGAGACTCCTCAAAACCCTCCTGCCAGTACGTCCGGAGGAGAAAGCTTGAAGGATTATTTATCCAACTCAGTTGCAAACATTAAAAAGGAGTTGCTGGATGTGATTACAGAACAACTACAGACGTTGAAAGTGAACACAGCGAGCATATCCAACGTTGCAGGAGCAGGAAGAGATGTGATGCAGTCAAATACTTGGTGTGGTAAGTGTCATCAAGCAGGCCATTTAGCCACTGAATGTACACGAAAACCAACCATTCCTGGGGCCTTCTGTTCCTACTGTTTGCGGAAGAACCATACAGAGGACATTTGCTCTCTGAAGGAGATGCATGATAGGAGAAGGAAGGAAGAAGATGCAAGATTCAACTTGCTGGAATCCAAAATGACAACACAAGATATTGGACCCAAGCCTAGAGAGTTTGGTCCTAATTTCGGACCCAGAAGATTTCCCTCTCAAAGTTACAGAGGAAGACAGTCTGGCAGTGGTCAGAGATCAGAAGTGGAGTGTTACAGATGCGGAGAAAAGGGACACATCTCACCAAATTGTCCAAATCCTCGAAGGTCAGTGGATTACAAGCCCTTATGCAGTCGATGCAAAGGAGAAGGCCACACTGCAAAAGACTGTCCAAGCCCAGCCCCAGTGAAAAACAGTGCTACTGATAGTCCGTCCAAGGCCCAAGAGCCTACCTCCAATTTAGTGGAATTGGAAGTTGCTGCCATCACGCGTGCAAAGCAGAAGGAACCACCTATCCAGAAAGAAAATAACCCTCCTGCCAGAACAGTGAAGTTCAATCTTCCACCAGAAGAACAGAACAGAACAGAGCCTAACAGTGCTGTACAGAGCCCTACAGTGCCACAGAGAGTTACAGAGACAGTTACAGAGGCAGGACAAGAGGCCCAGGATACAGAAGAGGAGGAAGTGCCACAAGTGGCAGAAGAAGTTCCTGTAATTCCTCTGATGGAAGAAAGAGGGAAAATGAAAATGGGTGTTGCCCCATTCCCTAATCGGTTAGAGAAGCCAGTGGATCCTATTAAGGAATACGATCTGGTTAGAGATCTAGATACCTTTAAACCAAACCTCACATTCCGACAATTATTGATGTTGTCTCCCAGTTTCCGAAAAAGGTTCAAAAGTATACTGACAAACAGACGTGGTTTAAGGATTGCTCCCTCAACAGCGACAAAGTCCAACAAGGCTCCAGAGCCTGTAAAAGAAGTGGATGTGGCTAACGCTTTCCTAGATCCATGTACTCAAGAGACTGGCGTATGGATAGAAGGCTGCTTCATTGCAAATGCACTGATTGATGGAGGCTCATCAGTGAACATTATGACGGATGTGACGATGAAGGATCTAGGCCTACAAGGTGTGCAACCCACCCAATGGCTCATCAGACTGGCGGATCAGAGTAGAATCAAGCCTTTGGGCATTCTTCCATATGTGAAGACTACTGTGGCTGGAAAAGATTATTGGCTAACCTATTTGGTGGTGAAGCCAAACTCTTATGGTACATCCTATCCTTTGTTACTAGGCAGACCATGGCTTTTTGAAGCCCGAGCAAGGACGGATTGGTTTAAAGGAACTTTGACCTTGGGTAGAGGACCCAACAAAGTGGTGCTGAAACTGTATGGTTCTCAAAAAGGACATGGATCCACCTCCTTGGAATTATCTTCTGATTCCCCTAACGAGGCTATAGATGGAACATCAGCAGACGAAGATGCTGTCAAACAGATCCTTCCCAAGAAAACAATGGCACATTCCTTAACAGTGGATACTGTAAGCCGACTTCCAAAAGATGCAAAGCCATTATCAATGGGTGAATACTTCCTGCCTGAACTAGGAATGACTTCTGAAATCACTTCTAACAGTGAGATAGAAGCATGGATGTACTGCTCTCCCTGTTACATGGTCACAGCAGAAGCAGAAGCAGAAGCAGAGGCAGAGGCAGAAGAGGAAACAGAGAATCTATTCTTCTGTTACAGAGCTCCTACAGAAGCAGAAGCAGAAGCAGAAACAGAAGCAGGAGCAGAAGCAGAGACAGAAGCAGACGCAGAGACAGAGACAGAAGAGGATGGATATGATATGGACGAAGAAGATTATGAAAGTGAAATGGAAGAGTCTATCCCACCTGAAGAGGATACATTTGAGGGAGAAGTTCCAAAAGCATCAGAAGCCGATGAGCTTATGCTATGGGACAGAATGGTGATGATACCATTTGGTCTGGTAAATGGATCTTCTCATATGCAAAACCTTTATAAGAAATGGATTAAGAAGAACAAGCCGTCTTTCAGTAGTGGCTCATGCCGTCCTAACGCATTTTTGCCAAAGAAAGATGATGATGATGCACCGTGCCAACAAGCACCAGTCCCACCAACCCAACAGGCATCAGAGGGTCCCTGTTATGTGACGTTCCTGGATGTGTCATCATCAGAAGATGAGTCCTCAAGCCAAGAGGTAATTAATTTTGACACCAAACCCGAAACAACTCTAATTCCATTCCAACGTCTTAAGGAGCAACCTAAGTCTCCACCAAAAGAAGAAGTTGGTTCTAGTGGGACATCAGAAGAGGACACCACTCCCTTGAAGGAGTCGGATCTGTATCCAGAAGCAGTCCGCGGGACCTTCATCCGTGAAGTAGAAGGTGAAAGGCAGTTAACCTTTGTGGATGCAGAAGGCACCGAGCGCCACTTGAAGGTGGGTAACAATCTCCCAGAAGAGGAGTTGTCAACCTTGTACAACTTGTTGAAAGAGAATTTGGACGTGTTTGCGTGGTCCTATAAAGACCTAAAGGGGATTGATCCCACAATATGTCAACATCATATTGACTTGGAGCCTGATGCCAAGCCAGTACGGCAACGACAGAGGCGAATGAACCCGAATTATTCCACATTGGTGAAAGCGGAGCTGCTGAAGCTTTTGGAAGCCGAGTTCATCTATCCAGTGGCAAATAGTGAATGGGTTCACCCATCGTGGTTGTACCCAAGAAGAATGGCAAATTGCGAATATGTGTGGATTTCCGAAAGCTTAATTCCAAGACGAAGAAGGATCACTTTCCTATCCCTTTCACAGACCAACTGTTGGACACAGTGGCAGGACATGAGCTTTATTCTCTTTTGGATGGATTCAGCGGATACAACCAAGTCCAAATCGCAGAAGAAGACCAATCCAAAACAACCTTCACCACAGAATGGGGGACCTACGCTTACCGAGTGATGCCATTTGGGCTCTGCAATGCCCCTGCTACTTTCCAACGAGTCATGATGGCCGCATTTCAAAATCATCTGCATGACTTTATTGAGGTATATTTAGATGACTTCTGTGTCTATAGCTTGATCCGTGAACACTGGGGACATTTGGAGCAATGCTTTGACCGATGCCGGGAGTATGGGATTTCCCTCAACCCTGACAAATGCATCTTTGGGGTCTCTTTTGGAGTTCTGTTGGGCCACATTGTCTCAGCACAAGGGATATCAACAGACCCTGCAAAGATCGAGAAGATTGCAGCTCTGACAGCACCCACCAACCTCAAACAGTTGAGGGGATTCCTAGGCCATGTGGGTTACTACAGAAGGTTCATAGCTCATTTTGCAACAAAGGCAACTTCCTTGCACAAGCTTCTGAGGAAAGATGCAGAGTTTACTTGGACGGAAGAATGTGACAAAGCCTTCCACACTCTGAAGCAGTGTCTGATAGAGGCACCCATTCTGCAACCTCCTGATTGGACGAAAGAGTTCCATGTACACACTGATGCATCAATTGAAGGTTTAGGTGCTGTCCTCTGCCAAAAGGGCTCCTCGAAGTTGGATCAACCGATCTATTATGCAAGCCGAAAAGTCACTGATAGGGAACGGAACTATACAGTGACAGAGCTGGAGTGCTTGGCAATGGTGTTTGCCCTGGAGAAGTTTCTCCATTACCTCCTATCTACCCACTTTAAATTTTATGTGGATCATGAGGCCCTGTCCTTCTTGATGAACAAAGCAGATGTGAAAGGACGAATGATGAGATGGCTCCTTCTATTCCAGGAGTTCGACTTTGAGGTGATTACTAAGCCCGGTCGTTCCCATGTTCTGGCTGATCATCTGTCACGTATCCCACAAACTGCAGACAAGGAGCAAGATGATCCAGACCTCCCTGATGCTTCCCTATTCTTGGTAGAAACTGTAACTCCCTGGTATGCAGACATTGCCAATCTGCTGGCAACCCAACAGTACCCTCCTGGTATCTCTAGTCGGGAAAGGAAGAAGCTCATGCTAGAATCAGCTCCATACACCCTGCTAGGCGGTGCATTGTACAAGAAAGGCAAAGATGAAGTACTCAGAAGATGTGTTGCAGGGGATGAGATTGGGATTGTTCTGAAGGCTTGCCACGACGAGCCATGTGGAGGTCACTTTGCAGGAGAAGCTACGGCCAGGAAGGCTCTGCTAGCAGGTTATTGGTAGCCTACAATTCACAAAGATTCCTATGATTACTGTAAAAGATGTGATGCTTGTCAAAGAATGGGGAAACCCACGAAGACAAGTGCCATGCCACTGCAACCTATCCTTCCCTTAAAGCCGTTTGAGAAGTGGGGCATCGACTTCGTAGGTCCGATCGACCCTCCCACTAGAAGGAAACAGAGCCGATACATCCTCGTATGTACGGATTATGTCACAAAGTGGTGTGAAGCTAAAGCCCTAAAGCGGGACGATGGTAACAACGTAGCCCTGTTCATGTACGAGAATATCATCACCCATTTTGGCAGTCCCTTAGAGCTGGTAAGTGACAGAGGCACTCATTTCCTTAACAAAGTCATGGAAGAGTTGACAGAGTTGTATAAGATCCGCCATCGCAAGTCCACTCCTTATTACCCCAGAGCCAATGGCCAAGTCGAAGTCACCAATCGCATCCTCTGCTCGATTCTGACAAGAACAATTGCTGCACATCGTCGTGATTGGGACGATCGACTTACAAAGGCCCTCTGGGCGTACAGAACCTCCCATAAAGCAGCAACGGGACAGACACCTTTCCAGTTGGTGTATGGTACAGAAGCTGTTTTTCCTGTTGAACTGGAACTACCCTCTTTGAGAGTGGCTATCAAAGAGCGTTTGGGGGATGATGATTCACTGCAACGCCGTCTCCTGCACTTGGAATGTTTGGACGAAATTCATCGGATGGCTCTACAGTGCATGGAAGCCACGCAAGCCCGACGTAAGGCTTACCATGACAGTTTCATCAAGCACAAAGAGTTCAAAGAAGGTGATTTGGTCCTAGCCTATGATTCACGCTTTGGCAAGTTTCCTGGCAAGCTCCAACAGCGGTGGATGGGCCCCTATAAGGTACTTGCAGTCAACCCTAATGGTTCTGTCCAAGTACAGACCGTTGATGCCTCTGATGATCCCTTTCTGATCAATGGATATCGCCTGAAGAAGTACTTCCCTCCTTGGGGATCTTGACAATTACGGTCACTTGATCTTTTCCCTCGTTGGCGCGGCACTGTACTTCTTATGATGATACTTCTGTTAGTCGTTCTTCGATCACTCCTGATGAAGTGGACGCAACCCTCTATCTCCTCAAACCCCCCTTCTAGCCTTGATCTCTTATCCTCTATTTTCCACCAGCGACAGTGGCGAGGTGGGTTCTGACACATGGTCTTTCCACCATTCCCTTGTTCAATTTGAAGAAAAGAGAAAAAGAAAAAAAAACAAAACATATCGGTCATGGGAGAAAAGGACTTAGGTCCCTGTCATGCCGACCTATTCTTCGAGAAAAGGTGGAAACACCCTCGGCAATAGGGAAAAAAAAAGAAAAGAAGAAGAAAAAAAAAAACAAGAGAAAAAAAACAAAACAAATCTGTTATGAGAGAAAAGGAAGCAATTCCCTGTCATAGCAGGCCTCGTTCCAAGAAAAGGTGATAAACACCCTTGGGCGAGAAGCTGGCTATGGAAAAGGTGGTAACACCCAGCAGTCCAGAAAGTGGATTCATTGATTGATATCCCTAGGATTCAATTCCGAAGCTACCTCCCTTGGTACGTTGTGTCATGGGTCTCTCTGCAAAGCGTCTAACTGTCCTCTAGCAGACGACATGTTCCTATCCAACACAATGTTCGATTTGATGGCTACCTCCCTGGGTACGCCTCTTCAACAATTGACGAAGCGATCTTCATCGACAACCCCTTGAGTGATGAGAGTTTTCATCCTAATCGGATGGGGAAGTGAGTACGGTTGCCCTCTGTATCTATCAACAGAGAGTGAGACAGAGGGTGGGCTGAGTGTGACTGGAGTTTCTTCAAATCAATTACCGAGAGGTGAGATTGAGGGATGTTACGACACTTGGAGTCAGGTATGTTCCACTTTCCCTATGCACCCACGGGATGGGTTTTTACCGTCATCACAAGACACGTCACCCTGTTCTGTGCACTGCACTGTAAGGCTCCCTTGCCTTTCTCCTTGCACTTATGCCAGACGGGTTAGACGCACTAATGCACCATCAACTGTGCACCCTGGCATACTCTTTTTGCACTATTTCCCCCTTGTTGATTCCTCAACCGGGTATGAGTTATGGGTTTTAATCATTCTTCCTCAAGTGATATTAGTCATGGGGCGAGTGATTGATCTTTCATTCCAATTGAGTGACTGTGAGTTGAGTGTAGTATCCCTCATCATCATCGACAATGCATTTCCTACGATTCCTTTAACCAGCTACCTCCCTGGGTGCTGCCGCGTGGTCCCTGCCATGACGAACGTGTGCCGAGAAGATGCCTTGGTCCCTCCAGCACCGACAACCACACTGGACGTGCCATCGATACTCAACCTTGATTCTTGAAGAAACGGGCCAAGTTTTTCTAACCCTACAACTTCTGTTTCTTAGTGATGGTCATGTTTTAAGTGTGGGGAAGTTAGTGGATGTTCTGTGGCGTGGTCCTAGGTCCCTAATGTTCGGTTAACCCTATCCGTTAAGGTCTTAAGTGTGGGGACGCGTCCCTGCGTGTCTATGTTGCATACCCCTCTGCATATGCCTTATTTTGCTCATGCATGTATGCCATGACTTGCTTTTACCCTAATGGGATCCCTTTCCACCCATCCGGTTATGTTTCACCCACCCTTGGGGCTGTTTCCTTGTAGTTTTCCTTCATTCTTTGATTTTGAGGTCTTTCCATGTGAATGCACTCTACGTTCACCAAAGTCCCCATCCAACCTTATAGCCCTGTTCCTCTCTTTGAACTGATCATTTTTCCTTTTTACCTACCCCTGTTCCGGTGCACGATTTTTGAGTTATTAATTTTTGAAGCATTTTACGCAATTTAGACGGTTTTCCATGTGAACGCACTTTTCTTGCTTCCGAATCATGCTCTGACATCATAGCCCTGACTAGTGATTTTCCCCTGACATTGTTCCTTTTTATTCCGCATCATTCCGATACATGGTTTGTCCGTTATTAATTTTTCGGGTTTTCACGACTTTTTCGTGTGTATTTTTTGACATTTTTCCATGTGAACCTGCCCTGTTTGTATCGGAATTCCAATTTGATTTGACAGCCGTGTCCCGTGTGCCGTCCCCAACCTTTTTCCTTTTTTCTCCACCCTTTTTCGACTTCCGGATTTTTATTTATTAATTTTTAAATGAGTTTTCAGGAGTATTTTTGGAGTTTTTCACGTGTGAACCCCTCCTATTTCCGCCGGAACTGCGTTTTAACATGATCACCCTGTGCCACCCCTTCCTGCGGACATTTTTCCTTCTTCTTGCATGTCTTTCCGGTGAACGGTTTGTTCGATATTAATTTCTGATCCCATTTTCGGGTTTATTTTTTGGGTTTTTCCCATGTGAACGCGTCTTCTCTCAGTCGAGATTATGTTTTGACGTGATAGGATTGTCAGGCACATCTTTCTGCATAGTTTTCCTTTTTTCTGCACCTCATTCCGATGCACGGATTTTTCGATATTAATTTTTAAATTGCGTTTTTGGTTCGTTTTTTGTGTTTTTTGCACGTGACCGCCCTTTACCCCTCCCGGAACCCCCGTCCCGTATTTTCCTTGTTTTCCCCCTGTTGTCCTGCCCACTTTTTGTTTTTACGCTATTTCGTTTTGACGTCCGGATTGGGAGTTATTAATTTTTCTTTATTTTTACGTTTTTTCTCGCGTCCGTTTTGCGCGTGAACGCGCCCTTTTTCGATTTTACGCGTCTCCACGCGCCCCGGTCGTGTCCGCGTAACCCGTACCGTCTTCCCCGCGCCATTTCAATCCCGTCACGGCAAATTTTTTTACCCCGCCCTGCGCACGCGCGCGGGACGGGGGTACGCGCCCATGGGCCCCCACCCCTTCCCCCCACCTGCCCACCCCATGGCCCCCCCATGGGCCCCCACCCCTTTCCCCTAACTGCCTACCCCTGCCCCCAACCGCCCGTGACTCTCTCTCTCTCTCTTTCTCTCTCCTCCTGCGCCCTTCGTCTCCTTCGCCTCCCTCGCCCCCCAGCACCCCCCCCAGCGCCCCCCCAGCCTTCTCCTACGCCCTTCGTCTCTTTCGCCTCCCTCGCCCCCCAGCACCCCCCCCAGCGCCCCCCCAGCCTTCTCCTCTCCCTCGTCTCCTTCGCCTCCCTCGTCCCCCAGCACCCCCCCCAGCGCCCCCCCAGCCTTCTTCCCTCCTTCGTCGCCTTCGCCCCCCAGCACCCCCCCCAGCCTTCTTCCCTCCTTCGTCGCCTTCGCCCCCCAGCACCCCCCCCAGCGCCCCCCCAGCCTTCTTCCCTCCCTCGTCTCCTTCGCCTCCCTCGCCCCCCAGCGCCCCCCCAGCCTTCTCCTGCGCCCTTCGTCGCCTTCGCCTCCCTCGCCCCCCAGCACCCCCCCCAGCGAGCCTCCTCGCCTTCTCCTCCCTCCCCCTTCTGCCGCCCCCCGTTGCGCTCCGTCGCTGCCCCCCGTTGCAGCCCGTCGCCGCCGACGCCTCCGCCCTGCTGCTAGCCGCCGCCGAGTCCGCCACCACCTCCCTTCTCCTCCCCCACCCCCATCACCACTTCCTCTACCCTCCTCCTCCACTAACCCTCCTCAGGTTAGTCACTAACTTAATTTCAGTTAACTAACCTAATTAGTGTTAATTAACCCTAGTTACTAAACTAATCTAACTAGGTTCAACTAACCCTAAACTAACCTAACTAGGTTCCACTAACCCAGCTTAACCTTAGTTAGGTTGATTAACCCTAACCCCACCCCCTAACCCTAACTTACCCCTAGCTAGGTTAGTGTTAACCTAACTATAGTTACCCTGGACTAACCTAACTATAGTTAACCTAGACTAACCTAACCATAGTCCACTCAATTGACTAACCCCTAACCTAGCTGACTAACCGAGTTGATTAACCTAGCCTAGTTGACTAACCTAAGCAACTTAGACTAACCTGACTTGACTTAGGTAGACTAACATGACTTACCCCACTAACCAGACTTAATTGACTTATGCCTAACTGACTTATCTGATTAATGTGATTTAGGTGACTTAATTAATCACTACATTAATTTTTCCATAAAAAAATTTTCAGAAAAATTTCTAAAAATTCATTTTGCCTTTTGTCAATTTTTGGGAATTTGTCTGCTAGGAATTGCCTAGCCTATAATTTCTGAAAATTCCACATTTCCTAAATTTAGCCCTAAATTGCCAAAAAATGTAGAAAATTCATTTAAAAATTTGTAAAAAATTCTAAAAATTTCTAAAAACATTCTCAAAAATTCCCCTCACCTCCCTTGCTCATTTTCCATTTATTCAAACATAAATAATCACAACTAAAAATTTTAAAAAAAATCAAAATAAAAAACCAACACAAACCAAATCCACCCATCTGCTAAGGTGTTGTCATTGTTGTTTCATCAGTGCTCTTTACTTTTCCTTTACTGGAACTCTTCCGTGCGCATTCCTGCATTACATACACACCCCTTCCAGGTATTTATTTTATGTGCTTTATTTATTTTTCATTTTTCCCTTAATCACAAATTAATTGTTAAAATGAACCCTTTAATTCACCCACAGTTTCCACGCGCATTCGCGCTAAACACACATACTTTTTAATTAAAATCAACCAGCCGTTCACTTAGCACGCGCTACGTGCGCTACAGAGGCACTTTAATTTTTAATTAAAAAAGAACCAACCGTCACATGAGCACGCGCTGGCAAAAAGCGCTCCACATCACCTTAATTTATAATCAATGAATTGCATTTAGAGACCCAGTCGGGAATTGAAGTCCGGGAATCGAATAACTCCACCGTTTTAACCTAATAATTGGTAATTTAATTTATAATAAGGAACCGCCGTTTTCTTGTTAAGGTTTATCACCTAATAAAATTCACCCATTTTTAATAATTGATTAAAATCAACCCTTCATTAAATTAATTCCCCCCTCACTACACTTAATTCCCCTTTTTAATGAAGCGTTTCGAGGGATGGGTATGCGCCGTCATTAGTGTTATTTTCCATGGTCCAGTCTTGGTTTATCATAGATGTAGTTTTGATATGTGTCAGATATGGTCTTATTTTGGTTTCATGTCTTAGTTACAGTTACGGGTACGGTATGCAGTTTTTTTTAATTGCCTGATACGGGGTTCAGGGTGTTTGTCTGATGCATCGCATGAAGCTTTCGGTCACATTTGTCTCAAGGTCATGTCAAATTTTTTCTAGGATGTGGTTTGCTTGGGGTTAGTAGGTCGTGTCACGTCTTATTTGGTTATTCTCTTATCCTTGGTTTTGGTCTGTTGCTTTGCAGGCATTCTCCTTGATTGTCTGTGTTTGTGGTGTGTGTGTAACCATCTGAATGGCGCCTTCTCATGCTCCTCCCCCTATCCAGTACGTCCCACTAGTTAGTAGGGATTACTCGTCCCTACTTACTTTTGAGCCCCTCACGAAGGCGGGACTTGCTGCTTTTGTGGCCACTCCTTTTCCATTTCTTCCAGAGGATCCGTCCTTATGTGATGAGTTCCTGGCCTCTTACAGCAAGAAGACAGGCGTAGTCCACGGAATGTCTATGACATTGACGTCTCGAGGCTTAGGGAAGGCTCTCTCTTTACCCTTCAAAGGCGAACCTTTTGTGACCACTCGTCAGCTCTTCTCTAATGAAGAGATTCTCAAGCTGTTGCAGAAGCAGACAAGGGAAGTCCTTGATGTTAAGAAAGTGATAAACTCTTCAGGAGTTTCGTTTTCTATGATTACTGATCCCGTATGGAAGACGATGTGTCAGTTCCTTCAGGACAGGTTCATGCATGTCAAAACGCCATCCCACTATTTGTCCAAAGAGCTTTTCACAGCTTCCAGGATGGTGCTGAAAGGCGTTGCTATTGATTGGAGCACATACCTCCTTACTAAAACGGATCAGCATTTTGTTAAAGTCACGAGGGGTAATGTTACCAATGTTACCTATGGATCATATTTGTCTGCCTTCTTGACCTATTCAGGTTTACAGAAGACTGTGCCTCCACCTCCTCCATCAGATCCAGTACCTCCTCCTCCACCTTCAGAAGAGTCAGCACCTATTGACATTGAGGATGATGATTCTCCGCCTCCCCTGGTCATACAGCGCAAACGCTTGAAGAGGGTAGCGGATAAAGCCCCTGCTGTACTTCCCTGAGTGCCTATCCCTGCTACTTCTGGCAGTGAACTCCCTGGGTATCTCACTTGTAATAACCTGTTCCGAGCACATCGAGAAGGATCCTTGGAGAACTCAGTTCCTTCCCTGAACAGTCTCGTCTCAGGAGATGCCATTCCTTTCCTCTGCAAGGATATTCAAAGTTCTATTGAGTTGTCAGTGACAGCCTGTGTTCAACAGCTGTACGCATCTTTCTATGAAGAGCTCATGCAGTCCAAAGACCAGTTGCATAAGGCAACATCTGAGTCAGCTTCTGCTAAGGATACCCTAGAAGATTTATTTGAGCAAATGGAACAACAAACCCAACTGGTTGCCACCCAAAGCGATGAGATTTCTTCATTGAAGACCCAGTTATTCCAGGCTCAGTCACAGGTTACTAGCCTTTCAGCAGAGAAGGAGCGGATGTCCAGCGAAGTGAAAGAATTCCAAGCTATCTTAGATGACAAGCTTTCAGCTTTACAGATGGCTAATGACACAGTGGCCAACCAAGCCTCCCAAATCCAGCAATTGCAAGATCAGCTTGCAAAGTCCCGCTCTGTTCCTCCAAGCCCTCCTGTTCCATTAATTCCTTCTCTTTCACAGCAGGATTTGGCTGCCCTACAGAGACAAGCTACTTTGTGCCCTCTATTCCAAGACAAAGTGGAAAGATTGCAGTCCAGAATGGACTTGTTATGGTCTACCTTTGAGCAGTTTCAGGAATATGTCCTACCAGACCATTCTTTCTTTGTCCACTACCACTTACAGAAGTTGGTCTTCTATATGAAGCTTTCCACGATGGATTTACCTTTTCCAGAGGATGGCTGGAGTGGGGCTTGGTCTGCTGAGTTGTTGACAGAGGTAGTTAGAATGGTCTTTGAAGATTCTGTCACGCCAGATACCATGTTGATGTCATATATGTATCTCCGAGGAGATTTGTTAATCCCAGATGAGGTAGATATGGCATGGTATGTGGGGGATGTGGTCTTACAGGCTGTTCTATATGTCAATCATTTGGAGCTGCGCATAGCTGATATGTTCCAAAGTTATTCCTCCAAAGTGGCTGATTGTCAGGATAATTCGTGGCATCCCATGATTGATTCGGTGGTCCTAAATCAAAGACAAAACACAGCTCCTACCTTTGCCCAGAGTACTAACCAACTGAGGATGGATCTCTTAACCTATCTTTTCAAACATCATCCATTTGATGCTACCTTCTTTGATGCCTATCATAGACGATCTCTCTTAGGACCTTCTGTTCCTACCCTCCTCTATTACCAACAATTGGCTCACCGCTATGCTATATATTTTTCCCTTTGTCAATCTAATTCCACAATTATTTTACCACTTCTTTTCCAACCTTCATCTTTCCCTCAAATTCCTATTTTCACTTACTGTTCCTTTATTGAGGATAGGGTATTTTCCCCTTCTCCACCCTGTCCTTCACCCCTCATAAATGTACCCTCCACATTTCCTATTTATCAGTTAACACCGTTCCTTAGTGATTCCTTACAAATTTCTGCCACTCCTTCTTTAACCTTTTCTTCTTTTTATGATTTTTCCTATCCTTCCCTACATCCACTTTCTCTTATTCCATTACCCTCTCCTAACACTTCCATATCTCAACCACCTCAGTTGGTTAGTGACTGTGACGGTTTTGATACTCAGATTTCCAGAAGAAGGGGATGGAGTTCGGATGATTGCCTTACAGGACCGCAGATTAATTGGCCAGTAATTCCAGGAGAATGGACAGCTTCCAGTCAAGCTTATCAAAACTATGTTCATTTTGCCCAACAATATTCACAGTCTGCAGATCCCTCAGTGAGATTAACTGCTCACTTTGCTTGGTACCTGGCGTATATGCATAGGCACTCTCATACTGATTCAAAGCCTATTCCAAAGTTGTGCATGAATGTCAATGTAAACATTGATTTCCAACAGTTGGAGATACTGTATTTTCATGCCCTCTGTTTGCCTAGCAGATACTTGGTCCTGTTGGAAAGGATGTGCTGTCTCCAATTTTTCCAAAATCCTCCTAAAAACTTTGTAGATGAATCCTTATCTATGGATCGATTCCGACAACATCAATCTTTTAAGAGGGATCATCTTCATTGATACCTTTCCAATGTATGGTGGAAGCTTTTAATGAAAAACTCTCTTTTTGAAGAAGTCATTCAGATGGTTGTGTTGTGTATTAGTGTTTGTGTTGTGAGTTCATGTATGTCAAACGAACGTGGTGGTTTCCTATTGGATTTTGTGTACGAGCTATGTTTTGGAGATTTGTAAAGATGGGGTCGTGGTTGCAGAGTTGAAGCTGATGCTGATGAAGAAGAAGCAAACTCTTATATCCTTTACAAATTTGTGATGATTTTTAGTTTGATAAGAGGTGTTAATTTCAAAAGGGTTTTCCTTTCTTTGTATTTTTATATCAGAAACAGGTTATAAGTTGGGGTCGTGGTGGATGGATTCTTTGTGAGAAGATATTGAAGATTAATGTTGAGATTTTAAATGAACTTGTATTCCCTTTTTCCTGGGTCGCGAGGACGCTTCCTTATTAAGTGTGGGGATATGTTGAGTATTGAAATGACTTGCTTTTTGGCTAATTTTTGTTGTTTTTGAGAGCTGCATGGTTGATTTTATGAGATGATTGATTGATTTGGAAGTGGTTTGAGAGTGTTTTAGATGATATTGATTGTGTTTTGGAAGTTCATGATGTTTGTTGATGGTTCTGTGATGTTCTGATAGGTTCTGATTGGTTCTGTATACCTTCTGTTTTGCTCTGTTTTGGTCTGTTTTGTTCTGATTGTCTTCTGTAA
The DNA here is from genome assembly GCF_053477565.2 of Lygodium microphyllum. NCBI lineage: Eukaryota > Viridiplantae > Streptophyta > Polypodiopsida > Schizaeales > Lygodiaceae > Lygodium > Lygodium microphyllum. Next base: position 57,690,915 of record NC_141144.1, on the reverse strand, counting down.
GGAGGGATGAAGTATTGATTGATGAAGATTGAGAGCTTGAGAAAGCTTATTGAATGGTTTGTGAGAGTTTGGAATGATTTGAGAGTGAGTTATGTGGTTTTTATGACCTTCTATAACCTTCTGTAGGTCTTCTGTAGAGCTTCTGTTTCTGTTCTGTTCTGTACTATAGCTGTTCTGTAGACTGTTCTGTATGCTTCTGTAAGTGTTCTGTGGAATGTATGTGTGACTTTGGGAAAGTTTTCTAGCCTTGGAAAGAGGTGAATACAAGTGCAAAAGAGCTGAAAGAAGTGGAAGAAGTAGCTGCTGAAGACTCAAGAGAAGACTAGAGTGAAGTGACAGTAGTGAGCTATGAAGAGACACTGTAGTGGCTCTGGTGACCCTTCATATCAGACATACCTCTTGGGAGGGGTATCCACGACCTAAGAGTGATTATTGAGAGTGATTTTTGAGAGATTGTAGTGAGGATATGATGTATTATTGATGGAGTGAGAGAGAGAGAGTCAGAGATAGCCAATTCTACTAAAACAGAGTGATTGTATATGAGAGATTGAGAGAGAAGACTATGAAGATATTGAAGATGAATACTATGTGATGTATTTCCATTCTAAGATGGTGTACTTCTTTGCTTTCTTTGTTCTATTGATGGATTTTGTGAAGATGTTGAAAAATATAGTTGATTCTATTAAAAACCGTGGGAGATCTACATGATGCTGCATGAAGATTTGTTGTGCCTGGTGTTCTTTTCTTCATTGTGATCATATGAAACATGATAAACAAGCTTGTTGATGTTACAAGATAGATTTTCTTGCAAGAGAATTCCCTTTTCCTTGGTGTTCCCCTTGGGGCTCCAATGTCCTATTTCCAGTCCCTCTCTAGTTTCCTCTAGGCTAGTACGTTTAAATAAGGTTATCTACGACAATCATCATAAATCTTCCTATTGACCATCCCAAATATGTTCTCCCTACTAATGGAATGACTCCACAGTCTCTAACCATTCGAGATTGAAAGGAGAGATGGATTAATGTCAACAGCCACCCTCCACTCGGCATGAGTCGGCAAGAAGTGCATTTCTCTCGATTGACTTTAAAGTATTTAGCATGATGAATTGTTTACATAATGTATTGTTTGTTTGTTAGGTTCTCTATATTTTTTTGTCTTCTGTACTAGACTGAACTCAAGATCAATCACCTGTTGGACCCCATGCACATATTCAAAAATGTTGTATCTACATTATGGGATCACTTGATAGGGGCTTGTGATTCAGTCAATGTAAGGGAGGATTTACGTAACATTGGTCGCATGAGACGAGCCTGGCCATACATTGGACCCAGAGGAAAGATTGAGCTACCCCATGCACCTTGGATGTTGTCAAAGAACGAGGAAAAAATAGTGAAGGAACAAATATGTAGCTTTCGAACACCCACAGGATGTATGAGATATCTCAAGGGAGCCTTCATAAAGAAGAAGAAAAGAGGTGTGGAGTAACTATTGGGATTGAAGTCCCACGATTGGCACAAAATGATTCAAGTAAGGGTATCTCTAACCATGAATATAGTAATTAGTGGAGTAACTATGTGTAAACTTTGGAGTATGATGACTTTTTCCTCAACTAATCATTTGATCCATGAATATTGTTTACATTCAGTTTGTACTTTCTACTAGCATATCCCATTGTGTATCCAAAGATGTACATGATATCATTTACAAGATGGAAGAGCTTGTGAGGTGTGTATACATTGCATTTTTTCATTATATATCTTTGAATTTCTACACAAAAATAAAAAATTCTCAAATACATCCTGATAGATACGTGAGCTCGAAGGAAATTGATCCAAACACATTGCAAGATGCTCGAGTATTATCTATTGAGGTGGTTTGTTTGGTGGAGGAAAATTTTCCTCGATCCATTTTGACTACTCAATTACATTTACTCGTACATTTGATTGATGAGATCACACTTTGTGGGGCAGTTCATGCAAGGTGGATGGTTTTTCTTGAGCGCTTCATGAAAACCTTGAAAGATTTTGTGAGGCAAAAAGCACGGCCTGAGGAAAGCATGGCTGAGGGTTGGTTAGTGCAATCATCCCTTGTTTATATATCTGAATACCTTGCTGAAGTGGACCCCTCTCAACCACGACTATGGAAAGATGATGAAAACTTGAGGATGACCTCTATAATACCTCAAGGAAAAGGAACGAGTAAAGTGCTAACAAAAGAAGAACTTCGTAAGTTAAATAGTTTTTGTGCGCTCAATAGTGATGTAATGAGCAAATGGGTGACACTATATAATGAAGCAAGGGCAAGAAGAAAAAGTGAAAGACGAGCATTTTGCACTAGATATGGACGTAATGTCTCATTTCCAGATCATTTAAATGCGCTCCCACGTCATATTGATATAGATTGGTTACATGAGGAAATGGAGAGAATGGAAAAGGAGGAGGAAATTAATATATCTCAAGAAGAATGGGAATACGCACGAGGTGGCTTATCAAAGGTGAGACATACTATCAATTAATTTGTTTTTATAAGTTATATTTTATATAAATAATTGACATGTTTGATCTTAATCTTTTACTACTAGTGTACATTATTCAATGCTATTTGGTGTGAGGGTAAACATCTTCGATCAACGTATAGATGAAAAGAGAAATACCCAAGATTGTGGTGTCCTTGCTCACTTCGAGGATGCCAATGGTACCATGGAAGGTTATTGTGGCTTGATCCAAGATATTCTGAAGCTTGACTTCAGATGATTCTTTATATATGTACTGGATGTGAAGTGGTTTAAAGAAGTGATAACAAATGGTGAGCATTGCACAATTAGACGTCATCTAAGTGGTTTTGTAATCATTGACTCTACAAAATTTCACCAAAACAAGAATGATACATTAGTACTACCTCAACAATGCGAGCAGGTATATATGCAAAATGTAAATTTTTAATATGTATACATGTGATACATATACACAATATAATAAGTATTTAAGTTTATTGCTTTTGTTTTTCAAATACAGGTTGTGTATCATCCAATGGTAAACAATAACCAATGGTGGTATGTCATCTCTATATCTAATCGTTCAAAACCAATATATGGTAATATTACCGACATGGAGATAGCAGATGACAATTCAACAATTAATGATGATGTACATGATGACACCATAATGGATGATATGCGTGATATAGTACAAGATGAACCTCGCGAGGATGTTCAAGGAAACATAGAAGAAGACAATAATGTGATTGTCGATGATATTGATGAAGTTATTGAGCAATATAGCAACACATCTGATAGTGGATAGACTTATTTGTTTCATTACCTCTTTGTTACATAGACCTAGAAGTAGATAGTTTAGCAAGGGCTGATCTCATTGAAGATGAGATGGATCATTCACTGTAACATACTTAATTTGCTTAATGATTCAATGTGTATTCTTAATTCTATGGTTTTTATCATGCACACACGTGCATACTCAAGAATCAATAGTCAAGTTTAAAGCTAAATTAAATTTTCCATAATAAAAAGTAAGTATTTTTTATCATCTTCAAGACTTAGAGAAATTACGAGATACATATTGCAATGCTTGCTACTAATTGTATAATAAGGTTTTTGTCGCTTGCCGCTAATTACTTATATCAAGCTTGTCAACTAAAGGAACTGCCATTCATTAGAGAGCAATGCAAAAATAATTATTAACTCTGGTTTTTTTAATTCAATGATTCAATGTGTATTCTTAATTCTATGGTTTTTATCATGTGCACACGTGCATACTCAAGAATCAATTTCAAGTGGTTAAATAATTATTAACTCTGGTTTTTTTATTATATTAAGTCCAATTTCAGGTGGTTAAATAATTGTTAACTCTGGTTTTTTTAATTCAATGATTCAATGTGTATTCTTAATTCTATGGTTTTTATCATGTGCACACGTGCATACTCAAGAATCAATTTCAAGTGGTTAAATAATTATTAACTCTGGTTTTTTTATTATATTAAGTCCAATTTCAGGTGGTTAAATAATTGTGCGTCTGAAGGCGCGTCTATATTAGCGTCTATTTACGCGGATATATAGACGCAAAATTCACGTCTATTTACACGCTCTTTTACACGCACATATAGATGCAACGATAGACGTGCTCAACTCTGCGCGTCTAACATGCGCGTCTATGCCTCATTTCTGTTGTAGTGCAATGGTCCTAAAGTTGAGCTCATGTAGCATAACATTTTGGTTCCATTTTTGGGACCAAGGTCACTTTGGTCACAAAGTCTCTTATGCACTTCACATCATTTATTAGGAGGATTACATGAGTGCAACTCTGAAATTCTCATGAAATAGTTAGCTTTTTGTAAAGGTTGAAATAACATTTTTGTTGTGTGATTTGTATAACAACTTTTGAAACATAGATAAGATAAATTAACCATTTCTCACAAACATTAGGAAGAATAATTAATTAAAAGAAAGAGGACCAAGTTATCTCAAATATAGATAAGAGAAATTAACCATTTCTCACAAAAATAGACCTTCTTTGACTTTAGCCTTCACAAAATATTGTTAACATTAACCCCCTCCTAGACAAATGCTAGTACCATGGCACTCACATTGTAGGTAGCATGATGTAGCTTGCGTTGAGGATGTAGAATGCTTGGAACAATCTTGGAAGTAGTAGTGGTCCTAATGGTGGAGAAATGGATGCTGCTAATGAAGCTTAAGATATTGAAGAATAATGCGCCTAATGATGAAGACATAGTACTTAAGAAAATGGTGCTCCTTCTAATGCTATAGATGATGTTTAGAAGATGTGGCTCAATGATGGAAAATGATGGAAAAATAAAGGATCAATGATAGCTCCTCTAAAGAAGAAATCATGGAATGGGGAGGATGCAAAGGCCACCAATGGTGATGGTTCTTCACTTCTTCAAATGGTCCTTTGAAAGAATTCTATAAGCCAATGTGTGCTCTCCCTACGGAGTGTAACTTACTAGTGCAATGATTCGTACGCATGCAATGTAAGTGGAAGATGGGTCCTGAAGTGTTTTCCCAAACTTAAGGACCCAATTGGTGAACTATTATTGTGCGGTGCAAAACTTAGGGTGACAAGTTGTCAGAGCAATATCAAGATGTCTTGCCCTTGATATGCCCTAAAATTATGTAGTGAGGGAAGGGCTAGGGGGTTAGAAATGGAGCTAGTCGATTGAAACCACCAGATGTACCTAGCTTGAGGACCCCTAGGTGGAGTGAAATGTGAGTGCACCTAACAAATCATGGAGCTTTTGCTCTCCTTTTTCTTTTTCCAAGTAGATGTACAAGTGATTCACTCCTTAGGAGGTGACAGCAAGGTGAGAAAAAGACACCCTTTGCTAAAAAAAGATGGCTTAATAAAGGTTCAAAGGTAAATGGGTAATTCTAGATAGAAGGGATATGTATATTAGGCAAATCTCTGATATTTCAACTTCTTGACTTCTCGTACATTAGACTTGAAGAGTTTAATCTATCAACAACAATGTGTCAAATAAAATAATCTATATCTCATACCCCAACACCCTCTGAGATTGATACGACTACGAATATCTCTACACAAGAATCGCCATGTGCATGGTGGTTATGGCTAGTAAGTAGTCTAGGATATTTAAGGACTTGAGCAAGCCAAGCAACTTAAGACTTGACTTGCAAAGGGATTAAAGATTTAGAAAAAAATGCCTTAAGCTTTTAAAAAAAGCTTAATGAAGACGAAGTTCATGATTGAAGGTGCTGCCCCCTCTTTTTGTTAAAAAATGAAGCCCTCATCCTTCCCAAAATTGGCGAATCAAAATAGGGGGAAAAGGACTAAAATTTCCCTTCTTAATCTCATTAGAAAGCTCAAATAGTCTCCCCCTTTTCTTAGTTCGACAAGAGGCCCAGATGAAAGCAAGATCACTCGATATCCATGCAAATCAGTCATGGCATCTCTTGTAGCCTCACTCGTCCTTAAAGATAAGATCGCCAACATCAGATTGCATCTCAGAAGCTTCTAGATAGCTAGGTTGGTAAGATACCCTCCATGAAGAACTCCTCTTCTTAGCCACAACCCATGAGAAACCCCCCCCCCCCCCCCCACTTCAATTTAACTATAAATATGGGGCATGAGGAGCCACTGAGCACATTAACTTGAACGAAGAGCAAAGATTTTTCTTGAACCAAGAGAGAAGAGTAAGAGGGAGAGAGGTAAGAGGAGCACAATAGAGGAAATTCTTATTGCAAAGACAAGGAGGATGCCCTGCTGTCTCTCTAGATTGAGACTTGTCTCTTCTACCTTCAATCCTCTATAAAGTCGAGACTCTACTTGATTTTTTCTCAATCCCTATTGTCACCATTAATCCAATCTAGTCGGTCCAAGCTCTAGCATCAAATTCTTCTCTTCAATTTCATGATTGAGACCATGGCCCCGAAGAAGAAAGTTACAAAGACTGCGGAAGTAGGAGTTGCTAATAACGCTACGGGTACAACTGCTACGAATGAAATGGCAAGTATCAGAATTACAAATGAAGCTGCAAATAGAAACAACAACCAAGTGCTTGTCATAAATTCCCAAGTACCATATTTGACTACTATTTCAAATATTAAACATGAAAAATAGATAATCATCTCACGAGCGGATAAAGAGAAAATTCATTTGTAAGATGTAGGATTTTTTCATAATCTCAAGTATAGAAAAATTCTAAAGAAAATTCTTAATTACAAATTGACAAAATTAATTTGGGATTACATAGAGATGTACTAAATATAGGACGCAAGGGAGATACTACACTTTCTAAAAGAATTTATGATTTTTATACATCAGTAGAGGATTTTTCCAAGAACTAGATTTAGGGACTAAGATTTTTACAATAATATATATTTTAAGAAGTTAAAATATTGATTTGTATTGAATTGACAGAACCTTTGATTGATAAACATGAATGCAAATTCTTTGAGAAAACTTGAGTTGAAATTATTGAATACTCTCCGTAATAAAATATCCAAGAATCTTAAATCTAGTGAATTATCACAAGACAAGGAGACCCACAAAATTCTGTTAAGAAAAAGAAAAAGATCATCATGGGAGATTGCTCTCAAAAAATAGAAGTCTAGAAAAGAAAATATTGTTAAAGTTTATCACGGGCTAAATCCCAAGGAGAAGATTAATCCAAGAAGATTATTGGAAGATATTAACACTTATGCTAAATTTAGCCCTAATATTGTTATTATAAAAAAAGGGTTTGTCTTCGAAATAATTTTGTTGAAAATTTTGTGTATAATGCATTTGAAGTAAGTTATTTGTGGTTGTAAATTAGGTTTTGATCTTTCTTAAATTAGCGAGCTAAAAGATGGATAATTGGGTACATATATCACTGACTGAGGTAGTATTCCAATGAGCACAAAATACCAGTTGAGGCAGTGTTCTCTGATGGCACTAGACCTCTCCAAGGTTAGCGTGAATAAAAATTACTCGAAGGGATTTTTGTTTTTGCGTTAGTGAGTATGGACCAATCATGACGGAAAAGGTCTTGTCATAGGGAATCATAGTTAGCAGGAGGAGGAGCACACATGAGGAGGCTCTCATCACAAACTCCTTAGACACTTATGAACTATCCATTACCCTTGAAATCTAGATAGTACTCTGGAAGTTCCAATACTAGTCTAGGAACTTGGTGAGAATAATACCTTTGGGTTGATATTATGTCTAGTCAAGACAGGAAACATTTTAAAAGTATATTTTTCTTAAAGTGGATATTGAGAAAGGAATTGCTTTATACTGCTTTTGTGTCATGAAATAAAGGCATGTAATAAATCTGTGTCAAGAGATAATGAAAGAAGCTATTTTTATATGTCAAACCTAAAAGCAGTAGGTAATTAGGTAGTTCAAATTACTCTATTGAGCGAAGTGGGTGGATGGATCCCTAGAGAGTCTAGAGCTACGGTTGGGTGTTCTTGGTAAGGCGAGAGATTTTCTCAAAAGGAAAAAAAAGTACGTTCATAGATATGTAAACGAATGACCATTAGATATTAGAAAATGTGAGTTGCATTGTTCTAGGGGGCCAAAATGGAATTTTGCCTCATGGGTAGAAGGGTCGACATACCGACCGACCCTTTGTCTCCCATTCTCTTTGAACCAAGTGCAATGCAAGTCTGCTTCAGTTCGAGTAAACTTGTAAGAGTGAGAACTCGCATTACTAATGCTAGTTGACTGTTAGGTTACTTGACTAATAATAGGAACCTAAAACTCAAGTTGATCCTCGTGGGAATGACTGAAACTTTCACTGTGAGGTAGACTCAAGCGAGCCTAGATCCCAAATAGTGTTTTCTAGGATATCTCTTGATGGGCTACTAAAAATGTGCCAACAAGGAAGCGGCTCGGGTGGGCATCCCACAGTTTGTACCAAAGCCCTACATTGATATAGGATACGGTGCAAGAATAAAAATTAATAAAGATTTACAACTATAACGTAATATATCTTTTCTTTAAGTTGTGAATTCTTCTCTTTGCTAATATATGTTCTTGATTTCTAGAAAAAAGACATTCCTTGGGAATGATTCTTGATTTTCCAAGTTATGTCAGCCATGCACTCATCTAGTTTTAGCTGGAGAAACTAGATGATATGAATATTGGATCAAATATACAATCCTTTGCCCTTGTATTGTGAAAGACAATGGATGTTAGCAGAGGGTACTGTTACATTGGCGCAAACCGTCTCGCTTACCTCCATAACAATTGAAAGATGCTAAGATGGATGGAAACCCTTAAGGTTGCCAAGATTTATCTATTCTATGAGGCAAGAGTAAACTCGAACATGTTCACTGGAGGGAAAAATGTCAAATTAAATTAGTACATCTATGAGAGGAGGTCACAAAGGTTATACTACCAAACTGATGGAGTGATGGTTGTAGGTCACTCCAGTTGCCACAATGATAAAAAAGACAGATTACTTGACCTTCCCCTAAAATATAGAATTTTGGATTTTCATTCTAATTACTATGTAATTGATGTATCACAGTGCCATGCCTAGGTTGTAGTAGGGAATCCTCTTCCAAGAATAATATGAACCTTTGATTTACTCGAATAATGTATTCCCTTCCTGTTGATGTACGGAATTATTTCTATCCATCCATTATAATCAAAACTGGTTGTCACCTTAGTAATCAAGAACAATGGAAAAGTATTGTCCATTTTGTTGAAATTTGTCAAAATTTTAAGAAGTCTGGATTGGTTAAACCCTAGTGGAAATAGGGTTAACTAATAGGAAATTATTTCAAGGTAATGAAGTTGAAGAAATTCCTTGCATTTCAAGCCATGTATTTATCCACCATGCATTCGTTCGATTATGAATGGTGAAATGATTCTATAACTATAGTGAATGTAGGATCCTTGTTCCTCCTATCCAAAATGGCCTTAGGGGAAAAATATGGGATAGATTGATACATTGAGCCTAATCACATGGACTATATCAAGATCAACCTTAGGCGAATCCAATGGTTGGAGAGCTCAAAAGATTATTGAATAATCTCTCCTTCATGGTCTTGAACAGGATCCCATTCTTCATATTAATGATCGATTAGATAATTGAAATCTTATGTATGTAAAAAACCAATTAACTTTTTCTCGATAAATAGAATTGCTATTCTAGGGAGTAACCCTCATCATAACTTCTACAAAGAAGGATATCTAGACCTTCCCACTAAATACCAAACAATGGATATACACATTGCAACAACTCGAGCCGATATGATTTGCTATGTTACCTGAGATGCATAGGTAAGTCGAAAGATATAAATAATTTTTGGTTGAAATTAAAACTCTATTTTAATGTGTAAGCCTTGATCATTATATCAGGAAGATTGAATAGTACATACTTCCCTTCTAAAATAAACAAACTCAAATAAGAAAGTCAACATATTTCTTGAATACTATTACCATGAAAAAAACTTTAATCATGAGAATTGTTTGAATTTCTAGTATGTTACCTCGAACCTCAATATCTCAAAAGCTCAAGAGAAGAAATTTCTTCTCAAGCAGTACATGCCACCAAAATTCGAGGTAAAGGAAAGGATACTCCAACCAAGGTGAAAACATGGATAGAATCTATGGAAGATTACTTCATTCCTAAACAAGGATTGCACTGTCCAATCAAGTAATGATCGCAAAACTAAATTGATAGGAGATACCCATCTTTGGTGGAAATAGTGTTGCAAGGACCAAGGAATGTCCGAAATTGCTATCACTTCGAACAAGCTTAAGGACGTTGTGTGTGAGAGATACCTTCCACCCACATATCAACCCCAAAAGATGAATGAATTTTAGTTAAGCCTAAGCTTAGAAGCTTACTACTCCAAATTTGTAATGCTTCTAAAATATGCACCTATGATGGATATTCCCTAGCAAGTATCCAAATTTTGCAATGGTCTAAATCTACCCTTGAACACACATCTTGAGTCAATGAGACCATCAAATTTATAGGATCTATTGATTCAAGCAGCCCCAATAGTTCAAGAGATGGAATAGAGGCCAAGAAACATTTCTTGTAAATATCCTAAAAAGGTATAGAAAACTTCTAGAATAGAGTGACATGAAAAAGAAAGTGGCTTTTCAACCAATTTTGGGAGATCTCATGCAAAAAGAAGGGCTTCCAAAATCACGCAACGCACAATCGCAATTTACAAGTAGTAAACCACTTTGAACTGGGAGAAGAAGACAGAGCGATCTAGGAGAATTTTGATCAGGCATCCTTAGGTTTTACCCCCCTTTCAGAGCCAATGAAACCATAAGATTTTTGGTATGAGTAGCAAAGAATAAGTTAATGTTTGATGCATGTTTTTGGTCTACCAGGAAGCTCCAGGAGATCTAATGCTTGGAAATTTCTTTCGAGTAGTCCCATACAAGAATTTTGTTTATCTTCTCAGGTTTTATCAATACGTAGTACTTTGATTCATTGAGCTTTGTCTTTATCTTGTGTATCTCTTGTCTATTCTTTTTTATCTCTTCTATCCCCTATTCTCTACTTCCTTCTCTCTTTGATCCCTAGTGGGTATGACATGTTAATGAAGCTATTAATACACTGGTGAAAAAGCATAGAAGAAGAGAAATATTACATGTATCTAGCTTGCCCACTATTACGAGCAAAACAGTTGATGTATCCAATAAGCCACCCACTTCTGTGGCTAAGCCTATGGCTGCACCTCTATTGTTTCCACTATTAGGAAAGATGTACTAGATGAATTGGTCAAAGGCATGCAGGATCTTTAGTTTAAGGTTGCAAAATTGGATGAGAAAGGACAAGAGGAAAAGGGACGGGAAACAATCTCTAAACAAGGGGAAAGATGTATGTGGTGTGATAGTTTACAGCATGAAAGGAACGATTGTGTAGCCTATCAAGAGGCCTTGGCACAACATCTCATCTTTTGGAAAGATGGAAAGATCCATGGACAAGAAATGGTATTGCATCTTTCTTTGAATTTTTGAAAGGGGGTATACAAATGTTGTTGGAAGGCTTGGTTGTCCGAAATGTTTATGCGGCTATACATGTTTCTACTTTTGGTCTACAATTGGATAGAATTCCTAGCCAAGTGATGGTTGGTCCAAATGCTGTAATATGGACACAAGAGAAAAGTTACTAATAGTGAAATGTCTCATGCATGGCAAGACATTCGTAACATAACTAGCTAGGAATCACCAGTAGATGCATATTCAGTGTATGCATATTTAGCAAAGGTTCAAAACATGGATATACTTATGGAAGAGAAAGGAAAGAGAGATGAAGATAATGCAAGAACATATAAAAGAGTGACAAGAAGAAGTGTGGATTAGCCTAAAGCTGCAAATTAGCCACCTCTCAAACATGTTATGGAAGAGGTTGGTCAAGAGCAAAAACAAGATAGCAAACAAGAGGGAAAAAAGAAGGGCAAGCAGCGGGGATATAAGCTGTAGTCTGATATTGAGACAACCACGGATCTTAAGAAGGTTCTTGAAGAATGAATTTTAAACAGTCAAGTGGAATTCACATTGGGAGAGGTGCTTGGCATCGCCAAGTGACAATTTCATGATGAAATTGTTGACATAATTAAGAGGAAATGTCAATTTCTTGGTGATACCACTAGTGCATTACTCCAATTTCAAGAGGAAACTAATTTGTTGGGTATTCGGCTGAATATGAGCATGATGTAAGTGTTGGTTTATCTATGCAGGATAGTGCTAAATCAGTGGATAGTATACAGAAAAGAGAAGGAAGTGGTTGAAAATGCATTGTCTTGTAGCAATATGCATGGTGGAGTAAGGTAAATGCAAAAATATGGGGAAGAGACTCCAAGATTTATTCCTCAGAGTCATTACACAAGAAATCATTTGGCAAGGGCTATCACTGAAATGGTAGTGAAAATAGGGGAGTATGAAATTCCGTTTGTTATTTTGCTTGAAAACAGGTCCAAGATTAATGTCATTGAGAATGGATTGTATGAGAATGGTGCATGGCTTGTGGACATTGATCATGGTTGGCATATGAGGGTTGCAAATAAATCTTTGGGGGAGCTTTATGCTACATGTTCTAATGTAAACGTGATGATTGGTGATATACAAGAAGAGAAACACTTCTTTGTGCAAGATAGTTCATCATATGCAGTGATTTTGGGACATCCCTATATTATAAGAGTGTGTATGGAAACAAAGGTGCTTGATGATGGTTCTGCTTATGCAAGAGCCAGAAGCAAGGATGGAAGAAAAGCAGTCCAATATCTCACCGTTTGTGTTAATCATCTTAGGAATCGGGATATGCTTCGAGAGTCTCCTTTGCCTCCAAATGTAAGGGAATTCAAAGACCCAGATCTTCATTAAGGACTGCTGTAATGTGGGGCTACATTAGTGATGTTTAGAGGATGTACTCACCTCTTGATGGAATGAAGCATGTATTTACTACTAGTTATTCTCAGTTTACAACAAACAATTTGTGTTGGTTTAAGCCTATGGAAGCTATGTGCAAGGCTAAATGCATATCTATGAAATGGGCTACTAAGGAACTAAGAGCACTAGGGTTGCTAGCTAAAAATGAAGGCATTCCATGCATCTTTTATGGACTGAATATTGTTGACACTATGCCTGAAATTTCAGCAACTATGTATGCAAAAAATGAGGCTAAAAATAGAGTGTTGTCAGTATGTTCTTTGGACATATATGATGTTATAGCATTGTTTTCTCAGCAGAGCAGGAAGGATTACAATGGGCTAAAGCAGTTGTGGAGAGAAAGTATAAGATGGTTGACAAAAATATGAAACCATTTGCTTTGATGCTTCAACCAGATAGTGAGAGTCTATATGAGAAACTGTCAAGGTATCCAAGTTTACAGGATTCTAAAGATATAGGTCAGGAGTTTACATATGAAACATTACAGGAATTGAAAGTTGGTGCATAAGGGTTTCTTTTGCTTTTTGAAAGAGAACGTTTTATGCAAATGTTGGCTAGGCATGGAAAAACATTTTCATTTCAGCCAACTAAAATAGGTTTTGTGGATCCAAATGTTGTCTCTCCTACGGTAATATTTACTGTGCCACATGTGCCATGGAACTTGAGGCCTATTCTAGTGCCTAAAGCTTACTTGCCAAAGCTAACGGATTTGCTAAATGAAAAGATTCACATGAAGATCTTGGAGCCCTCTTCATCCCCGTACTCAAATTGTTGGTTTACCTTGCCAAAAAATAATGGGGCTTTGAGATTTATTCAAGACATGGAGCCGGTCAAGAAAGTGACCTTAAGAAATATGGGTGCAGGTCCTATGGTGGATGAATTTGCAAGCAAAGCGATCTATTATTTAGGTGATCTTTACTCAGAGTATGATCAATTTTATCTTGCAATTGAGAACAAGGATATCACAACCATGAAGAATCCCATGGGATTAGTACGGATGTGTACTCTCTCACAGGGTGCAAGGAAGTCAGTGGCATACATGAAAAATGCTATGAATAGGGTACTCATGGATTCTATACCACAATTGAAAATTTCCTTCTTAAATGATGTTCCAATCAAAGGATGTGCAGTGGATGAAAACAATGAAGAGATGGATGCTCATGGGTGCATACAATTTTTTGTAGACCATATTGTTGATTGTGAAAGGATTTTGATGCAACTAGAAGAGGTACATTTAACTCTTTCTAGACAAAAGTCAATCTTTGGAGTTGAAGAGGTTTTGATTGTTGGGCATATGTGTGAGCCTCATGAGCGAAGACCATTAGGAGAAAAAATAGATGGGATTGATAGAATGCAAGATGTATGCATGAATGTATCTAAGGTGCATAGATTCTTGGGTGCATGTGTGTTCTATTTGATATGGATCCCTCACTTTGCACATGTAGTTGATGTTCTATCTCAATTCTTGAGGAAAGATTAGAGGTTTCATTGGGAAAGGAAGCATCAAAAAGTAATGACGAAATTGAAGCGGCTCTTAAAATCTGCTATTACATTGAGAAAGGCAGATTATTCACATGGAAAGCCTATCATTATATTGTTGATACGAGCCCAATTGGGATTGGATGGAAAATTGGGCAAGATGATGAGAAAGGGCAAAGATATGCAATTCAATTTGGTGCTAAAGTATTGATGAACGATAGAGAAGGTATCCACAAGTAAAAAGAGAATTATGGGGAATTATGAAAGCCCTTCAATGTGATAAGGATTATTTTATGGGTGCTCATGTAGTCATTGAGATTGATTATTTACTGGTATTGGGCATAATTTACTAGTTGTGCTACCTTGGTCGACATTGCTATGCTTCGGTGGATTGCATGCATCAAATCTTTGAAGCTTGAATTTCAGCATATTGTAGGAAGAGGTAACCGAGTGGCAGACATGTTACCTCGAGCACGCTATGAGAATGAAGATGGGAAGATAGATGAGGAGGAAGAAGATGACTTTCTTGCAGCTGAAAATCATGTTTTGATTGGTGCAACTGAATTGGCAGCCATTGTAACTACAAGTACAACTCTCATGAATGTAAGGAAAACATTGAATGTAGTAAATACGTCAACTGGTTTATGTAACATGCCCACCTATCGGTTATCCATGCACATTTTTAGTAGTCCATCAAGAGACGAATCTAAGCGAAGCCACCTAGCACTCCCATGGAATGTTATGGGGATTGTTGCCTAAGGTTTCTCGAGTCCGCCTCACAACGGAACGTTTGACGAATCCACTAGGATCAACCTAAAACTTGGGTCCCTAGTGGTCAAGGTCTCTTAATAGCATTCTAGCATCAGATCCTGGACATCCTACTTTATGCAGCGATACCCAAGCCGAAGCAGACCCATGCTGCACTTGGTTCAAAGAGAATGGAAAATAAGAGGGATGCACCACTCAACCTCTCTGCCCATAGGGCATAGTCCCATTCCGGTCCCCTAAAATGGTATGAATCGGGTTCTAACCTAACAATTCCTAAGGGTCGGGGACGTCAGTAAAACCTTATGAGAAGCCTCACAGTTTTCAGGGACTACCCTAGTGTAGGACAGACCCATCGGGGATTTTTCCCACCCACTTCCCTAAATCGGCATTCTTTAGCTATTTAATTAGGTCCTATCATATTTATGAGTGACATTTAAAATTAGCTTCCTTAATTAAGACTTTAGGGAATAGGGTTTGTTTGCGTAACTTATAGCACTCACACAAAAACAGAGCAAACAGTCCTTTTGGAAAACAAGTTCCTTAACTTATCTTCAAGTTAATCTTTGTCTCCTGCCTATACACGAGAAATTATATACCCTTCTGCCCCTGCAAAAAGTAATTGGTCCAAATCACATGGCACCATAATTTTCATACTTTATCTAGAATAGGATCTTCCAACGCCCCACACATTGGGCTCACGGTAGTCTTCAACTTCATTATTTGGACTAGGCAAGGGATGTTTAGACCTCCATTGCAGCCTAGGAGTGAGACACAATTTCTATGGTTAGCCTTTTCACCACTTGACCTTCGGCCGTGAATCGAGCAGTGCCCTCTTGGGTTGAAGCGCGATGTGACCTTGGGGATGATCCACCGTGCAAAATATCCTTTCCTTAATGAATCCAATTAAGAATCAAGCACAATCAAGGCAATTGACCTAATATTAGCTTCCAAGAAAACATTCCTATATCCCCATGGCAACTTGTCATCATAGACCCCTGCCATGAATTTACCATCAATCAAAAGCACTTGGAATAATCATCCAAACCACAATCCAACAATTAGTTGAATGCAAAAGCATTTTAGGGTATTGTTCGATCAATCAACAAAAACAATGGTATTCTTTTCCAAACATTGCCAAAATAGTTGTGATAACATTTCCATCATATTTTTGCTCTCCCCCTTGGGATAAAAGAGTGATACTATGCAGAATTTCAACTTGACTTTATCTTCCTTTCCCCTAAGGCAAAGAATGTGAGACAAATTTGTAACAATGCAAGACTATCCTCCAATGTAAAATAATCCCTAAATTATTGTGTGAGTTGTAATCAACTCATGGTTTGGCAGCGCAAGGTAAACTCCTTAATCATTATTTTATGTGAAACCTTCATAGGATGGATGCAAGAATTTCATGCAAGATCAATTCGTGTATCATTGATGTATATTTTGTATAATATTTTCCATGCATGTACCGCCTATGTGCATAACCTTCAAGGTAACCTTATATGCCCTTCATGCTATGTATGATTTTGTCGCATAGCACCAGATGCAATGATTGTATTTGGGTACAAGAAATTGTGTGAACGTCAATGCACTATATGCATAAATCTGTGCAAGTTCATTTATGGTTATGGAGAACCTCATGCAAAAAGAATTATTCTACAATCCCTTATGAGTTCATTAACTATTGGAAAATAAATTCAGGCTACTTGTTAAAATGAATTCATGCGCATGCCTATGTCTCAATGAGCAACGGAGACGGCAATTAGTATCTGGATATTCGGATATGAATTATCCATACCCGATGTATTTGTATTAGTAGTAATGCCCTGGCCAACAACTCCATTGTTGGATATGGGATTATGGTTGGTGTGTGTCTCCCTCCGTTGGGCCCACACCTTCAGCTTATAAATCTCTCTCTCTCTCTCTCTCTCTCTCTCTCCTTGGAGAGATAGTGTGTTGAGCTGACTTTCCTCAATTGCAATGGGGGTTAAATTCGCAAGAAAATAGGAATAAGATTGTGGGGAAGGGAAGGAGTGTGTGATCACCCTGTAAGGAGGAGAAGAGAAGGAGAATCTTCTTTAGAAGGTCCTCTCCCCCTCTCTCTGTCTCTCTCTCTCTCCTTCCCTCTCTATCACCCTCTCCCCCTTTCTCTCTCACCCTCTCTCTCTCTCTCACCCTCTCTCTCTTGTCCTCTTTCTCTTTTCCTCTCTATCACCCTCATCCTCTCTCTCTCTCTCTCTCTCTCTCTCTCCCTCTCTCTCTCCTTTACAGGTCGGCAACAAGGGGGGAGAGAAAATTAACTCACTCCATTTTCTTAAGGAGGGGGTTTATAGGGGGAGAAGGGTATTATTTGGGGGGGGGGGGGGGGGAAGCGATAGTAGGGGGTGGGGAAAGAGGTGGCACATGTGTGCCCCTCCTCCCCATCGACTTCATTGACGTCATTTTGATCTTCCTCATCATCATCTTTGTCAGCTCCGCCGTCATCACCTTCTTTCTTGTTGTTATTCTCACCATGCCGTCTCCCTTTCGCCACCTATTCGACGACAACGCGGGGGGAGATTTAAAAAAAAATCAATTATTTTCATTTATTAAGGGAGGGGGGATTCCTATGCGGGGTAGAGGCTATTACATCCTCTCCCCCTTAGATAACTTGAGATGTCCTCATCTAGGAAGAACTGGGGAAGACAAGCATTAATGGGGATTAAGGCTTGTGGGTTAGGACCCACCATGCATTTGTTGTGCTACTCTTAATGACTCAAGTAGTGCAACTCATATTATTGCAATTAACCGTAGGTAAAAGAGTAGGATTTATTCCCAATATAAGTTTTATTACATGTTGATAAAACTTCTAGGATTTCTAATCATCGTGAAGAGGTGTAGTGGGTTCTAAGTCTTCGTCTTCATTTGATTCCTCTATATATCCATAGACTGCACCTGTGTAGCTTCGTTTTCTTGGAGGCTCAATATCTTTTGGACTTAAGTCAAGACATTCTACTTGCATGTGTCCTAGCTCATTGTAGTGGAAGCATTGATGGTAGGGACATCTCCTATGGATGTGCCCTATCTCACCGCACGTGTGGCATCTCTTGTCTTGATCTTGGGAATCATCCTTGCCGCAATTGGCCAAATTAAGTTCTTGGACAATTGGCTTTGCTCAAAATAATGCATCTTGCAAATTTGTTGAACACATTGCTTCAAGAGGGTGGTTCAAAGGAGTGTTCAGAACATGGCAAAACTTGGATATTTGCTATGCAATATCCATAGGTGGTGCGTATTTTAGTAAGGTTATAAAATTTGAGTAGTAGGCTTCCAAGGTTAATTCTAGCTCCTTTAGCTTGAGAAATTCATTCATCCTCAAATTCTGGTAGGTTGGCGGAAGGTATCATCCGTGTACAACATCTTTTTGCTAAGCCCAGGTGACAACGACTTCAAAAATATCTTGATCTTTTCACCATTGCTTCCACCATATTTGAGCCTTGCCAACAACTTAAGTTTGTCTATCATTGCTTGATTGGTAGAAGCAATTATCACATCAGAGAAATAATCATCCATCAACTCAATCCATATCTTGGCCTCAGTTGTGACGTCTATCCCTTCCCCACCAAACTCGAGTGCCTTTATCTGCTTGAGAAGGAATTTCTTCTCTTTCATGTTAGTATTCTTGGGTGCATAAGGTGCCTAACAATCAAGCCATATCACTTAGGTTATTCTATCTAGGATGTGTCTATGAACCATACATTAAACAATCACATACTGTTACAAAGTTTTGCTCTAATACCAACTGTAATGTGCCCACCTATCAGGTTCTAACCTAACATTTCCTAAGGGTCCGTAAAACCTTGTGAGAAGCCTCCCCTAAAGCGGCATGATTCCGATTCTAACCTAACACCTCCTAAGGGTGGGTTAAACCTTGTGAGAAGCCTCCTAGTTTTCTGGGACCACCTTACCATAGGAAAGACCCATCACAGGGGTTCTGCCCACCTGCTTCTCTCAATGGCGTTCTTTAGTTATTTAATTAGGTTCTACTTTTGTACCTACCGTTAATTGCAATAATGTGAGTCGCACTACTTGAGTCATTAAGAGTAGTGTAGTGGACACATTGCTGGGTCCTAACCCATAGGCCTTAAGCCCCATTAATGCTTGCCTTCCCCAGTTCTTTTGAGATGAGGACATCTCGAGCTCTCTAAGGGGGAGAGGATGTAATATCCCATGCCTCGCGTAGGAATCCCCCCTCCCTTATTAAATGAAAATAATTTAATTTTTAAAAATCTCCCCCCTGTCTTCACCAAAAAGGTGGCGAGGGGGAGATTTAAAAACCTTGTGAGAAGCCTCCCAGTTTTCTAGTACCACCTTGCAATAGGACAGATCCGTTAGGCCCTTCTGCCCACCCACTTCTCTCAATAGGCATTCTTTAGTTATTTAATTAGGTCCTAGCACATTTATGAGTGACCATACAAGAGAAATTATATATCCCTTCTGCCCTGTAGAAGTAATTGGTCCAAATCACATGGCACCATAATTTCCATCCTTTATCTAGAATAGAATCTTCCAACTCCCCATACGTTGGGCTCACGGTAGTCTTAAACTTTATTCTTTGGACTAGACAAGGGGTGTCCAAACCTCCACCGCGGCCTAGAAATGAGACACAATTTCCGTGGTTGGTCTTTTCACCACTCGACCTTTGGCCTGTGAATCAAGCAGTGCCCTCTCGGGTTGAAGCACGGTGTGACCTTGGAAATGATCCACCCGCACAAAATATCCTTTCCTTAATGAATCCAACTAAGAATCAAGCACAATCAAGGCAATCAGGTTAATATTAGCTTCCAAGAAAACATTCCTTTATCCCCATGGCAACTTGTCATCACAGACCCCTGTCATGAATTTACCATCAATCACATGCACTTGGAATAACTATCCAAACCACAATCCAACAATCACTTGAGTGCAAAAGCATTTAAGGTGTTCGATCAACCAACAAAAACAATGGCATTATTTTCCACCAAATATTGCGAAAATAGTTGCGATAACATTTCCATCGCATTTGTTCTCTCCCCCTTGGGATCAAAGGAGCAATATTATGTAGAACTTTAACTTGACTTTATCTTCCTTTCCCCTAAGGAAAATAACGCGATACAAATTTGTAATAATGCAAGACTATCCTCCAATGTAAAATAATCCCTGAATTATTGTGTGAGTTGTAATCAAATCATGGTTTGTCAGCACATGGTAAACTCCTTGACCATTATTTTATGTGAAACCTTCATAGGATGGATGCAAGACTTGAATGCACGATCAATTTGTGTATAATTGATGTATAATTTGTATAATCTTTTCCATGCATGTACCGTCTATGTGCATAATCCTCAAGGTAACCTTATATGCCCTTCATGCTACGTATGATTTTGTTGCGTAGCACCAGGATGCAATGATTGTATTTGGGTATAAGAATTTGTGCGAACCTCAATACGTGATATGCATAAATATATGCAAGGTCATTTATGGTTATGGAGAACATCATGCAAAAAGAGTTATTCTACGATCCCCTATGAGTTTGTTAACTATTGGAAAATAAATTCAGGCTAATTGTTAAAATGAATTATGTGCATGCCTATGTCTCAATGAATAGCGGAGAAGGCAATTAGTACCTGGATATTCAGATATAAATTATCCATACCCGACGTTGTATTCATATTAGTAGTAATGCCCTGGCTAGCGGCTCCATTGTTGGATGTGGGATTACTGTTGGTGCATGTCTCCCTCCATTTGAGGACCATATATTCAGCTTATAAATCTCTCTCTCTCTCTCTCTCTCTCTCTCTCTCTCTCTCTCTCTCTCTCTCTCTCTTGTTGGAGAGATAGTGTGCCAATGTGACTTTTCTCGATTTCAATGGGGGTTAAATTCACGGGAAAAGAGGAATAAGTCTACAGGGAAGGGGAGTGTGTGATCACCCTCTAAGGAGGGGAAGAGAAGGGAATCTTCTTTAGAAGTTCCTCTCTCTCTCTCTCTCTCTCTCTCTCTCTCTCTCTCTCTCTCTCCTTCCCCCTCTATCACCCTCTCCCTCTTTCTCTCTCTCACCCTCTCTCTCTCTCTACTTTACACACCGACAGCAGGAGTGAAGGGGTGGAGAGATAATCAACTTGCTCTCCTTGCTTAAGGTGGGGGGTTTTATAAGGGGGAGAAGGGTATTTTTGGGGGGGGGGGGGGGGAGATGTGGCACACGTGTGCCCCTTCCCCCATTTAGCTCATCGACATCATTCTGATCTTCCAAATGATTGTCTTTGTCAGCTTCGCCGTTGTCACCTTCTTCCTTGTTGTCGTCGTCACCACGCCATCTCCCCCTCGGCCACCTGTTCCATGACGATGGGGGGAGATTTTTTTTTAAATCAATTATTTTTATTTATTAAGGGAGAGGGGGGATTTCTATGTGGGGTGGGGGATATTACAGTTTATCAAGTATAAGTGTTGTAAGAGTGAATTTAGCAATGCAAGGAGTTGCTACGACGCTAACAAAAGTTTGGTTTCAAAGAGAAGACACTTTATATGCTATATATCTTGTGTAGAAGTATTTTTGGAAGACAAATATGCAGGAGAGTTGCTGAGAATTGGTCAATACCTTAGTACATTACAAAAACAGGCAAGTGGTTGGATGAGGAATTTAAGAAGATCAAGAGGAAAGCCTATGGGTTTTTCTTAAAAGATGGATACTTGTGGAAATATGCTAAGAAGAAATAGGGTATGCCATTGCGAGTTTTGGTGGGTGATAGAGCTTCACAAGTAAACATTATGCAAGAACTTCAAGAAAGCTTATGGGCTAGCCATAGAGGTGTTTGGAGTACTTTTTCAAAGTTCAAAGAAATATATCAGTATATAAGGACATTTCTCACTTTGTGGAAACATGTGCCGCATGTTAAATGTATTCATGTGTGAGACATCAAGATGAATTGTAGCCTACATATCCCTTGTTTGTTCATTTTAAGTGGGTGGTGGATTTAGTCATGATGCTTACAAGTCTTTGTCAAATGAGATATCTCGTACTTGCCCATGAAGACTTGACTAATCAAGTGGAAGGGAGAGCTCTACGTATTAAGACAACAAATGCAATGTGTAATTTTCACTTAGAAGAGATCTTTTGTTGGTATGGTTGTGTGGGAAAACTTATTGCAAATAGGGGTGAATTGGATGCAGATGAAGCCCATGATTTCTTTGCATAGCTTGGGATAAAGCTTGCTTTAACTTCAGCTTATAACCCTGAAGGAGATGTCAAAAGTGAAAGAGGCCATCCATCTATTGTGAGAAGGCATTTGCAAAAGCATGTGGAAAGAAGGTAAAAGACTTGCCCAATTGCTCCCTTATGCTTTGTGGGCTGACAGAACAACTCATAATGCTATTACAGGATATATGCTTGCTAAATTGATGTATGCTCAAAAACCTATCATGCTAATAGAAGATATGACAATCACATGGAGTGTGTGTGCTACTTGGGAAGAGGAGTTGAATGGAGAGGAGTTGTTGGCCTTACGTATTAGAAAATTGGAAAGAAAGTTAGAAGACATAGAGGCAACAGTTGCAAAGTTAAGGGCAACAAGGATACAAAACAAGAAATGGTTTGAAAAAAGGCATATTGAGACCAAGAACCATACAAGATGGGGATGGGGTATTGTTTTATGATAGCAGTGTAGACAACTAACATAGTGCCATGTCTAAAGTCTCAAAAAGATTGTTCAAACCCTATGTGGTAAGACAAGTGTTTGATAATGCTACTTATGCATTAAATGAGCTAGATGGGACAGCCATAAAACTTTTGATAGAAAAGAAAATAATTAAATTATTCAAGTGGCAAGAATCTACCACCTATGAGTTGCCAGAATTGGAAGAAAATAGTGGCCATGATACAAGGGCTAGCCAAGAAGATATGGAAGATGAAGAAGCAAAGGATATGGTTGTAGAGGATGAGGAGGACTCAAAATCTGGTAACAATTAGGACTTTGGCACATATTGGAGGATGTGTAGACTCAGAGGGAGATTGGTGAAGTGTTGGATATACATGATTTGCATGATACAATTATCATTTATGAGACAATTCATGAGCTCGAGGATATGCCTTTAGAGGATGTTGGATGTGATGCTCCATAAATTGAGAATATTTCGGATGCTTTGTTAGAGGCCTTGAAATACAATTCAAAGATGCTTCAAGATATGGATTGCTTCACTATTTTTGGTAAAGTGAGGCTCAATTTATGTTTGATGTGGTACACAATTATCAGTGACTTTGAAAGAGCGGGCATATTACTATGTATTTGTTGATGGGTGCATTCATAGCCTCTATATGGAGATTCAACATCCTCTAGTATATGATGCACACCCAAGGCCTTATGACCTTAGAGGGGGCAATAGGTGTGGTTCAAGAGTTATGTAGATACTGAGCATTTTGACCTACAATCCAAGGGGATGGCTTCTTATATGCAAGATAAGTGACAAGTTGACGCTATGGGTGTTTGACTTGGGTGGTGCATCTGTGGTACATACTGGAGGATGTGGAGGTTTTGAGGGGGTGGATGTCATGTTGCTACATGGACATGGTGTGAAAAACCTTTGAGTGCATTAGCATTTGGATTTCTTATTGATCTAGAGAGTCAATGTCATCTTATTCATCAGTATTATTGTCCATAGTATGGTTAGTTCCAAAATACGGGATTTCTGAATACATTTAGCCTAATTTTGATATTTTGGATATTATTTCTTGTAAATATCCTAAAAAGGTATAGAAAAATTCTAGAATAGACTAATATGCAAAAAGCAAGTGGCTTTTCAGCCAATTTTGGGATATCTCATGCAAAAACAAGGGCTTCTGAAATTGCATGGTACACGATCATAGTTTACAGGTAGCAAAAGAACATTCCGACTGGAAGAGGAAGAAATATCAATCTGGGAGAATTCTAAGCAGGTGTCCCAAGGTTTTACCCCCCTTTCAAAGCCGACAGAACCATCGGATTTGCGATCTAAGAAACAAAGAAGGATTTAATGTTTGGTGCATGTTTTTGGTCTACCAGGGAGCTCTAAGAGGTCCAATGCTTGGAGATTGCTTTTGAGTAGTCCGAGACAAGGATTTTTTAAATCTTCTCAGGTTCTATCAATACATAGTGCTTTGATTGATTGAGCTTTATCTTTATCTTGTGTACATATTGTCTATTCTTTTTCATCTCTTGGATCTCCTATTCTCTACTTCCTTTTGTCTCTAATCCTAGTGGATATGACCTTTTGACTAAAATCCCTCCAACACCGTGCCAAGTGACTCTGTCGAATGTCAATTCCTGAAGCCATTGAGCTAAAATAATAACTCAAATAGCTATTAGACCAAGAATACATCGGATTCAGTAATTCACCATGGGGAGCCCCAGGTACTATTTTAGAAAAAGAAAGATAGAAAACTCTATTGAGATGTTTGCAATCACACCCACTTCAGTCTCTTTGTAAGGAGTAGTGAGAGCTGAGGACTAGAATCCCATATGCACAGTAGGAGAAGTGCTACCATCCAATTTCCTATTAAGCATTGTACTTACTCTCTTTTCTAATGCAATGTCATAGTACTTTTGTCCTTCAGTAAAGTCTCCGTGTCATTTTCAGTCAATACAAAAGATTGTGTTTATGAGTCCAAGCTTCCATCTTGGAACCTAATTCACTTGTGTAATAGTCAGTCATGTCAGTGTCTTCATGAACTCATTGTTTCTCTTCCAACCTCCATAGCTTCTGCATCTGCCATGCTCTAGATCCTGCATATTTAACATGGTATCATAGCCTAGTCGGGCATGGCTAAGCTCTTGGCTTAACTATCCTCTACTCTCTCTCACCTCATCTTAACCTTTGGTCAGCTCAGTTCCAGCCCATGACTTCATCTTTCAACTCTACCTTCACTTGAGCTTCCATGGCAGCCATAGCCAACAACACCTTGTCAGCTTGAAGCTCTTATATCTCACTCCACAAGTCAAATATCCTGGAGCTTCCTTCTGGAAAAGTATTCTCCTACTTATAGAGCTTCTTCTTAACACATCAATCACTAACATTAGGCAAGCATGGCTTCAGCATTGTGAAAATTCTCAGTCATTGTCATAGCCTAGAATTGTAATCTACAAGACATATGTAACGTGTCCACTATCATCCTCTAGGACACGTCTTAGCAGTCCATCGGAAAGGATGTCTAGAAAACTCCACCCGGCACTCCCATGGAATGTTACGGGTTTTGCAATCTAGGTCTTTCCGAGTCTGCCACGTAGCGGAAGTGTCCTGGGCGTTTCCCACTTAGGATCGAACGGAATTGTTTGGTCGTTTACTAACGGCGACTAACGTCAGACCTGATCGAGCTACTTTACGCAGAACGCCCGGTCTGAAGCGGATTCATGCTGCACTTGGTTCAAGGAGAATGGGAAACGAGAGGGAATGCAAGGCTCGACCTCTCTGCCAAGAGGCATAGTCCCATTCCGTTCCCCTAAAACAGCGTGAATCGGGTATCGGTTAATCGATAACTCCAAGTCATCATTCTCATTACTTGTTTCAGTGACGTCGATCGTCCTTCTGTTCGTCGAAGACCTTGAGAAAAGTTCCCGGCTAACCGGGACCACCCATCCATAGGACGGACCCATGGTCCATCCTCCGCACTTTTCCTCGGTTTGTTTTAGTTACGTAATTACCTACCACATTAGTTTGACATATACAAACAGCTTCCTTGATTAACCCTGTTATGCACTGGTTCCTTCACGTAATCTTATCACAGGACATAAAGAAAATAGTGCCAAACAACTCCTTTATTATCATTTTATCCTTTTATCTTTGAAATACAAGGAGTTCCCGCCCGTAGGCGCTTTCATAATCCGCCCGAAGGCTATCCAGTAATCCTTCCTGTGATTACTATCCCAAGTTTCCTCCCGTAGACTAGTATGCGGGCCTCGAGATCCAATCCCGAGTCACGTTAGTCTCTTGTGCAGGGCCGGGAAGGCGAGGGATTTACGGCCAGAGCCCCCTCTGGCACCCAAGCGTCCTCCTGCTCCAAGTAGAACTCAACGGAGAGACCTCTCACGGCGGGTTCGGTCCACGTTCCCGGCGCGGTTCACAACCCCCTTGGTTAGGGTCAGGCAGGCAGTCGGGGGTAACTGAAGCTGCCTCTCAGGCACCAACCTGAAGCTTTAGATATATTTTCATCCTTTAGTTCATTGAGCAAACAATGCAAACAGTCCTTTCTAAACTGTTACAAGCACAATCAATTTCGGTGGTCTTTTAGCTGGCAAACTGTCAAGGAGTGACTTCCTTTCCTCCGAATGCAATCCGCATTCGTTCCGGAATCAATTGCAACTTGGCAAGATTCCGATCATTCTTGGGTTAGGGTCATACCCTACCCATACTTTAGTGTTTAGTTGTGGTAGGTTCCAGCGACCATGTCGCTTCAGTTTATTGTCTGGTCATTTTCAAATACCTAACTTTCCTTTTCCTTGGCAAATTATCCCCAAGAAAAGTGAGTAACAGGATGATTAGTCATTCTCTTGTAAGTTAAATTCTTTCAATAACTTGCCAACCTCATTTTCGAGAGATGACAAAAACTCTCTTGTGGACAAATCACAAGACTATACAATGTTGCGGCTTTGTGCACAAGTATTGCATCTATTCCACGGAATCCTTCTATCCATTGCTTAGCGTTTCTCGATCACGGAGTTTACCTCCATCGAGTAACAGGGTTTTATTGGGTATCCTTCAAATCATCCCTAATTATGTTGGTCCATGGTTCTAGAAATATGCAACTCCGTCGGAGTTTCGTCATGATCCTTAGGATAAAACCTTAGATCATTTCAAGCATGAACATCTAATTGTTTCGCCAATTTGTGAACGTGTGTAGGATCTTTAGATTCACGGTTTCCGTCTAAAGCTAGGTTAAATTGCACTAATCCCTAGTTAACACTTAGGATTCCTATCATATCGACTCAATCATGTCCATACGAATCCTTGTGGTTCAGATTACTTAGTCAATTCAATTATACCTTTCTTGTGACGAGGATGATCCTTCTAAAGGTGATAAACTAAATCTAACGGAGAGCAATAGATACAATTCCACCAATACGCGTAAACATGCGATTTATTGCCTTTACGCATCACATGGTTCATGATAACTTTTATCTTTCCTTGGTAAGGTAAAATGTTTGTTAATCTGTACGCTAACTTCCCTAGGTCCTACTAGGATTTACCAATTAATCATGTCTACTACTTGTAGTCCATACTTTTGAATACTATGCTTTGACTCCTAAATGTAGCTCTTAACGATGTCATTTTTCGCATGACGACTACACAATACACATCATTCTCCTAGCTACGAAGTAGTCGATTAACTCATGCAAAACTAGTGTTAATTTATTCCATCTTACAAGCTACTTGCAAGTCCATACGTACACTTTAGTACTCTATTAATTCTTTCCGAATGATACCTTATGATGCTAACCTTTTTCCTATGAAATCATTATGAGAAGTATGTTACCTAATGTGCAGTATACGCTTATTTCTAGCATGTCTAGGACGAAGATAATGCACTTATAAATTCCATTTCTTTGCCTAGGTTTAGACTCATTGCCTTGAAACGGTACCAAAACTGCACGCATCTAACCTTCTAATCATTCAAATTCATGACAATTTCAATCTTACCTAATGTTCAAGAGATGTATTTCTTTCCAATTTCCGTATGCATATTGAGCGTAAAAATGCAATTACTTTTTATGGGCTAAGCGCGCCTAATCATTTCCTTATGCGGAATTAACTCGGAAGAACCTGGACTTGTGGAGTCGGGGTGATGTCCACTTGTACATTCGGAGTCGAGCCTCCCGCAGTCGCCTCTTGGGATCTTTTTAGAGCCATTGCACACGTAGGTTAGGTTTCTGAACTCCCTTTCGTCGCCTACGGATTGTTTTGCTTTGACACGCAACCTTCCGGTCTCTGCCTTTCCTCGTAGGCGAAAGATCCTTTTACGGTAGGTCGCTTGCGGAGAAGGCCTTAAAAGACTTCGCGGGACCTTTTCCGTCGGTCTAGTGGGATCCTTATAGCCCCTCTTTAATTCCCGGGAAGGGGTGTTAATGGACCTTCTTCGAAATTGTGGTGGGAAAGGTATCTCAGGACGGTGGTGGGAAAGGCCTTTGGAAATGGGTGGAAAAGGGTGGAAAAGTGCCTTTTGGGGCAGTTGGTGGGAAAGGGGGTTATGGAGGCCTCCTTTGACAAATGGTGGAAAAGGGCCGTGTGAAGAGGAGTTAATGAGGCCCCCTTTTGGAAGCTTCTAAAGAAGCTTCCAAAGAAGCTTATGAGCTTCTTCAGCTCACGTGGCAAAAAGGGGGAAATCGTGGACGACATGGCGGTGGGATGGCGGCAGCGAGAGCAGCATGGCGGCCTGGTGGCAACAGCTACAGCAGCTGGCGGCGGTTGGAGGCAGTCCGGCGACTGTGGCGGGGCAGGATGGCGGCTGGCGGACCCAGCGGCAACGAGGCGTCGACCTCCACGAGCTTCCGCCCTCTCTCACAGAGCCTCCCCTTCTCTCCTCTTCCTCTAAGCACACCCCCTTGATGGGGGGTGTTTTTATAGGCCTTGGGGGTGGGGAAGGGGGTCTCCACCCACGTGGAGATCTTCCCCATGCAACACTCTCTTTGCCATCCCTCCCCCCACACTCCCTTTCCTCCAGCCATGCATCGGTTGGGGGAAGGGATAAATATAAAAAAATTTGCATTAATTTAATTAACTTGCCCCTCCCAAGAGGGTGTTTTTGCGGTTCTTGCGGTTTTTGAACTCCGGGTTTTGATTTACCATTGTAGAGGACCTTATTTCACGCGCGCGGGTCACATATTATACTGCCAATAATTTAAATGCGAGAGATACCCTTTGCACAGGGTTACACGGCGTGCGCAAGGTTAATATTTACGGTACGGTTACGCGGAAATATTACATTCTCTCCCCCTTAGAAGAATCGAGATGTCCTCATCTCGAGATAAACTGGGGATATTGAAGATTGAGAGAGCTTTCATCCATCCAGGTAGCATCCTCTTCGGGATAATCTTGCCACTGGAGGAGGCATTCTCTCAAGGTTCTAGATCTCAACTGTCTCTCCCTGACCGTGGCCAATACCTTGACGGTGTCCCTCGCTGAGCTTGGGGCATTGCTTTCTGAAGTGACCGAGTTCATTGCAGTGGAAACATCGGATGTTTCGGCCATTACCCTGAGTAGGAACAAAGTTGTTGACGTTATTTGTCCTTGCCTTCTTTCTTTGTCCCTGATTGTGGCCTTGAACTCTCTTAACCTGGGGTCTGAATGCTCCTCCGCTTGGGTCGCTATAAGACCAATTCTTAATACTCCTTGGTTTAGCTTGCACTTCCTGAATTATGGGTGCCGCTCGAATGAGTGCATCCTGAAGATCTGATGGTCTCATAGATTCGAGACGAGTATTTACAGGTGGATTTAAGCCTGCGCAAAATTTGGGCACCTGCTGTGTCGTGTCCATTCGTGGCGCATACTTCAAGAGTGAGACAAACTTAGAGTAGTATGCGTCAAGCGTGAGTCCTAACTGTTTTAGCTCATAGAACTCATTCATTTTCTGAGTACGATATGCAGGCGGCAAATATCTCCCTTGCACGGCTTGCTTTAACTTCTCCCAGGTAACGGAT
The DNA here is from genome assembly GCF_053477565.2 of Lygodium microphyllum. Lineage (NCBI taxonomy): Eukaryota > Viridiplantae > Streptophyta > Polypodiopsida > Schizaeales > Lygodiaceae > Lygodium > Lygodium microphyllum. The sequence continues at coordinate 57,661,087 of NC_141144.1, read as the reverse complement.
CCCTCTGAAATCCTTTGATCCCTGCACCATTGTTTCCACCATAGTCTGGCTTCACCGGTGAGTTTTAATTTGGCGAGCATGGCCTGATTGGTTGGTGCAGTGCCAGCGGCTTCGAAGTAGTCCTCCATAGATTCAATCCAAATCTCAGCGTCCGTCTGGACGAATCTGCCTCTCCCGTCAAACTCGGGTGGCTTTATCTGTTTGAGGAGGAACTTCTTCTCCTGGATCACAGTCGTACTTGCCGTAGGGGGTGAATTTGGAACCTGTACCTGGGGTTGCGCCTGAGTAAAAGTTTTCTTAACGTTATTATATGATAATTGACATTAGCTTATCTTTAGTTCAGCTAATTCGTAACTCATGAAGCAACTTGACTTTTTTGCAACAACCCTGATGCACAATCGGATAGTGATAAAAAGAAGTCCTTATTTATATTTATATGGCGTAGCCTCATACAACATCTCGAGTGATGATAATCCAATCATTACATTTAGTTTGGGGAGAACAACATAGTATTGGATTTGTCTACAGGAACTGTGTAATAGTAGGGTTTTGGGTCATGTATCTTTAAGAATCGATAATTCATTGGAAGTTCAGGATATCCTTTCTGCTGGAACCCATGCTTCCCATGGCGGCCCAATACCTTAATTCTATCAGCCGGAATTACACGGGTTACTTCCTCATATACATATGAGTTTAATTCAACTCTACGTCCTCGAATATGCAAAGTCGAATTCACGTGAGCTTCCACAAAAATGAACAGCCTCACGACTTTCAAATCTTCCAACCACTTGATCCTCTTCAGGTTGGTTTGTAGATAAGCGAACCGGTGGGCAGCTAGCTATGTAGTAGATTCCTGAGGACCCAGTCCATCTTCGCTCTATATATAGCGGTGATGGGTTATAAATTTGCTCCAAGATGTTCATCATTTCAATTATCTGCCTATAATGCGGAGAATGCATCGCAGTCATGAACATGATCCGGAACACCAAAAACTTGTTCCACGCCTCGTAATTCTGCAAGACAGTATCGAAGATGAGAAAATGTTTGGACAGGAACAATTTCTTTACTTCACTTCTAATGAAATCTTATGGAAACAATTCCATTATAAGTCGGCTCTGATACCAACTGTAACGTGTCCACTATCATCCTCTAGGACACGTCTTAGCAGTCCATCGGAAAGGATGTCTAGAAAACTCCACCCGGCACTCCCATGGAATGTTACGGGTTTTGCAATCTAGGTCTTTCCGAGTCTGCCACGTAGCGGAAGTGTCCTGGGCGTTTCCCACTTAGGATCGAACGGAATTGTTTGGTCGTTTACTAACGGCGACTAACGTCAGACCTGATCGAGCTACTTTACGCAGAACGCCCGGTCTGAAGCGGATTCATGCTGCACTTGGTTCAAGGAGAATGGGAAACGAGAGGGAATGCAAGGCTCGACCTCTCTGCCAAGAGGCATAGTCCCATTCCGTTCCCCTAAAACAACGTGAATCGGGTATCGGTTAATCGATAACTCCAAGTCATCATTCTCATTACTTGTTTCGGTGACGTCGATCGTCCTTCTGTTCGTCGAAGACCTTGAGAAAAGTTCCCGGCTAACCGGGACCACCCATCCATAGGATGGACCCATGGTCCATCCTCCGCACTTTTCCTCGGTTTGTTTTAGTTACGTAATTACCTACCACATTAGTTTGACATATACAAACAGCTTCCTTGATTAACCCTGTTATACACTGGTTCCTTCACGTAATCTTATCACAGGACATAAAGAAAACAGTGCCAAACAACTCCTTTATTATCATTTTATCCTTTTATCTTTGAAATACAAGGAGTTCCCGCCCGTAGGCGCTTTCATAATCCGCCCGAAGGCTATCCAGTAATCCTTCCTGTGATTACTATCCCAAGTTTCCTCCCGTAGACTAGTATGCGGGCCTCGAGATCCAATCCCGAGTCACGTTAGTCTCTTGTGCAGGGCCGGGAAGGCGAGGGATTTACGGCCAGAGCCCCCTCTGGCACCCAAGCGTCCTCCTGCTCCAAGTAGAACTCAACGGAGAGACCTCTCACGGTGGGTTCGGTCCACGTTCCCGGCGCGGTTCACAACCCCCTTGGTTAGGGTCAGGCAGGCAGTCGGGGGTAACTGAAGCTGCCTCTCAGGCACCAACCTGAAGCTTTAGATATATTTTCATCCTTTAGTTCATTGAGCAAACAATGCAAACAGTCCTTTCTAAACTGTTACAAGCACAATCAATTTCGGTGGTCTTTTAGCTGGCAAACTGTCAAGGAGTGACTTCCTTTCCTCCGAATGCAATCCGCATTCGTTCCGGAATCAATTGCAACTTGGCAAGATTCCGATCATTCTTGGGTTAGGGTCATACCCTACCCATACTTTAGTGTTTAGTTGTGGTAGGTTCCAGCGACCATGTCGCTTCAGTTTATTGTCTGGTCATTTTCAAATACCTAACTTTCCTTTTCCTTGGCAAATTATCCCCAAGAAAAGTGAGTAACAGGATGATTAGTCATTCTCTTGTAAGTTAAATTCTTTCAATAACTTGCCAACCTCATTTTCGAGAGATGACAAAAACTCTCTTGTGGACAAATCACAAGACTATACAATGTTGCGGCTTTGTGCACAAGTATTGCATCTATTCCACGGAATCCTTCTATCCATTGCTTAGCGTTTCTCGATCACGGAGTTTACCTCCATCGAGTAACAGGGTTTTATTGGGTATCCTTCAAATCATCCCTAATTATGTTGGTCCATGGTTCTAGAAATATGCAACTCCGTCGGAGTTTCGTCATGATCCTTAGGATAAAACCTTAGATCATTTCAAGCATGAACATCTAATTGTTTCGCCAATTTGTGAACGTGTGTAGGATCTTTAGATTCACGGTTTCCGTCTAAAGCTAGGTCAAATTGCACTAATCCCTAGTTAACACTTAGGATTCCTATCATATCGATTCAATCATGTCCATACGAATCCTTGTGGTTCAGATTACTTAGTCAATTCAATTATACCTTTCTTGTGACGAGGATGATCCTTCTAAAGGTGATAAACTAAATCTAACGGAGAGCAATAGATACAATTCCACCAATACGCGTAAACATGCGATTTATTGCCTTTACGCATCACATGGTTCATGATAACTTTTATCTTTCCTTGGTAAGGTAAAATGTTTGTTAATCTGTACGCTAACTTCCCTAGGTCCTACTAGGATTTACCAATTAATCATGTCTACTACTTGTAGTCCATACTTTTGAATACTATGCTTTGACTCCTAAATGCAGCTCTTAACGATGTCATTTTTCGCATGACGACTACACAATACACATCATTCTCCTAGCTACGAAGTAGTCGATTAACTCATGCAAAACTAGTGTTAATTTATTCCATCTTACAAGCTACTTGCAAGTCCATACGTACACTTTAGTACTCTATTAATTCTTTCCGAATGATACCTTATGATGCTAACCTTTTTCCTATGAAATCATTATGAGAAGTATGTTACCTAATGTGCAGTATACGCTTATTTCTAGCATGTCTAGGACGAAGATAATGCACTTATAAATTCCATTTCTTTGCCTAGGTTTAGACTCATTGCCTTGAAACGGTACCAAAACTGCACGCATCTAACCTTCTAATCGTTCAAATTCATGACAATTTCAATCTTACCTAATGTTCAAGAGATGTATTTCTTTCCAATTTCCGTATGCATATTGAGCGTAAAAATGCAATTACTTTTTATGGGCTAAGCGCGCCTAATCATTTCCTTATGCGGAATTGACTCGGAAGAACCTGGACTTGTGGAGTCGGGGTGATGTCCACTTGTACATTCGGAGTCGAGCCTCCCGCGGTCGCCTCTTGGGATCTTTTTGGAGCCATTGCACACGTAGGTTAGGTTTCTGAACTCCCTTTCGTCGCCTACGGATTGTTTTGCTTTGACACGCAACCTTCCGGTCTCTGCCTTTCCTCGTAGGCGAAAGATCCTTTTACGGTAGGTCGCTTGCGGAGAAGGCCTTAAAAGACTTCGCGGGACCTTTTCCGTCGGTCTAGTGGGATCCTTATAGCCCCTCTTTAATTCCCGGGAAGGGGTGTTAATGGACCTTCTTCGAAATTGTGGTGGGAAAGGTATTTCGGGACGGTGGTGGGAAAGGCCTTTGGAAATGGGTGGAAAAGGGTGGAAAAGTGCCTTTTGGGGCAGTTGGTGGGAAAGGGGGTTATGGAGGCCTCCTTTGACAAATGGTGGAAAAGGGCCGTGTGAAGAGGAGTTAATGAGGCCCCCTTTTGGAAGCTTCTAAAGAAGCTTCCAAAGAAGCTTCTGAGCTTCTTCAGCTCACGTGGCAAAAAGGGGGGAAATCGTGGACGACGTGGCGGTGGGATGGCGGCAGCGAGAGCAGCCTGGCGGCCTGGCGGCAACAGCTACAGCAGCTGGCGGCGGTTGGAGGCAGTCCGGCGACTGTGGCGGGGCAGGATGGCGGCTGGCGGACCCAGCGGCAGCGAGGCGGCGACCTCCACGAGCTTCCGCCCTCTCTCACAGAGCCTCCCCTTCTCTCCTCTTCCTCTAAGCACACCCCCTTGATGGGGGGTGTTTTTATAGGCCTTGGGGGTGGGGAAGGGGGTCTCCACCCACGTGGAGATCTTCCCCATGCAACACTCTCTTTGCCATCCCTCCCCCTACACTCCCTTTCCTCCAGCCATGCATCGGCTGGGGGAAGGGATAAATATAAAAAAATTTGCATTAATTTAATTAACTTGCCCCTCCCAAGAGGGTGTTTTTGCGGTTCTTGCGGTTTTTGAACTCCGGGTTTTGATTTACCATTGTAGAGGACCCTATTTCACGCGCGCGGGTCACATATTATACTCCCAATAATTTAAATGCGAGAGATACCCTTTGCACAGGGTTACACGGCGTGCGCAAGGTTAATATTTACGGTACGGTTACGCGGAAATATTACATTCTCTCCCCCTTAGAAGAATCGAGATGTCCTCATCTCGAGATAAACTGGGGATATTGAAGATTGAGAGAGCTTTCATCCATCCAGGTAGCATCCTCTTCGGGACAATCTTGCCACTGGAGGAGGCATTCTCTCAAGGTTCTAGATCTCAACTGTCTCTCCCTGACCGTGGCCAATACCTTGACGGTGTCCCTCACTGAGCTTGGGGCATTGCTTTCTGAAGTGACCGAGTTCATTGCAGTGGAAACATCGGATGTTTCGGCCATTACCCTGAGTAGGAACAAAGTTGTTGACGTTATTTGTCCTTGCCTTCTTTCTTTGTCCCTGATTGTGGCCTTGAACTCTCTTAACCTGGGGTCTGAATGCTCCTCCGCTTGGGTCGCTATAAGACCAATTCTTAATACTCCTTGGTTTAGCTTGCACTTCCTGAATTATGGGTGCCGCTCGAATGAGTGCATCCTGAAGATCTGATGGTCTCATAGATTCGAGACGAGTATTTACAGGTGGATTTAAGCCTGCGCAAAATTTGGACACCTGCTGTGTCGTGTCCATTCGTGGCGCATACTTCAAGAGTGAGACAAACTTAGAGTAGTATGCGTCAAGCGTGAGTCCTAACTGTTTTAGCTCATAGAACTCATTCATTTTCTGAGTACGATATGCAGGCGGCAAATATCTCCCTTGCACGGCTTGCTTTAACTTCTCCCAGGTAACGGATCCCTCTGAAATCCTTTGATCCCTGCACCATTGTTTCCACCATAGTCTGGCTTCACCGGTGAGTTTTAATTTGGCGAGCATGGCCTGATTGGTTGGTGCAGTGCCAGCGGCTTCGAAGTAGTCCTCCATAGATTCAATCCAAATCTCAGCGTCCGTCTGGACGAATCTGCCTCTCCCGTCAAACTCGGGTGGCTTTATCTGTTTGAGGAGGAACTTCTTCTCCTGGATCACAGTCGTACTTGCCGTAGGGGGTGAATTTGGAACCTGTACCTGGGGTTGCGCCTGAGTAAAAGTTTTCTTAACGTTATTATATGATAATTGACATTAGCTTATCTTTAGTTCAGCTAATTCGTAACTCATGAAGCAACTTGACTTTTTTGCAACAACCCTGATGCACAATCGGATAGTGATAAAAAGAAGTCCTTATTTATATTTATATGGCGTAGCCTCATACAACATCTCGAGTGATGATAATCCAATCATTACATTTAGTTTGGGGAGAACAACATAGTATTGGATTTGTCTACAGGAACTGTGTAATAGTAGGGTTTTGGGTCATGTATCTTTAAGAATCGATAATTCATCGGAAGTTCAGGATATCCTTTCTGCTGGAACCCATGCTTCCCATGGCGGTCCAATACCTTAATTCTATCAGCCGGAACTACACGGGTTACTTCCTCATATACATATGAGTTTAATTCAACTCTACGTCCTCGAATATGCAAAGTCGAATTCACGTGAGCTTCCACAAAAATGAACAGCCTCACGACTTTCAAATCTTCCAACCACTTGATCCTCTTCAGGTTGGTTTGTAGATAAGCGAACCGGTGGGCAGCTAGCTATGTAGTAGATTCCTGAGGACCCAGTCCATCTTCGCTCTATATATAGCGGTGATGGGTTATAAATTTGCTCCAAGATGTTCATCATTTCAATTATCTGCCTATAATGCGGAGAATGCATCGCAGTCATGAACATGATCCGGAACACCAAAAACTTGTTCCACGCCTCGTAATTCTGCAAGACAGTATCGAAGATGAGAAAATGTTTGGACAGGAACAATTTCTTTACTTCACTTCTAATGAAATCTTATGGAAACAATTCCATTATAAGTCGGCTCTGATACCAACTGTAACGTGTCCACTATCATCCTCTAGGACACGTCTTAGCAGTCCATCGGAAAGGATGTCTAGAAAACTCCACCCGGCACTCCCATGGAATGTTACGGGTTTTGCAATCTAGGTCTTTCCGAGTCTGCCACGTAGCGGAAGTGTCCTGGGCGTTTCCCACTTAGGATCGAACGGAATTGTTTGGTCGTTTACTAACGGCGACTAACGTCAGACCTGATCGAGCTACTTTACGCAGAACGCCCGGTCTGAAGCGGATTCATGCTGCACTTGGTTCAAGGAGAATGGGAAACGAGAGGGAATGCAAGGCTCGACCTCTCTGCCAAGAGGCATAGTCCCATTCCGTTCCCCTAAAACAGCGTGAATCGGGTATCGGTTAATCGATAACTCCAAGTCATCATTCTCATTACTTGTTTCGGTGACGTCGATCGTCCTTCTGTTCGTCGAAGACCTTGAGAAAAGTTCCCGGCTAACCGGGACCACCCATCCATAGGACGGACCCATGGTCCATCCTCCGCACTTTTCCTCGGTTTGTTTTAGTTACGTAATTACCTACCACATTAGTTTGACATATACAAACAGCTTCCTTGATTAACCCTGTTATGCACTGGTTCCTTCACGTAATCTTATCACAGGACATAAAGAAAACAGTGCCAAACAACTCCTTTATTATCATTTTATCCTTTTATCTTTGAAATACAAGGAGTTCCCGCCCGTAGGCGCTTTCATAATCCGCCCGAAGGCTATCCAGTAATCCTTCCTGTGATTACTATCCCAAGTTTCCTCCCGTAGACTAGTATGCGGGCCTCGAGATCCAATCCCGAGTCACGTTAGTCTCTTGTGCAGGGCCGGGAAGGCGAGGGATTTACGGCCAGAGCCCCCTCTGGCACCCAAGCGTCCTCCTGCTCCAAGTAGAACTCAACGGAGAGACCTCTCACGGCGGGTTCGGTCCACGTTCCCGGCGCGGTTCACAACCCCCTTGGTTAGGGTCAGGCAGGCAGTCGGGGGTAACTGAAGCTGCCTCTCAGGCACCAACCTGAAGCTTTAGATATATTTTCATCCTTTAGTTCATTGAGCAAACAATGCAAACAGTCCTTTCTAAACTGTTACAAGCACAATCAATTTCGGTGGTCTTTTAGCTGGCAAACTGTCAAGGAGTGACTTCCTTTCCTCCGAATGCAATCCGCATTCGTTCCGGAATCAATTGCAACTTGGCAAGATTCCGATCATTCTTGGGTTAGGGTCATACCCTACCCATACTTTAGTGTTTAGTTGTGGTAGGTTCCAGCGACCATGTCGCTTCAGTTTATTGTCTGGTCATTTTCAAATACCTAACTTTCCTTTTCCTTGGCAAATTATCCCCAAGAAAAGTGAGTAACAGGATGATTAGTCATTCTCTTGTAAGTTAAATTCTTTCAATAACTTGCCAACCTCATTTTCGAGAGATGACAAAAACTCTCTTGTGGACAAATCACAAGACTATACAATGTTGCGGCTTTGTGCACAAGTATTGCATCTATTCCACGGAATCCTTCTATCCATTGCTTAGCGTTTCTCGATCACGGAGTTTACCTCCATCGAGTAACAGGGTTTTATTGGGTATCCTTCAAATCATCCCTAATTATGTTGGTCCATGGTTCTAGAAATATGCAACTCCGTCGGAGTTTCGTCATGATCCTTAGGATAAAACCTTAGATCATTTCAAGCATGAACATCTAATTGTTTCGCCAATTTGTGAACGTGTGTAGGATCTTTAGATTCACGGTTTCCGTCTAAAGCTAGGTCAAATTGCACTAATCCCTAGTTAACACTTAGGATTCCTATCATATCGACTCAATCATGTCCATACGAATCCTTGTGGTTCAGATTACTTAGTCAATTCAATTATACCTTTCTTGTGACGAGGATGATCCTTCTAAAGGTGATAAACTAAATCTAACGGAGAGCAATAGATACAATTCCACCAATACGCGTAAACATGCGATTTATTGCCTTTACGCATCACATGGTTCATGATAACTTTTATCTTTCCTTGGTAAGGTAAAATGTTTGTTAATCTGTACGCTAACTTCCCTAGGTCCTACTAGGATTTACCAATTAATCATGTCTACTACTTGTAGTCCATACTTTTGAATACTATGCTTTGACTCCTAAATGCAGCTCTTAACGATGTCATTTTTCGCATGACGACTACACAATACACATCATTCTCCTAGCTACGAAGTAGTCGATTAACTCATGAAAAACTAGTGTTAATTTATTCCATCTTACAAGCTACTTGCAAGTCCATACGTACACTTTAGTACTCTATTAATTCTTTCCGAATGATACCTTATGATGCTAACCTTTTTCCTATGAAATCATTATGAGAAGTATGTTACCTAATGTGCAGTATACGCTTATTTCTAGCATGTCTAGGACGAAGATAATGCACTTATAAATTCCATTTCTTTGCCTAGGTTTAGACTCATTGCCTTGAAACGGTACCAAAACTGCACGCATCTAACCTTCTAATCGTTCAAATTCATGACAATTTCAATCTTACCTAATGTTCAAGAGATGTATTTCTTTCCAATTTCCGTATGCATATTGAGCGTAAAAATGCAATTACTTTTTATGGGCTAAGCGCGCCTAATCATTTCCTTATGCGGAATTAACTCGGAAGAACCTGGACTTGTGGAGTCGGGGTGATGTCCACTTGTACATTCGGAGTCGAGCCTCCCGCGGTCGCCTCTTGGGATCTTTTTGGAGCCATTGCACACGTAGGTTAGGTTTCTGAACTCCCTTTCGTCGCCTACGGATTGTTTTGCTTTGACACGCAACCTTCCGGTCTCTGCCTTTCCTCGTAGGCGAAAGATCCTTTTACGGTAGGTCGCTTGCGGAGAAGGCCTTAAAAGACTTCGCGGGACCTTTTCCGTCGGTCTAGTGGGATCCTTATAGCCCCTCTTTAATTCCCGGGAAGGGGTGTTAATGGACCTTCTTCGAAATTGTGGTGGGAAAGGTATTTCGGGACGGTGGTGGGAAAGGCCTTTGGAAATGGGTGGAAAAGGGTGGAAAAGTGCCTTTTGGGGCAGTTGGTGGGAAAGGGGGTTATGGAGGCCTCCTTTGACAAATGGTGGAAAAGGGCCGTGTGAAGAGGAGTTAATGAGGCCCCCTTTTGGAAGCTTCTAAAGAAGCTTCCAAAGAAGCTTCTGAGCTTCTTCAGCTCACGCGGCAAAAAGGGGGGAAATCGTGGACGACGTGGCGGTGGGATGGCGGCAGCGAGAGCAGCCTGGCGGCCTGGCGGTAACAGCTACAGCAGCTGGCGGCGGTTGGAGGCAGTCCGGCGACTGTGGCGGGGCAGGATGGCGGCTGGCGGACCCAGCGGCACCGAGGCGGCGACCTCCACGAGCTTCCGCCCTCTCTCACAGAGCCTCCCCTTCTCTCCTCTTCCTCTAAGCACACCCCCTTGATGGGGGGTGTTTTTATAGGCCTTGGGGGTGGGGAAGGGGGTCTCCACCCACGTGGAGATCTTCCCCATGCAACACTCTCTTTGCCATCCCTCCCCCCACACTCCCTTTCCTCCAGCCATGCATCGGCTGGGGGAAGGGATAAATATAAAAAAATTTGCATTAATTTAATTAACTTGCCCCTCCCAAGAGGGTGTTTTTGCGGTTCTTGCGGTTTTTGAACTCCGGGTTTTGATTTACCATTGTAGAGGACCCTATTTCACGCGCGCGGGTCACATATTATACTCCCAATAATTTAAATGCGAGAGATACCCTTTGCACAGGGTTACACGGCGTGCGCAAGGTTAATATTTACGGTACGGTTACGCGGAAATATTACATTCTCTCCCCCTTAGAAGAATCGAGATGTCCTCATCTCGAGATAAATTGGGGATATTGAAGATTGAGAGAGCTTTCATCCATCCAGGTAGCATCCTCTTCGGGATAATCTTGCCACTGGACGAGGCATTCTCTCAAGGTTCTAGATCTCAACTGTCTCTCCCTGACCGTGGCCAATACCTTGACGGTGTCCCTCGCTGAGCTTGGGGCATTGCTTTCTGAAGTGACCGAGTTCATTGCAGTGGAAACATCGGATGTTTCGGCCATTACCCTGAGTAGGAACAAAGTTGTTGACGTTATTTGTCCTTGCCTTCTTTCTTTGTCCCTGATTGTGGCCTTGAACTCTCTTAACCTGGGGTCTGAATGCTCCTCCGCTTGGGTCGCTATAAGACCAATTCTTAATACTCCTTGGTTTAGCTTGCACTTCCTGAATTATGGGTGCCGCTCGAATGAGTGCATCCTGAAGATCTGATGGTCTCATAGATTCGAGACGAGTATTTACAGGTGGATTTAAGCCTGCGCAAAATTTGGACACCTGCTGTGTCGTGTCCATTCGTGGCGCATACTTCAAGAGTGAGACAAACTTAGAGTAGTATGCGTCAAGCGTGAGTCCTAACTGTTTTAGCTCATAGAACTCATTCATTTTCTGAGTACGATATGTAGGCGGCAAATATCTCCCTTGCACGGCTTGCTTTAACTTCTCCCAGGTAACGGATCCCTCTGAAATCCTTTGATCCCTGCACCATTGTTTCCACCATAGTCTGGCTTCACCGGTGAGTTTTAATTTGGCGAGCATGGCCTGATTGGTTGGTGCAGTGCCAGCGGCTTCGAAGTAGTCCTCCATAGATTCAATCCAAATCTCAGCGTCCGTCTGGACGAATCTGCCTCTCCCGTCAAACTCGGGTGGCTTTATCTGTTTGAGGAGGAACTTCTTCTCCTGGATCACAGTCGTACTTGCCGTAGGGGGTGAATTTGGAACCTGTACCTGGGGTTGCGCCTGAGTAAAAGTTTTCTTAACGTTATTATATGATAATTGACATTAGCTTATCTTTAGTTCAGCTAATTCGTAACTCATGAAGCAACTTGACTTTTTTGCAACAACCCTGATGCACAATCGGATAGTGATAAAAAGAAGTCCTTATTTATATTTATATGGCGTAGCCTCATACAACATCTCGAGTGATGATAATCCAATCATTACATTTAGTTTGGGGAGAACAACATAGTATTGGATTTGTCTACAGGAACTGTGTAATAGTAGGGTTTTGGGTCATGTATCTTTAAGAATCGATAATTCATCGGAAGTTCAGGATATCCTTTCTGCTGGAACCCATGCTTCCCATGGCGGCCCAATACCTTAATTCTATCAGCCAGAACTACACGGGTTACTTCCTCATATACATATGAGTTTAATTCAACTCTACGTCCTCGAATATGCAAAGTCGAATTCACGTGAGCTTCCACAAAAATGAACAGCCCCACGACTTTCAAATCTTCCAACCACTTGATCCTCTTCAGGTTGGTTTGTAGATAAGCGAACCGGTGGGCAGCTAGCTATGTAGTAGATTCCTGAAGACCCAGTCCATCTTCGCTCTATATATAGCGGTGATGGGTTATAAATTTGCTCCAAGATGTTCATCATTTCAATTCTCTGCCTATAATGCGGAGAATGCATCGCAGTCATGAACATGATCCGGAACACCAAAAACTTGTTCCACGCCTCGTAATTCTGCAAGACAGTATCGAAGATGAGAAAATGTTTGGACAGGAACAATTTCTTTACTTCACTTCTAATGAAATCTTATGGAAACAATTCCATTATAAGTCGGCTCTGATACCAACTGTAACGTGTCCACTATCATCCTCTAGGACACGTCTTAGCAGTCCATCGGAAAGGATGTCTAGAAAACTCCACCCGGCACTCCCATGGAATGTTACGGGTTTTGCAATCTAGGTCTTTCCGAGTCTGCCACGTAGCGGAAGTGTCCTGGGCGTTTCCCACTTAGGATCGAACGGAATTGTTTGGTCGTTTACTAACGGCGACTAACGTCAGACCTGATCGAGCTACTTTACGCAGAACGCCCGGTCTGAAGCGGATTCATGCTGCACTTGGTTCAAGGAGAATGGGAAACGAGAGGGAATGCAAGGCTCGACCTCTTTGCCAAGAGGCATAGTCCCATTCCGTTCCCCTAAAACAGCGTGAATCGGGTATCGGTTAATCGATAACTGCAAGTCATCATTCTCATTACTTGTTTCGGTGACGTCGATCGTCCTTCTGTTCGTCGAAGACCTTGAGAAAAGTTCCCGGCTAACCGGGACCACCCATCCATAGGACGGACCCATGGTCCATCCTCCGCACTTTTCCTCGGTTTGTTTTAGTTACGTAATTACCTACCACATTAGTTTGACATATACAAACAGCTTCCTTGATTAACCCTGTTATGCACTGGTTCCTTCACGTAATCTTATCACAGGACATAAAGAAAACAGTGCCAAACAACTCCTTTATTATCATTTTATCCTTTTATCTTTGAAATACAAGGAGTTCCCGCCCGTAGGCGCTTTCATAATCCGCCCGAAGGCTATCCAGTAATCCTTCCTGTGATTACTATCCCAAGTTTCCTCCCGTAGACTAGTATGCGGGCCTCGAGATCCAATCCCGAGTCACGTTAGTCTCTTGTGCAGGGCCGGGAAGGCGAGGGATTTACGGCCAGAGCCCCCTCTGGCACCCAAGCGTCCTCCTGCTCCAAGTAGAACTCAACGGAGAGACCTCTCACGGCGGGTTCGGTCCACGTTCCCGGCGCGGTTCACAACCCCCTTGGTTAGGGTCAGGCAGGCAGTCGGGGGTAACTGAAGTTGCCTCTCAGGCACCAACCTGAAGCTTTAGATATATTTTCATCCTTTAGTTCATTGAGCAAACAATGCAAACAGTCCTTTCTAAACTGTTACAAGCACAATCAATTTCGGTGGTCTTTTAGCTGGCAAACTGTCAAGGAGTGACTTCCTTTCCTCCGAATGCAATCCGCATTCGTTCCGGAATCAATTGCAACTTGGCAAGATTCCGATCATTCTTGGGTTAGGGTCATACCCTACCCATACTTTAGTGTTTAGTTGTGGTAGGTTCCAGCGACCATGTCGCTTCAGTTTATTGTCTGGTCATTTTCAAATACCTAACTTTCCTTTTCCTTGGCAAATTATCCCCAAGAAAAGTGAGTAACAGGATGATTAGTCATTCTCTTGTAAGTTAAATTCTTTCAATAACTTGCCAACCTCATTTTCGAGAGATGACAAAAAATCTCTTGTGGACAAATCACAAGACTATACAATGTTGCGGCTTTGTGCACAAGTATTGCATCTATTCCACGGAATCCTTCTATCCATTGCTTAGCGTTTCTCGATCACGGAGTTTACCTCCATCGAGTAACATGGTTTTATTGGGTATCCTTCAAATCATCCCTAATTATGTTGGTCCATGGTTCTAGAAATATGCAACTCCGTCGGAGTTTCGTCATGATCCTTAGGATAAAACCTTAGATCATTTCAAGCATGAACATCTAATTGTTTCGCCAATTTGTGAACGTGTGTAGGATCTTTAGATTCACGGTTTCCGTCTAAAGCTAGGTCAAATTGCACTAATCCCTAGTTAACACTTAGGATTCCTATCATATCGACTCAATCATGTCCATACGAATCCTTGTGGTTCAGATTACTTAGTCAATTCAATTATACCTTTCTTGTGACGAGGATGATCCTTCTAAAGGTGATAAACTAAATCTAACGGAGAGCAATAGATACAATTCCACCAATACGCGTAAACATGCGATTTATTGCCTTTACGCATCACATGGTTCATGATAACTTTTATCTTTCCTTGGTAAGGTAAAATGTTTGTTAATCTGTACGCTAACTTCCCTAGGTCCTACTAGGATTTACCAATTAATCATGTCTACTACTTGTAGTCCATACTTTTGAATACTATGCTTTGACTCCTAAATGCAGCTCTTAACGATGTCATTTTTCGCATGACGACTACACAATACACATCATTCTCCTAGCTACGAAGTAGTCGATTAACTCATGCAAAACTAGTGTTAATTTATTCCATCTTACAAGCTACTTGCAAGTCCATACGTACACTTTAGTACTCTATTAATTCTTTCCGAATGATACCTTATGATGCTAACCTTTTTCCTATGAAATCATTATGAGAAGTATGTTACCTAATGTGCAGTATACGCTTATTTCTAGCATGTCTAGGACGAAGATAATGCACTTATAAATTCCATTTCTTTGCCTAGGTTTAGACTCATTGCCTTGAAACGGTACCAAAACTGCACGCATCTAACCTTCTAATCGTTCAAATTCATGACAATTTCAATCTTACCTAATGTTCAAGAGATGTATTTCTTTCCAATTTCCGTATGCATATTGAGCGTAAAAATGCAATTACTTTTTATGGGCTAAGCGCGCCTAATCATTTCCTTATGCGGAATTAACTCGGAAGAACCTGGACTTGTGGAGTCGGGGTGATGTCCACTTGTACATTCGGAGTCGAGCCTCCCGCGGTCGCCTCTTGGGATCTTTTTGGAGCCATTGCACACGTAGGTTAGGTTTCTGAACTCCCTTTCGTCGCCTACGGATTGTTTTGCTTTGACACGCAACCTTCCGGTCTCTGCCTTTCCTCGTAGGCGAAAGATCCTTTTACGGTAGGTCGCTTGCGGAGAAGGCCTTAAAAGACTTCGCGGGACCTTTTCCGTCGGTCTAGTGGGATGCTTATAGCCCCTCTTTAATTCCCGGGAAGGGGTGTTAATGGACCTTCTTCGAAATTGTGGTGGGAAAGGTATTTCGGGACGGTGGTGGGAAAGGCCTTTGGAAATGGGTGGAAAAGGGTGGAAAAGTGCCTTTTGGGGCAGTTGGTGGGAAAGGGGGTTATGGAGGCCTCCTTTGACAAATGGTGGAAAAGGGCCGTGTGAAGAGGAGTTAATGAGGCCCCCTTTTGGAAGCTTCTAAAGAAGCTTCCAAAGAAGCTTCTGAGCTTCTTCAGCTCACGTGGCAAAAAGGGGGGAAATCGTGGACGACGTGGCGGTGGGATGGCGGCAGCGAGAGCAGCGTGGCGGCCTGGCGGCAACAGCTACAGCAGCTGGCGGCGGTTGGAGGCAGTCCGGCGACTGTGGCGGGGCAGGATGGCGGCTGGCGGACCCAGCGGCAGCGAGGCGGCGACCTCCACGAGCTTCCGCCCTCTCTCACAGAGCCTCCCCTTCTCTCCTCTTCCTCTAAGCACACCCCCTTGATGGGGGGTGTTTTTATAGGCCTTGGGGGTGGGGAAGGGGGTCTCCACCCACGTGGAGATCTTCCCCATGCAACACTCTCTTTGCCATCCCTCCCCCCACACTCCCTTTCCTCCAGCCATGCATCGGCTGGGGGAAGGGATAAATATAAAAAAATTTGCATTAATTTAATTAACTTGCCCCTCCCAAGAGGGTGTTTTTGCGGTTCTTGCGGTTTTTGAACTCCGGGTTTTGATTTACCATTGTAGAGGACCCTATTTCACGCGCGCGGGTCACATATTATACTCCCAATAATTTAAATGCGAGAGATACCCTTTGCACAGGGTTACACGGCGTGCGCAAGGTTAATATTTACGGTACGGTTACGCGGAAATATTACAACATACCCTGCTTGGGGTCCTTGGATCTCTCAATACAAAGCATATCTTCATGAACTCTCTTCTAGACATCTCTTCCTCCACTTATGGCACTCCCTCTTGGCTCATAAATCATTAACATTAGTGCTCTTTGCTCCCAGCATTATTCAAAACATCGAGATCTGTCCAGAATTGCACTATTGTTGTCGTCCACTCTACATGCCTGAATCCACAAGTGATCTTGATCATCATTTTATGAGGCTTTGATAGAGCATCAATTCAGCTACATTTCCATAATTTTTTTTTTGAAAATCATCAAGTATAGCGCCTGCAATGTCAAAAAACTAGCCCCCCCTTAGAAACCCTAACTGTGACTCCATAGCCATTTTCACCTATGCTCAAAAATCTCATCATTTTCTCTCTCTTGCCACCTAGAGCAACCCACTGCCACTCTAATATACTATCCTAGAATCAAATCAAGAAGGGGAAGGACCTAGAAATATTGAAGAAGGATCGACAACCCCGAAGTAAGAAGATTCAAGTTTGACATCAACTCAAACATATAGTCTTTACATAGTGTGTTTTCACACTACCATTACTTCTGTCTCTTGACACATTGTAATCTGCTCTTCCACTAATAAAATTTGAGAATTATAAAATTGATTTTTTGTTTTCCTTGCAAATCCAACATGGGGAAAGACTTTCCATCAGATTGCTTCAAAGAAGTCGGGTTTCATACCTGGCAAACCTGCATCAAACTCATCGTGATTAAGAAGGGCCTTTGGGCCATTACCATTAAAAAAGAAAAGAAGCCTCGTGATACGGACCTTGTAGTCACTTGGAATGATGATAAGGCTCAAGCCATTATCAAACTAGAGCTAGATGACAGCTATATCCACCATGTGGATAACTGTGATATTTCACAAGATACATGGAAGAGACACCTTGTTTGGTGCACAGTCTAAGTCATCAAAGTATGGTATCTTGATTGAATTTTTTAGGCTTGAAATGAAGTCCAACACATCACTTGCCACACATCTAAATTACATGGAAGAACTTCTAACCCAACTTGCAAGAATCAACATTAAAATGGAAGAAGATGTTTGCATTGGTGTTCTACTTAAAAGTTTGCCTCCTGAATATAATAATGTATCAACAACTCTAATCAATATGCCAAACCTTGAGCTTGTTTATATCCAAACATCACTATTAGAGGAGGAAAAGAAGCTAAAAGCTAAGGAAGAACCAAGCACATCTAGAGATGAACAAGCATAATATGTTGGCAATAGGTACAAAGGCAAGAAGGATCAGCTCTTTTGTGACTTTTGCAAAAGGACCGGACACACATAGAAGTTTTACCACACCAAAAAGAGGTTCCAAAAGGCCTATCTAGTTTCTGTTAAAGAAGAAGAAGAACATTGAGCAAAAGAAGAAGAAGACGAAGACCACAAGGAGAAGGACAAACCTCATCAGCCCTTCTATTCGGATAGACTCTTTTAGCCTTGTATTGCCTATCCCTAATGATTTGGACATAAACTTGTAAAATCCTCATGTAGCCTTGTACTACAACCTCTATACACTTTTTGAGGACCCTATTATAGCCTCTCGATGTCCATCATCTTTATGGTACCCACACTTAGCCTTTTCAGTGTGACAACCTCTGGTTTTTTGCCATGTTTATGGTGTGCCCACACTTTGCAAGTGTTGTTTTCACTAAAGCCTATATATGCTTTGTACTTTTGGTTGTGATTGAGGAAGGGTGTTGAGATGTTTGCAAGCACACCTACTTCAGTCTCTTTGTAAGGAGTAGTGAGGGCTCAAGACTAGAATCCCATATGCACAATAGGAGAAGTGCTACCATCCAATTTCCTATAAAGCATTGTAATTGTTCTCTTTTCTAATGCAATGTCATTATACTTTTGTGCTTCAGTAAAGTCTTTGTGTCACTATTAGTCAATACAAAAGATTGTGTTTATGAGACCAATCTTCCATCTTGGAACCTAATTTACTTATGTAACAATCAGTCATGTCAGTGTCTTCATTAGCTCACTCCTTCTCTTCCAACCTCCATAACTTCCACATCTGCCATGCTCTAGATCCTGCATATTTAACACACTCCACCTTTGTATTGATTACCATGGATTGAACTAGGTGATAGTAAAAAAAAATATCCAATTCTTAGGATAGATGAGTTGCTTGATTGACTCTAGGGAGCAAATATATTTTCAAAGATTGACCTCAGATTGGGCTACTATCAAATAAGAATCAAGGAGGAAGATATCCCTAAGACTGCCTTTAACACAAGGTACATTCATTATGAATTTATTGTGATGTCATTTGGATTAACAAATGCTCCTGCCACCTTCAATAGGTTGATGTAGGATATTTTTAGACCCTATCTTGATGATTTTCTCCTTATCTTCTTTGATGATATCTTAACATATTCCAAGAATGAAGAATACCGTGAACCACAACTACGAATAATTCTTGAAACAATGAGAACCCATAAGTTGTATGCTAAAAAGAAGAAATGTGCTTTCTTCAAAAAGCAGATTGAATATCTAGGGTTCATAGTGTCAGCAGATGGCATTTGAGTGGATCTAGCCAAGGTCAAAGACGTACAACAGCAAGTCTGAAATCAAGTATATACCATAGGTAAAGAGAATGTAGTTGCGGATGCCCTGAGTCGTAAATAATTTCTTAATACTTTAATCCTACAAGAATCCTCTAGGACAAAAACTCTTTCTACAATGATTTCAATGCCTAGTAACCTTATCATAGAAATGGCCAAAGAAGAAGCAGTGAAGGATCCAAGCTATCAGAGAATGCTAAGAGAAATTCCCATCAAGGATAAAAGTCCAAAACACAAGTCTAAGTATCAAGATTTTTCCATAAATAAGGAGCTTGTCTATTTCAAGACAAGACTATGTATTCTTGCTAGCTAGGAAC
The DNA here is from genome assembly GCF_053477565.2 of Lygodium microphyllum. Lineage (NCBI taxonomy): Eukaryota > Viridiplantae > Streptophyta > Polypodiopsida > Schizaeales > Lygodiaceae > Lygodium > Lygodium microphyllum. The sequence continues at coordinate 57,641,878 of NC_141144.1, read as the reverse complement.
TAAAAAAAAAAAACTCTAGGAAGCTCACAATTCTCCATTTTTAAGTCATCCTGGATATGTTAAGACTCTTAATGTAGTTAGAAAAAGCTTCTATTGGGAGAAACTCAAGCGTGAGTACTTAAGTATGTATCGAATGCCTAAACTACCGAAAAATTAAAGTTGAATGTGTCAAGTTGCTAAGCAAGCTCCAGCTACTTGACATCCCTCAAACAAAATGGAAATATATCAGCATGGACTTCATAGTTGGATTACCCCTAGTACAAGGAGGATATAACTCAATTATGGTAGTCATTGATATGATGAAAAAAGTTACACATCTTAATCCTGTAAAACTAATTACAAGGCTTCAGATAACGCTAGAGTTTTCACTAAGGAAAATTTTAAATTATATGGATTGCCCAAAGAATCATCAGTGTGATCGTGATTCTCTCTTCACGTCAAACTTTTGGAAGAGTTTATTCGAAGCTCTTGGAACCCATCTGTGCTTCAATACTAGTACCATCCCCAAACCAATGGGAAAAAAAAGTGAGTCAATTAAGTTATTGAGGATATACTTATAACTTATTGAAACAAGGAACCTAAGGAGTGGATCCAATACCTACCCTTAGTTGAATTTTCCTACAATGCATCATACCATCAAAGTATTCAAATGACTCCTTTCCATGCATTGTATGGACAAGGTTGTCTTACACCACTAAATTTTTCTAATCCTATCCTATGGGTAGAAGCATCTAAGCAAATGTTGAGAAATAGATTAGCAAAAGTAAAGGCTATAAGGCAAGATATTCAAGCTGCCAAGGATCGACAAAAAGTGTACCCTAATCAATGAAGACAAGAATGCATTTTCAAAGAAGGGGACATGGTTTTTATTCTAGTTCACCCAAAGCTGAAAAGTTCCTTATCTCTAGGGGAATTCAAGAAGCCAAGTCCTAGATATTGTGGGCCATATAAGGTGCTAAAGTCTCTAGGACCTAATGCTTACAAGCTGCAACTCCCTGACAACTTCGAAGTGCATAATCTATTCCATATTAGTCTATTGAAACCCTATGTTCCCAACCGTGATCATGTACTTAACAACCAATAAATTGTGTTGCCAAGTCAAGGAATCCTCAAACTCCAATAAGATAACATACTTGACATACGAGAGAAGATTCTAAGAAGCAAAACCCTTAGGGAGTATCTCATCCAATGGAAAGACTATCTTGAAGAGGCACTTGGGTTGATGAAAAATCACTATGTAACTAGTATCCCTAGTTTCATTCGAGATGAGGATATCTTGATTCCTCTAAAGGGAAGAGGATATGATGTTTCAACTTCCTGACTTCCCGTACATTAAATTTGAAGAGTTTAGTCTATCAACATCAATGTCTCAAATAAAATAATATGTATCTCATGCCTCAACACCCTCCGAGACTGATACAACTACAAATATCTCTACACAAGAATTGCCATGTGCATGGTGGTTATGGCTAGTAAGTCCGAGATAAACCAAATGCATTTAAGGACTTGAGAAAGTCAAGCAAGTTAAGACTTAACTTGCAAAGGGATTAAAGCTTTGGAAAAAAATCCTTAAGATTTTAAAAAAATCTTAATGAAGAGGAAGTCGACGACGAGACTGAAGGCATTGCCTCCCCCTCTTTTCATTTAAAAAAAATGGCATCCTGATCCTCGATAAAATTGGAAAATCAAAATGGGAAAAAAAAGCCTTAGATCTCCCTTCTCAATCTCCGTAGAAAGCTCCAACAATCTCCCCCTTTTCTCAATTCTACAAGAGGCCTAGATTGAAGCAAGATCAATCAATATCCAAGCAAATTAGTCATGGCATATTTGGCAGTCTCTCTCAACCTCAAAGATCAGATTTCCAACATTAGATTGCATCTCGAAAGCTTCCAGATAGTTGGATTGACAAGATACCCTCCATGAAGAACTCCTCTTCTTAGCCACAACCCATGAGACCCCCCTTCAATTTAACTATAAATATGGGGCATAAGGAGCCGTTGATGACATTAGCCTGAACGAAGAGGAGAGACCTTTCTTGAACCAAGAGAGAAGAGTAAAAGGGAGAGAGGCAAGAGGATCCTGAGAGAGAAAATTCTTATTGCGAAGATAAGGAGGATGCCCTACCACCTCTCTACATTGAATCCTGTCTCTTCTACCTTCAATCCTTTGTAAAGTTAAAAATCTACTTGATTTCTTCTCAATCCCTATCATCGTCATCAATCCAATTGAGTCAGTCCAGGATCTAGCTTTAAATTCTTCTCTTCAATTTCATGATCGAGAATATGGCCCTGAAGAAGAAAGTTACGAAGGTTGCAGAAGTAGGAGCCGCTAATAATGCTACGGTTATGAATGCTACAAACAAAATGGCAAGTACTAAAATTACAAACAAAGCTACAAATACCAACAACAACCAAGCCCTCATCATAAATTCCCAAGTGTTATATTTGACTATTATTTCAAATATAAACATGAAAAATAGATCATCATCTCATGGACCGATAAAGAAAAATTACATTTGTAAGATGTAGGAGTTTTTCATAATCTTAGATATAGGAAAATTCTAAAGGAAATTCTTAATTGCAAATTGAAAAAAATTAATATGGGATTACAGAGATGTACTAAGCATAGGATGTAGGGGAGATATTGCACTTTCTAAAAGAATTTATGCTTTTTCTACATCAAAATAGGATTTTTCCAAGAACTAGATTTAGGGACTAATATTTTTACAATAATATATATTCTAAGAAGTTAAAATTTTGATTTGTATTGAATTGAAGGAACCTTTGATTGATAAACATGAACACTAATTCTTTGAGAAATATTGAGCTGAAATTATTAAATACTCTTCATAATAAAATATCCAAGAATCTTAAATCTAGTGAGTTATCACAAGACAAGGACCCACAGAATTCCGTTAAAAAAAAGGAAACATCATCATGTCAGTTTGCTCTCAAAAAATAAAAGTCTAGAAACAAAAGTTCTTATTTAAGTTTATTATGGGCTAGATTCCAAGGAGAAGAGGAATATGAGAAGATTATTGGTAGATATTTTCACTTATGCTAAATTTAGCCTTGATATTGTTATTCTAAAAAAAGGGTTTATCTTGGAAATAAATTCGTTGAAAATTTTGTGTATAATGCATTTGAAGTAAAATGTTGTGGTTGTAAATTAGGTTGTGATCTTTCTTAAATTATCAAGATAAAAGATGGATAATTGGGTACATATCGTCGATTGAGGTAGTATTCCGATGAGCATAGAACATTGATTGAGGTAGTGTTCTCTGATGCCACTAGATCTCCCCTCATCATGAATAAAACCTACTCCAAGGGGGTTTTGTTTTTGTGTTAGTGAGTATGGACCAATCATCATGCAAAAGGTCCTTGGTAGGGAATTCTAGTGGGTAGGAGGAGGGGAGGATACTAGGGGGCTCTAGTCACAAACTCCTTAGACTCTTACGGACTGTCAATTACCTTCAAATCTAGATAGTACTCTACAAGTTCGAATACTAGTCTAGGAACTAAACTTGGTGAGAATAATACCTTCGAGTTCATATTATGTCCAGTCAAGATAGGAAACATTGTAAAAAGATATTTTTATTAAAGGAACTATTGAGAAAGGAATTTCTTTATACTGCTTTTGTGTCATGAAATAAAGGCATGTAACAAATCTATGTCAGGAGATAATCAAAGAAGTTGCTTTTATATGTCAAACCTAAAAGTGGTAGGTAATTAGGTAATTAAAATTACTCTATTGATGAGGAAAGTGGGTGAATGGATCTTTGGAGGGTCCAAACCTACAGTTGGGTGGTCTTGGTAAGCTGAGAGCTTTTCTCAAAATGAAAAAAATTTACATTCATAGATAGGTAAATGAATTACCACTAAATATTAGAAAATTCGACTTGCATCATTGTAGGGGCCGAAAAGGGATGTTGCCTCATGGGAACAAGGGTCAACATATCGCACTCCCCTTCGTCTCCCATTCTCTTTGAACCAAGTGCAATGCAAGTCCGCTTCAGTTTGAGTAATCCTGTAAGAAGTGGGAACTTGCATTATTGATGCTAGTTGACTGTTAGGTGACTTGACCAATAATAGGAATCTAAAACTCAGATTGATCCTTGTGGGAATTGCTAGAACTCCCACTAGGAGGTAGACTCAAGAGAGCCTAGATAGAAAACTTCTTGGTATTCCACGGAATCCTAGACACTGTTGTCTAGGATATCTGTTGATGGGCTACTAAGAATGTGCCAATGAGGAAGTGGCTCATCACAAAATCTTCTATTTGCGACTAAGGCTACACAGTAAGATAGAAACATTATGATGCCAAGAGGCATATTTCACGGTGGATTCCGTGCCACGGTGGATTCCGTGAGGTTTTACGGTGGATTCCGTAAACTTTGATGACCGGGGCTCATACACAAAGTGGATTCTTTGTGCGAGAAGTTGATGGGGACGCCTCTCCTTTTCGAGCGTTTCATTAATTTAGTGTGTACATGGGTGATTCCATAGCGGGTGATTCCACAAAATGCATATTAAATTAATAAACGTTTATGAGTTTTGAGTGCGCACTCGTAATAAATTAAGGTTAGGATTTATTTCTAACCAGTTGATTTATTTATGTAGCTGAAGACTGCTAGGTATTTACTTTTGTCGGTTTAATTGTATTATTTTACTAACGATTGTGAATGCTTCAGTTGATGTGTAGAGATAGCAATAGTGGCGGAGGAAAGCATTGGAGGATAGCGAGTATTCGATTTATGGATTATATTTTGATAGGTGCCACGCCTATATTTTGTCATGCCTATTTATTGAGGCATCGATTATTTATTATTATTTTGTATGCGCATGGGCGCACGGTTATGTTATTTCTATTTGGACATTGTATTGGGCGTGCCAGACTCTTTGGGCACTGTCCATTAGCTTTATTCCTATTTTTGTGTTAAAGCAAACTCAAAAGCTAAAAGCTTGCTATTTTTTGTAAATTGGGCTATTATTGAGCATGAAGATGAAATATACATAAAATACATGCTTTGTTGAGCGCTCACACAAGGCATGGGGGGAGATTGCACCTAATTGGTCTCTTGCTCTTGTCGTTCATGCTTTTTACCTTGTAATTTGTGCAAAAAGTAGAGTTCATTGTTCTTGGGGACCTTTCGGCATTCACTATGCGAGCATACAGCATCCGATCTGCGCACCAGTGGTATCAGAGCGAAGCTGAGATCAAGAGCTTCCAATCGCTACCCATCTCATGTGAAGGCGGAGCTCTTGGAACGATCGGGCTCTACGATCAATCTCGTCGCAAACCGTCGATACAGGCAGACTTCTGGCGATCAAGAACCCCTGTTTTCGTCATTGGATCGCGAAGGACCGGGCTACAGAGGCGGAGGACCACTCCTACATCTCCTTCATCAAGTCGTGGATAAACAGTGAGAAATCCTCCATAGCTCATAAACTTCAAAGCTTTTGTTATTAGTAAGCTTAGCATTAAAGCTTGCTAAGCTTTAAGAAGCTTGGAAAAGCTTCGATTTGTCATCGAGAGGTCTTCAGAGACCTCCAATTTTTCTGCGACGTCAGCAAAATGCCCCCCCCCCCCCCCCCCCCCCCCCATGATTTCACGATTTTAAGCTAAGCTTAAAAACTTATTTTCCTAAGTTACAAGTCACACAAAGCTCTTCAATCCTGCAAGTCACAACTAACTCTAGGTCACACCCAATTAATCAAGTTCAGCAAGTATCTTCAGGTCAAGTTCTGCAAGTTCTGTAAAGCGGCTAAGTTCTACAAGTCTGCAACTCTGCAAGTCACATAAGTCTGCAACTCTGCAAGTTAGACTAGTCAACTGGAGTGAGAACTGACTTATTCTCAAAACTCCTAGAAGGACTGTTCCTGCGCAGAAACTCCGAACTGCAAAGTTGTTCATTGGAAAGTACTCTACCCATACGCAGGTTGTTGAAGTTGTTCATTGGAAAGTACTCTACCCATATGCAGGTTGCTGAAGCATTTTCAGCATGAAGAAGGATAAATCGCAGATTTTCCAAAGATTGAGAAAGCCATACCCAAAAACACATAAGCCTTGTATTCCTGAACTTGAGCTACGCTCATCCCGCTAACTTGATTTTGAGTGAGAAAGGTCTTTTGAGTTTTGCAGGATGACGGAATCACATATGGATGATCTTATGGGTGGCTGAAGGCGACTTATCTAAGCCTATGATAGAGCAAAAACTAGACTTAATCATGATGCAATTGGAAGAAGAACGAAGGGCTAGGCAAGCATTGCAAGCTCAACTGGAAAATTTACAAAGAGCATCTACCGACAAAGAAGAACCTCAAGCTGAAGATCTTATTCAACGTACCACCGACGTAACTCTCGAAGCTCAAACCATCCGCAAGGAATCAAAGATAAGTAAAAGAAGTTTCAAATTCCGTACTTTCAATGGCATACAAGAAGGAAAAACTGTTCTAGCATTCATTAGTCAGTTTGATGACTATTTCCATGAGGAAACCTATGCAGAAAAAGATAAAATCAAGTGTGTCACTAATCATTTAGTAGACAGAGCATCTCTTTAGTGGACTGTAGTACGCAAGAGCATAGATTGTCCTGATACTTGGGAGAATTTCAAGAAGAAGTTCATGTAGAATTTCCTTCCACCACAATTTCATGAGAAAGCTATTAAGCAATGGGATCTTCTTCAACAACAGGATCGTGAGCCTATTCCTCAGTATACAGAGCGTTTTTGGAATGCATTACTCTAGCTACGCATGCTTGAAGACGTACCTGAAGCGACACACAAGCGCAAGTATATGTTTGGACTCCTTGGGCATTACTACGCTGAAGTTAACATGTTCAAGCATGCTACTCTTGAAGATGCCATTTCACTAGCTCACGACACTGAAGATAAGCTACGAGGTAGAGACAGACGTCCACAGCAATTCCAAGCCAATGGTAACTATGGATCTAAACAATTCAATTCCAATTTTAGAAGATTTAATCCAGGTCGTTTCTCTTCATCATCTTTCCGCAAAAATTGGGCAAAACCACATGCATTATCATCCAATGTCAATCAAAACCCTAAGCCTATTCCACAACCAAATCCTAATGTACCTAGACTTCCCGCCATTGCAAACAATGTAACCAAAACCAAGCCAATAGTATGCTATAAATGCCACTAGCTTGGACATCTAGCAGCAAATTGTCATTCAAAGAAGCCACTTGCCCATATTAACTACCTTGGAGCAATGGACGAAGACGAACATGAAGATATGCCTGATTTCACTGAAGATGAGGATGATAGTATTACACCTTCGGATACTTTACCAGGTATGCCTACTCCGCATTCTTTATTGACTATGAAATGTTTGGTACATGGAAAGGAAAAGATTATTTTGCATGATGACGGTAGCACTCATGGTTTTATTTCAGTAAAATTAGTAAAGGAATTGAAGTTACAGACTGTACCTACGCATTATCGCATCAAAGTTGCATTCTTAGGCACTAGGTATAATGGTACACAGGAAGTGCAAGACTTAGAGATTCAAATTGGTCAATACACTGAAAGAATAAATTTCTTAGTTGTTCCATTACAGTCGAGTGACATTATTTTAGGTATGCCTTGGCGTCACCAGCATAACCCAGATATAGATTATTCCACACACACAATGAATATTAATTTTCAAGGAAAATCTATTACATTATATGGTATGCATGCATCTAATGTTTTTCCACTGCTTTCTCATACTCAAGCTAAACATGCATTACGCAAGAGTAGTAAATCTTATCTCATTTGGGTGAATGAATTGCAAGTAAAAGAAAGTCATATGCACCCTAGGCATAAAGAATTACTTGCACATTTTAAGGACTGTTTTGCAGAAGACCTACCACCTAGTTTACCTCCTACACATCCAGAAGACCATAAGATAGATTTGATCCCTAGCACACAACCACCTTGCAAAGCACCATATATGCATAACCAGATAGAGCAAAAAGAAATCCAGAGTCAAGTTAAGGATTTACTAAATAGAGGATTGATTCGACCTAGCAGTTCTCCATTCAGTGCACCTGTTCTGTTAGTCAAGAAAAAGAAGAATACCTATCGTATGTGCATTGACTATCGAGCTTTAAATAAGATCACTGTAAAGAATAGGTATCCCATTCCTAGAGTTGATGACCTTATGAACAAACTGCAAGGATCTGCTATATTTAGTAAAATAGACATTAAGTCTGGTTATCATCAGGTGAAACTAGATAAGTCTGACATATTCAAGACTGCATTTAGGATACAGTTTGGTCATTATGAATTTTTAGTGATGCCATTTGGATTGACTAATGCACTTGCTACGTTTAGTAGAATGATGAACCATATATTTTTGAAATATCAGTATTGTGTAATTGTCTTCTTTGATGATATTTTGGTGTTTAGTCAAAATGAGAAAGAACATTATGAGCATTTGACATTGGTTTTTCAGTTATTGAAAGAAAATCAACTGTATGCAAATCCTGAAAAGAGTGAATTCTTTAAAACAGAAATTGAGTACTTAGGTCATATTGTATCATTTGATGGAATTAAAGTTGATCCTGAGAAAATCGATGCAATATTGAATTGGCCTATACCTAAAAACGTGCATGAGTTACGCTCATTCCTTGGTCTTGCTAGTTTCTATAGAAAGTTTGTACGTAAATTTTCATTACTTGTATTACCATTAACCAAACTTTTGAAGAAAGGTATTGTCTATCATTGGTCCGAAAATCAACAAAAATCCTTTGACTTTCTAAAACATGCATTAACCCATGCCCCTGTTCTATAGTTGCCTAATTTTAATAGACCATTCTTTCTAGTAGTGACTGATGCTAGTGGATCAGGAATAGGAGCTGTACTTATGCAAGACAATCATCCCATAGCCTATTCTAGTTGTAAGCTGAAACCTTTTGAATTGAAATATTCCACATATGACAAAGAACTATTAGCATTTGTACAAGCATTAAGACAGTGGAAACACTACTTAATGGGTTCAGAATTTATGATTAAGACCGATCAGCAAAGTATTAGACATTTACTTAGCCAACCCCAAATCTCTGACCGACATATCAAATGGGCCTCCTTTATTCAAAGTTTTCATCCTATCATTCAATACCAACCTGGAAAAGAAAATGTAGTGAAAGATACTTATCATCAGGATATTATTTTTCATGCTGATTGGAATAAATTAGTCCAAAATAATTTGATTCCTATTGATTCATTGTCATATAATGATGGATTTATGTTTTATGAAAAGAGATTGTGTGTTACAATTCCATTCCGATCTTTTGTTTTGAATGAAATTCATTGTCCCCCATATCAAGGTCATAGAGGTATCATATCTACCTTACGTACATTAACTGAAGATTTTTATTGGCCGCATATGGACACTGATGTATCTAACTTTGTTTCTGAATGTTTGATTTGTCAAAGAGTTAAGAGACATCATGGTAAATAGTATGGATTACTTATGCCTTTGTCTATTCCATCTAAACCTTGGAAACAAATTTCTGTGGATTTCATTACTGGTTTACCTAATACTAAATCTAACCATGATATGATTTGGATAGTCGTAGATAGATTTAGTAAACAAGCATATTTCATTCCATGTAAGAAAACTTTAACAGCATCACAAGCAGCACAGTTGTTTTTGAAAACTGTTTTTACTAACCATGGATTGCCAAAAGTTATTATTTCAAATCGTGATTCTAGATTTTGTAACAACTTTTGGATTACTCTGTTTGCTAACCTAGGCACAAAGATTGATTTCTCATCTGCATTTCATCCAGAAACTAATGGACAAACAGAAGCCACTAATAACACAATTCTAGATCTTTTACATGCATATACTATCTCTAAACCACAGACATGGGACACACATTTGCATTTATTACAGTTTGCATATAACAATACACCACACATATCTACAAAGAAAGCACAGTTTGAAGTGATTTATGGATATAGATTATCTACACCTGTTGCATCTTTGTCAAATAGAATTCAAAGTGCTGATGATATTGCTAGTATGCATAACACTATTTTTGATGAGGTTAAAGATATGATTGCCAAAGCCCAGCAATCATATACCAAACAAGCCAACAAGAAAAGACAAGCAATGAATTTCAAAGTTGATGATTATGTTTGGTTAAGAATAGAAAAACGTAGACTGCAAAGTGTAGATAGACATCCAGTTGTCAAATTAGCCCCTAGATTCTATGGACCATTTAGGATCATTCATAAAATTAATGACAATGCATTCAAGTTAGAATTACCACCTCATTGGAAAATTCACAACACATTTCACATTAGTTTATTGAGACCATTTAGAGGCCAATTACCTGTACACCTTGTTTATGAAAACCCACCTTTATTAGAGGAAGAGACTGAAATACTTGAACCAGAAGCTATCATACACACTGACTTTTTGACCACTAGAACTGGCTGAAGATATTCTAGATATTTAGTTAAATTTAAGAACCATCTTGTAGAGGAAGCACAATGGATGCACGCTAGAGACTTAAATGCTTTCCCCACTCTCTTAGCTCCACATTGAGCTAATAGCAATTGAGGTCAATTGCTATCCCACCCCGGGGGTATGATGCTAGGAGGCATATTTCACGGTGGATTCCGTGAGGTTTTACGGTGGATTCCGTAAACTTTGATGACCGGGGCTCATACACAAAGTGGATTCTTTGTGTGAGAAGTTGATGGGGATGCCTGTCCTTTTTGGGCGTTTCATTAATTTAGTGTGTACATAGGTGATTCCATAGCAGGTGATTCCATAAAATGCATATTAAATTAATAAACGTTTATGAGTTTTGAGTGCGCACTCGTAATAAATTAAGGCTAGAATTTATTTCTAACCAGTTGATTTATTTATGTAGCTGAAGACTGCTAGGTATTCACTTTTGTCGGTTTAATTGTATTATTTTACTAACGATTGTGAATGCTTCAGTTGATGTGTAGAGATAGCAGCAGTGGCAGAGGAAAGCATTGGAGGATAGCGAGTATTCGATTTATGGATTATATTTTGATAGGCACCACGCCTATATTTTGTCATGCCTATTTGTTGAGGCATCGATTATTTATTATTATTTTGTATGCGCATGGGCGCACGGTTATGTTATTTCTATTTGGACATTGTATTGGGCGTGCCAGACTCTTTGGGCACTGTCCATTAGCTTTATTCCTATTTTTGTGTTAAAGCAAACTCAAAAGCTAAAAGCTTGCTATTTTTTGTAAATTGGGCTATTATTGAGCATGAAGATGAAATATACATAAAATACATGCTTTGTGGAGCGCTCACACAAGGCATGGGGGGAGATTGCACCCAATTGGTCTCTTGCTCTTGTCATTCATGCTTTTTACCTTGTAATTTGTGCAAAAAGTAGAGTTCATTGTTCTTGCGGACCTTCCGGCATTCACTATGCGAGCATACATCGTCCGATCTGTGCACCACATTATGGCTAAAATAAGAAGTCTTTCCATGGAAATGTAGTCAATCCTTGTGTTGATGTTGAAGAACAAAGGTGGTAGGCCATCCTCATAGGGAGTCTGTGGCTGTTGTAAGACCTTGACTATGAGGAAGAGATAATTACAAGTAACTATGAATATACGATCCAGGTGATTTGAGTATGATTTAAGGAAACTATCGAATGAGGGTAGCAGATCATGAAATTGGAAGTGGTAGATTCCACTCTCCTTCGGAGCATTGATATTCAGAATTTTGGAAAAGTTATGTCTACCATGCTTCTTCTCATCATAGTTTCTTCCATACCTTCTTGGGAAAGGGCAGTGGAGAATATCTGAATTTTGATTAGAATAGTAGAAGTAAAAATGGGCCATTTCATCTACTTTGAGGATAGGATACCTCCATTTTGGTTGAAGCTTCCACACCTTTCACAACTTCTTTGTGAGATACTCCCTATTGTTCTTCTCCTTGGGAATCTTATAGGCTGTTTTCAAACTAATCTATCCTATTTTGTTAGCCACTTATTGGCAATTTCCTCTCCCACTTTGATAAGCTTTTGCACTGTGCTCAGTGGTAAGGGTGTTCTGAATTTGGCATCTTCATAGACATTGAAATAAAAAATGATGGTCTCCTCCCTCTTTTTTGCTTCTCATGATAGGTCATAATGGGCTCATCCAAATCCTCTCTTTGTTCCTCGATGCCTTTCATGTTAATGGAATACTGAAGCACATCCTAAGGGGTAATTGGAAGGACTTGAATCATCCTATCAAAGAACTCTTAGACCTTCAGTGCCATGTTTGGTACTGGTGGTGGTTCTTAAGTTTCCCTCGTTTAGCTCCCTCCTCTTACTCAACAGAATCCTAGGGATCCATGTAGTCAAAAGAAGGAACTGTGTCCAAAAGTGGCTCTACTACAATGGGGCCTTTAGCAAGTGACTAATGTTGTATGTGACACTGCACAATGGATGTTGGTTGCAATATTCCTAAAACTCTCAATTCTTGATCATTATAGCCCATGTCATAGAATTGACCAATCATCTAGCTGCGAGCTCAATCCGAAGCAAATAATGTGAGCTCCTTCCCCTAGCCAAAAGTTTCCAATGCACATATAGCAATTCCCAACATAGCTTTGAGTTCCTCCATATCATCTATGCCACTAGATGATATAGTGCAAATGGCCTGCTGATAGAGCCCTTGTTGTAATGATAGGACATGTTTATAGATAGATACATGAAGCTTCAATTGGCATTCTTATGAAGGGAATTTACCAAGTTTGTGAGAGTAGTTGCTATAGCATCTCCTCATAAGCTCTGTTAGCTCTCTCCTCCACTTGATTAACAATAGTAGTCAGACTCGTTCCAATTGTATCTTGTAGTCTTGTGAAGGTTATCTTCATTTGTGCTTGAGTCTAATGTGCTGCTGATAACTCCCTATTGAGAGCTATTGTTCTTTCCCTTTCCTCCTCTAGCTAGACCACAAGATCTACAACTTGAGCACGGGTAACTTCTTCCCTTTTCTCATAATCTCAACTTCTTGCAATTTTTATCTCAATCCTTCCAACTCATTGTTTTTTGCTACAATCTAGATCTATAGGGCATGCAACCATATTAGGCTGAGTGCCTTAAAAATTCTTGATGAGCCATTCTCTCTCATACTTTTTTGCATTTCAAACTTTTCCTGAATTGCCTATTCTTTGTCCTATTGTAGCTCCTCACATAAGAGCTCTAGTGGACCAAGACCACCCAAATCTATTCATGTCCTTGTGCATTATTTTAAATTAGTTGAAGTCTCAATAGCTTGTTGCTTTTCTGTACTAGAAGTAACTATAACATCTTCATGCCTTTTACCCCTTTCCAATGCATTGATCTTGGCTTGCATGGTCTGTAAAGTGGTCTTGAACATCTAAAAATCCCCTAGTTCCTGTTCTACTATAACCTTTCCATTCCCTTTGCCAAATTCTCCTACTCCCCTAATAATTTCTTCCTCAACTCTTTACGAGTTGAAAACGTCCTTTCTCCTCATGTTCTTTTTGGATAATTTCTGCATTTTGTGGCCAAGTCCTCCTTTCCTATCTAGGGAGCTTCATTCAAAGACTCCTACATGGCTCTTTGGTGCTCTTTTGGGAAATTTCCTTTTTTAGTCTCTTGTTGGCTCATTTTCTTGAGTGGCTTCTCAATACTAGGCTCCTATTCACCCTTGGTGGTCTTTTGTCCTTCCTTTGATAATGATCAAGATTTGTACATAGAGTTTTAATTACACCTAGAAATTGTTTATATCTTTCAGCTTACCCATGGGTCTTGGGCTCAATAGCTATATCTTATCGACTGGAGTTGCAACATATACATCCATATTTATGTATTTAGTGGAAAGGTCTAGATATCCTTGTATGTAATAGTTATGGCAAGGGTTACTCCCTATAATAGTAATTCTATTGATTGGGATGAGCTTAGTTAGTTCTTCATATACGTAATGATTTTGGCAATCCAGTCATCCATTAATATGAAGAATGGGATTTTATTAAAAGTTATTAAAGAGAAATAGTTCAATGAGCTTTATGTTGGGATAAAGGGCAGTGCCCGTGTCTGCCTGTAAGGGCTAGGCTATACATAGTACATATACCTATCTAAAATCATTATTGAGGTACACTCTTTAGTACCACAAATCGTGTGTCTCTATCTCTTCTCTCTCTCTCAACCTACATATCTACATAGAAGCTCCATTGTAGCTATCTCAACAAACAGGTATCAGAGCTTGGTTCAAGCAATCAAGAGCTTGGTATTTCCTCAGGTGTAGGAGCTTGAAGTTGAAGAAGAGTTCAATGTGAAGAGTCTGTAGGCAAGGCATCAAGGTTTGAAGCTTCTTCTTGAAGCTTGAAGCTTCCCTCTTCATTCGAGCTTGTTGGTAGCCATTGTTGGCCAGTTGGGGACCCTCCCCATCATCTCCAACACTTGGACCATCATTCCAATCCCTTCAAGACTGAAGGCGCCATTAGAATGGATTTGCAGATCTAGTTTTTAGCATGCTCATGACTTACAACAGCTACTTCTCTTCATTTGTCATCATGGTTGTGCTCCAAATTTTGCATCTAATGCTTAGCATTGAGCATTGAAGTGTAGTATTACACTTGGGGATGATATACATTCAGCTTCAGGTAATACATAGTATTCAGATCTAAAATAAATAGGACAATACATATCTTTGTTTGTATGGTGCATACAAATCATGCTCATTTGATGGCTATTGTATATCTTGATGTTGGATGCTTTGGGAATCACGTTGTATTGTCTTGAGACCGTATTGAGCTAATCTTGGCAAGGATTTGGCTCAATTTACAAACGTGCTTATGGTTGGAATACACAATCCACAACTTGCAATTTACAGGCAGCTCTCTATCCTTTAATGACATTGGTCCTTGGACATGCATGTTGATGGGTATACATGCTCAAGTGATGTCAAGACATTGAGGAATGATATGCCTATGTATTGAAGTGCATTTGGGCTAATTTTTACTGAGATTTCACTTAGTTTTGATAGAGATTTGGTTGCTGGAATAATAGGGCTAAATGACATTTTGACTGTGTATGCATCACGTCTTGCTTTTAGACTTGGTCTCAGGCATTCTATACCATGTATTCATGCTTATGGTTGATGTTATATGCTTGGATTTGATTCCAAAATGCATTTGACTAGTTATTAAAGGTTATTTTTTGGATCACCTTCACTAATAGGTCTATTATTATACATTCAAGATAGTTTCCTGAATTACAGGAGCCACCTATATTATCAAGAATTTCTGGACTATACTCCTAAATTATAGGATAGCCACTTGTATTGTCAGGAATTTCTAGACTGCACTTTTGAATTGCAGGACAACCACCTGTATTGTCAGGAATTTCAAGACTGCACTCTATTTTTTTCAAGAAGTTGGTATGTTTACTGTCATTGAAAGCTTTTGAGGCATTTTCGACAATGAAATGATGTATGTTCTTGCTGTACACACTTGGGGATATTCCTAACACACTATTGAGTGGATTTTGGAGCTTTCATTGCTTGGCATTAGCTGTCATTTACTATCATACAATTACTTGGTTGTGAATTATGTCTAGCAGCAGTGACAATCATCTTATGCATATCAAGAAGCTTGAAGGAGCACACAAATTTGCAGTTTGGCAAAAACAATGCTATAATATCTTGGTTGCAAAATAAGCAACCAAAGTTGATTAAAGTAAAGGGAACAAAACTAGTTGATGTAGAGTAGGATGAGTGGGATGAGCTAAATAAGTTTGCATGCTCGACCATTGAGCTATCGAATTCTAATGCCTTGTTGTTTAACATTGAAGGGTTGGATTCTACTTATGAGATTTGGAAGTGACTAGAAGAGTTGTATGCCCAGAAGAGTGCTGCAAGCAAAGTCTACTGGCTAAAGAAACTCATGGATTTGTGTATGAAAGAGGAACCTGCAATGTCTACTCACCTTAGTGAGTTTAACTCCATTTTCAGCTAGCTTGCTGCTTTGAAGTTCAATATTAATGATGAGTTCAAAGCTACGTTCTTGCTTTGCACTTTGCTAGAGAGCTGGGATACCTTTAGGACTGCTATGAGCAATTCTAATGCTATGCTTTTGCATGCTAATGTAGAGAGTGCTCTACTCATGGAAGAAATGAATCGACTAAACAATTGTTGAGATATTTGCAATCACACCTAAATCAGTCCCTTTGTAAGGAGCAGTGAGGGCTCAAGACTAGAATCCCATATGCACTGTAGGAGAAGCGCTACCATTCAATTCCTATAAAGCATTGTAATTGTACTCTTTTCTAATGCAGTGATAGTACTCTTTTCTTTATAGTAAAGTGTCCTTGTCATTGTCAATACATAAGATTGTGTTTATGAGTTCAAGTCTCAATCTTGGAACCTAATTCACTTGTGTGACAATTTGACTTGCTAGTGTCAATGTCTTCATGAGTCTCTACTTTCCATTTCAGCCTCCATAGCTTCTATCATAGTCGTGTCCTAGATCTAAGTTTCTAACATGGTATTAGAGCCCAATTGGGCATGACATTGCTCCTCCAAATCCATTCTACTCTCATCCAACTCAGCTTGCACTTAGTCCAGTTCAAGTTAAGTCTAGGAGCTCATCTTCCACTCCTTTTTCTCCATTTGACCTTGTGGCAGCCATAGCCGCCCTACACCTATCCTGCTTCAAGCCCTTAGATCTCTTCAATCAAAAGAGATATTGACAAGACTTCTTTTGGAATATGTAGCCGTGCTCTTGGAGCTCCTCTTGCCACCTCAGATCTCAACATTAGGCCATTTCAAGCTTAGCATTGTGATTCTTCACAGTTGTTGCCCTGTGTGTCTGCCATAGCCTATAGGACCTACATGACTTGGAGGGTTGAGATCTCTTCAACCAAGGCACATCTCCCTGAGCCTTCTTCTATGAAGATCTTTCCCATTTCAAGGAGCTCCATCCTATCCTAAAAATCGAGGAGATTCATGCACGCTGAAACTAGCATTGGCCAGATCTGGCATAGTTTTTGTCAGCGGCCTGCCATACATTGAATACTGCACCTACGCTCAACAATTCTTTCCAAATCCATAGGGAAATGGAAGGGCACTACCTAAGCTACCCTCAGCTAAAATATTTTGCAAGATGGCTTACTGTATGAGCTGCTGAAAGAAAAAAAACTAGGGCTGCTCAGAAAACCTAATCCTTCCTCCATAGCCAAATATTCCTCAAGCTCAAAACCACCTCATTTTCTCTCTCCTGCCATTTAGGTCAAGGCATTATCATTTAAAATCCAGTTACTCTTTGAAGATTCAAGCAAGTATACACATCAAGTCATTGAGGAGGGGAGATCATGGTGACTTCTTGCAAGATTGAACCATAGTATCATAGTGTCTCTTGACACTTATTTAGTGACTCTTGTCACTTATATCAATTTTGTCTCACATCAAGTCTGCAATTTTTGGGCTACTACTAGCATCAAATCAAGGAGGGGAATACAATCTTGAAGATCAGTTCTTGAAAACTCATTGAAGATTTGAAGAACTCTCCAGCATTTGGTTCCACAAGTATCTCTTGATACTAGTCACTTAGGGAACTTGTGCTTGTTAGAACATTCAAGATCAATTCTTCTCCTACTAAAATTTGAGAATTTTCGAGCTGATTTGATGCCGTTCTTGCAAGTCCAACATGGGTGGGACTCTTTGACAGTCTGCCGCTTTAAGGGGGTCTGGTTTCACACTTGGCAGACTCACATCAAGCTTATCCTAATGAAGCAGGGTCTTTGGGCCATCACAAGTGGCAAAGAGAAGAAGCCTCATGATGCGGACCTTGCAGTCACTTGGCAAAAGAATGATGATAAGGCTCAAGCCATTATCAAACTAGAGCTAGATGACAGCTATATCCACCATGTGGATAACTTTGATACTTCAGAGGATACATGGAAGATGCTTGACACTTTGTTTGGTGCACATTCTAAATCATCAAAGTATGGTCTCTTGATTGGGTTTTTTAGGCTTGAAATGAAGTCCAACACATCACTTGCCACACATCTAAATTACATGGAAGGGCTTCTAACCCAACTTGCAGGACTCAATATTAAAATGGAAGAAGATTTTTACATCGGTGTTGCCTCTTGAATATAATAATGTATCAACAACCCTAATCAATATGCCAAACCCTGAGCTTGTTGATATCTAGTCATCACTATTAGAGAAGGAAAATAAGCTAAAAACTAAGGAAGAACCAAGCACATCTAGAGATGAACATGCATTGTATGTTGGGAACAGGTACAAAGGTAAGAAGGACCAGCTCTTTTGTGACTTTTGCAAAAGGACTAGACACACTGAAAAGTTCTACTATGCCAAAAAAAGGTCCCAAAAGGCACTATCTAGTTGCAGTCAAAGAAGAAGAAGAAAATGGAACAAAGGAAGAAGAAGAAGAAGAAGAAGAAGACCACCAAGAGAAGGACAAACCTCATCAGTCCTTCTATTCAGATAGACTTTTTTAGCTTTGTATTTCCTAGCCCTAATGCTTCGAACATAAACTTAAAAACTCCTCATGTAGCCTTGTACTATAGCCTCCTCTATACACTTTGTGAGGCCCCTGCTATAGCCTCTAGATGTCTATCATGTTTGTGGTACCCACATTTAGCCTTTTTGTCACAACCTCTAGAGTTTTGCCATGTTTATGGTGTGCCCACACTTTTCAGGAGTTGCTCTCACTAAAGCCTCTACACACTTGTACTTCTCGTTGTGATTGAGGAGGGGTATTGAGATATTTGCAATCACACCTACTTGAGTCCCTTTGTAAGGAGCAGTGAGGGCTCAGGACCAAAATCCCATATGCACAGTAGGAGAAGTACTACCATTCAATTCCTTTGAAGCATTGTACTTGCACTCTTTTCTAATGCAATGATAGTATTATTTTCTTTATAGTAAAGTGTCCTTGTCACTGTCAATACACAAGATTGTGTTTATGAGTCCAAGTCTCAATCTTGGAACCTAATTCGCTTGTGTGACAATTTGACCTGTCAGTGTCAATGTCTTCATGAGTCTCTACTTTCCATTTCAACCTCCATAGCTTTTGTCATAGCCATGTCCTAGATCCAAGTTTCTAGCAACAATGCATCCAGTAAGCCTTCCAATGCTTTGCATACTAGAGGCAAATCACAACAGAAAGGAAAATCTGATAGCAAGGGAAGTAGTAAATCACATGGTAAGGATGTTGAATGCCATCATGTGGCAAGAAGGGTCACTTTAAATGTGACTGCTATAAATGGAAGAAAGAGAAAGGAAAGGGAAAGAAGATGGATGATAGCAAGGAAGAGAAGAAAGAGATTTAGCTTGCTAAGAAGAGTAGTGTAAAGATCAAAGAGGTGAATGTAGTCAGCCATGAGAGCAACAGTGGTGGGAATGCTGTACTCTTTATCTCTTCATGTTTCAATGCACATGCTTTGATAGCAGATATGGATGATGGCATGCATGCTTGAATTTGAATTCAGGTGCCTCTTTTTATGTCACCCCTCATTTTGAGTGATTTACAGTCTATAGAGGAGATCAACATGGTGTTGTCCATCTTGGGGACAATAATGCATGTGACATTGTAGGCATTGACAATGTGCAACTGCAGTCTCACTATCTTCGCTCTTCAGAATGTAAGGCGTGTACCGCAGCTCAAGAAGAGCTTGATTAGTACTAGACAGCTAGATGACCATGAATTTCATACCACCTTTGGTGATGGGAAATGGAAGATCTGCAAAGTATCTAGGGTTATTGGCAGAGGCTCAAAGATCGATACTTTGTATCCTCTCCATGTATTTAGTGTGCATGACCATGTTGTTGCCATGGCTAAGCAGCCAAGTGTTTCCTTGTGGCATGGCCAGTTGGGACACATGAGTCAAAATAGAAATGAAAGTACTTTCTCATTTGGGTTACTTGCCTTGTCTTCATTATGCTGATTTTGAGCACTGTGATCATTGTTTTTATGGTAAGCATGTGTAGACATATCATAAAAAGTTTCTTTCACTAAAATCTTTGCCTCTAGAGATAGTACATTTTGATGTATGTCAGATGCCAAGGTTATCTCTAGGAGGAAAGAAATACTTTGTCACATTTGTCAATGATGCTACTCGGAAGGTATAGTTTTACCCTATTTGTAGCAAGAACGAAGTGATTGACAAGCTTAAAAAATTATTGGCATTGGTAGAGAATCAGACTAATAAGACACTTAAGTGTCTTTGCTCTGACAACGGTGGGGAGTATGTGTCCAAAGCCTTTCAGGCATTTTATGATATCAAGGGGATAAAGACGAAGCTCATTGTCCCTCATAATCCACCCCAAAATGGAGTTGCAAAGTGCATGAATCATACATGATAAGGTCCGTACGATGTTGTCTCATGCTGCATTACCCCATGGCTTTTGGGCAAAGGTTGTTATGATAGTCGTTCATCTGATTAATAGGTCACTGAACAGGTCTTTGGGGGGGTGGAGAGTCCCTTAGGAAGAGTGGTCAGGCAAGCCACCTTCTTATGCTCATTTGCAAGTGTTTGGATGCGAGGCTTTTGTGCACATACGGAAAGAAAATACATCAAAATAGAACCAAAATCCTATAAATGTGTATTCCTAGGATAAGGTGATGAGGATGAGATGGGGTATAGACTTTGGGATCCTGAGAAAAGAAAGATAATACGTAGTAATGATATAATCTTCCGTGAAAATCGCATGCATAAGCAGTGCGAGAGGATTGAGAAAGTTAGAAGGGTTGTTTTTAGGAGGATATACCTTTTAGATAGCCATTTGTTCCTAGAGCAAAGTCTTCATGGCAGTTTTGACATGAAGGATCTTGGTGATGCCAATCACATTCTTGGGATGCTAATACTCAAAGATAGGTCAAAGGGGTTACTCTATCTATCTCAGTAGGAGTAGGTATCCAAGATTTTGTAGTGTTTCAATATGGAGGGGGAAAAAGCAATCAAAGTTCCATTGCCCCCATATGTGCAACTCAGTGAAGGAGGACAGATGATGAGAAGACTGAAATGGCCAAGATTCTGTATGCTCCATTGGTAGTTTGATGTATGCTATGGTTGCTACACGTCCTGACATTGTCTTTGTAGTGGGAGTGGTTAGCAGGTACATGAAAAACCCTGGCAAGAAGCATTAGGAAGCCATGAAAGGTATTACGAGACAAAAATTTGTGCATCTGCTTTGGTAAGAAGAAGGCATCTGTTGTTGGCTTTACTGATGCAGACTATGCTAGACATGCAGAGTGCAGGAAGTCCACTTGAGGATACGTGTTTAACTTCACAGGGGGATTTGTTTCTTGGATATCCAGGCTACAAAAGTGTGTTGCATTGTCTACTATGGAGTCAAAGTATGTGGCTACCACTAAGGCATGCAAAGAGGCCTTATGGTTGTCACGTTTAGTTACTGATCTTAGGATTACTGAGGTTCTTGTTCTCCACTGTGATATTCAGAGTGCTATCATGTTAGCACAGAACCCTGTCTTTCATGCAAAGACAAAACACATACATGTGAAGTATCATTTCATTAGAGATGTACTTGAAAACAAGAGCATTGATTTGGTCAAGGTGCACACTAATGATAACCCTGTAGACCTTCTCATGAAGGGTCTTCCAGCAGAGAGGTTTTTGCCCATTGCTGGTAGATGATGTAAAAAATTACACAGCGCAACGAACAGAATCTAAGAAAGAGATAGAGAGTACACAACAGATAAGAGGAGAATAACAAAATTTCTTTATCTCCAAACAACTGATACAAAGATCAGCTAGGCATTCTGCGACACTTCTATGTTCGATGAGGGCTTGTTCGGTTGCCATCTCACGCAAGGTTCTAGGAGTTTGCCTGGGCTTTAGCATAGCTGGGGGCTCAGGCCTAGAAGAGCAAGATTGATCAATGCTAGGAGTGCTCATGCACTTGGGGTTTCCATGTTTCTCTTGAGGCTTCGTCATTGCATCATGGTTCTCTTTGGACGTGACTGGTATGAATTTGTCGCCCTGTTGTGGCAACGTTATCTCCACTCTTGATTGGTCGATGAGAGTTCTATTGTCGGTGGATTGAGTGTTGGAAGCAATTGTTGATGGAAACGACTGCTTTGACTTTTCAGAGCACACGGATGTGTCTGAAGTTTCACTGCTATTAGGAGAGACATCAATGGGTTCATTGGTGGACATGATGCTTTATTCCCCAGCTCTCCAACGCTCTTGGTTTCAATGCTCTTGGGGTCCATGACCACCTGTACTGCTGTTGTTTGCGTTGTTTTCTCCTCTTTCTCTTGGTCAGTGAAGGCATATCTCTCAATGGTTCAAGACCTTGGGCTAGGTCAACCGTTGTTGTGCCTGGTTGGGCCTTAGCATTTCCTTTCTCTAGTGTGTCCTCATGAAACATAGCCGCAGTCCGCTACATAGCCTTACTAGGTTGAGTGGTTTTGTGCATCATCTCCTTGGCCACATCTTTGAGGGGTTTCTCCTCGAGCCTAGGCTTTAGGTGCTTGGGACGGATTGGAGTTTTCAAGGATACTGGTTGTAGCACCTCCTCCTCAGATGAAGTGTTAGGGACACGTTCTACAAGGGATGTGGTTACAACCAAGGGCTGTGACTGCTGCGATCCCTGATTGGGAGCAGTGCCGTTTAGCCCAGTGGGTTGGTTAGTCTTGGTGGATTGCAGTGTGGAGTCCCTGGGGCGATCGGGCATGGTCGTGTCTTTTGTTGTCCTCTCAACACTCACCTGTGTACATCAGATCTAATCACATTGGGTTGCACGGGCGTATCCTTGGGCCAAGAGCTACGGCCAGTGTCATGTTTCCCCTCTTGGGTGTTTGGAAGCTTTAATGGAGATAGAGATTGGAAGTGAGCCCCTGCCATTGACAGTTATCGTTGTGCATCCTGGGTCCGTTTTGGAAGAGAGGACGTAGGGGACCTAGGACTCTTAGGCAAACCTGACACTGGCTGAATGATTTGCTTGTGATTGTTGGAGGATTCTGTCGTTAGCTTTGTTGAGCAATCAGCCCTATCATGAGTGGCGTTGTGCCTATGGTGCTCCTTGTCCTCTTGGGAAGTCAAAGGCTCCTTGGCCACTAGTGGACCTCGTGCACACTTGACGGATCCCTCTGATATCTGCTTGCTAGGCATGCTAGGCTGAGGATCTAGTATTTGATGGGTCATGTTTGGTTTCTTGATTTCAATCGTGAGGGGCGCAATCACTCCAATATTTTTGGATCAAGACTCAGATTTTTGTTTAGGGATCCTCCTATGCCTCATTTCTTTTGACCTAATTTGGGCTCCTGACCGAGGTGGTTTAGTAGGGGGTTTCGATACCCAAATCCATCGGTTGCCTGCATAATACCCTTGAGCCCGAAGAAATGCCTTGGATATCCATCATGGCGTCATGCTAGCTCTCCATGGATGCCTTCGTCTATAAGGCTTGGGCTTCTTTCGTGATCTTCTATGATATTTGTAAGTCCAAGCCCTATCCTTGGGCTTGTCTCCTAACCTCTTTATTTCAAGTATGGCCTAACTCACTAGTTCTCTCCATTCAACATGCGCTTGTATCAACTCTTTCAACAACTCCTTGCTCTCATTACTAGGCTTGCTTAGTATGTCAGAATGCTCCTTGCCCTTCGCTCAAGGTTTGGTGAGGTCACCCTTGCCAAAAGTCGTGATTATCCTCACACCTGGTAGTGCTAGGTGTATCCTCTGTGCTATATAGTTAGCTTCACACTTCGTTGCCTTTTTGAAGGGTCTTCCTAAGAGGATTTTCTTTCCACAATTCTCCCTATTTGCAGGAACATAGAGCATGAATGGCAAGCTTTTTATTTCAATAGTTACAAGGATTCTGCACTTCCCTAGAAGTGCTTGTGGGTGTTCCCCGTAAGGATTAAGAGTTGCATCAGTCGGTTTGAGCTCTAGTTGACCTAGTAGAGTCCATGCTTTGTAAGTCAAGATATTGAAATCTGCTCCTTCATCAATGAGAGCATCAACACTATGCTCTCCTTTTGGGATGAGTTTTACCCTAAGATAAGCAGATGGCACTATGTCTTCATCGTCCAGGTCTTCGTTTACAGCTTCAAGCCTTCTGATACATGCCCATGAGTCCCTGGCTGCACAGTCAGACATGGATTCTCCACGAAGATCTTGCGTTGTCTGTGTAATGCTGCTCAGGGTACATTTATCGTCAGGACTGTCATGTCTAGTCATCTCCGCATTGGTAGCTTGATGATATTGCATTCTACTTTGACTAGACGTAGTTTGAACACGATGTACATGTGTCCTTGTAGTGTGGCATTTTTGCCCTTGATGGCTAGATTGGCCCGTTGAGGTTCTAGGGTCTTTGTTTGCCTCTATTCGGGTGCAGGCTTCTAATTGCTCCTTTTCAAGTGAGAATCCATGCTTGTGTAGAGCCATTACTGCTCGAGGGTCTGAGTTGGAGGGCCTGTCACAGCGCGCGCTTTCTCTCCACCCTACTTGGGGAAGATGCAAAGGGGGCAGACCCCTTTGCGAGGGTTCAGGGGCCGTCTGACCCGCAGGGCCGTTACGGTAAACACCATGCACAGTTTGGAGGATTGTTCAACCAAATCTTGAATCACTTGCTCGAAGTTTTGGCCCAGTGGTGGATCTACGATATGCCTTTCGCTCTATGTAGCCTGTGGGGTCAATTTCGGGGTTTAGAGTTTTTCTAATTCGTTGCCTCGTTCATTTTGTGGGTCCAATCAGGATTTTCCACTTAGCGGTTTGTGTCTAAGTCCTTGGTCTCACAAATGCCTACTTCTAGCTGCTAAGCGGCTGCGCCCTACGATTTTGCCTATTCCGTGTGCCATAATCAAGTTCTGAGTGTCCTAAGGGCTTTTGACAGTTTGCCCTGCTGAGTGTTCGCCGATTCAAGTAAAGTTTTCTGAAAATTTGGTGAAATTGCACACTCAGCCCAACTGGTCCGAATTGCAGGGTCAGAGTATCTAATTCGGCACGTCCGAGGGCCGAGTGGGAAGGGTCGTATGTGACTGTCCGAATGTCAAATTCGGCCGGGTCCAAACCCGGGTGTCCGAGGGCCGAATGGGTCGTGGGTGGCCGGATGGTCCGAGGCTGGGTCAGGTGGCCGAATGGTCCGAGGTAGTCCGAGTGCTCGATTCGGACGGCTCGAGTGTGGGCGTCCGAGTGGTAGTGGTCGAGTGGGTCGAGTCGAGTGGTCCGAGGGCCGTTTCTGGGCCTCGGACCAAAGTATCCGTCACTCGGACGCGTTGCGCGCCGCACGTATTTTAGCCAAACCTCATGAAATTTGCCATGCCAAGTGCTGGAGGCCTTCCCCCTAGTCAAACAGCTCCAGATCCATCCTACTCATGTAGGGGAAGGTGTAGAATTATCTAGGCTGTCCAAATATCTCTCTGATACCAAGATCGAAGCAGATCCCCTCACCAAGCTTTCCTCTTCTCTCATGCTCTCCTGAGACCCTGCAGTGCACAATAAGGCCTTTCTTGCCAATTTTGGCCCTTATACCCTTTCCCGGGTATGGTATTGACGCCCCTAATAACTCACTTGCCGACCTTAGGCATCACAAGCGAGTTTTTTTTACCCCTTTTGCACGATTCTTGCCCTGTTTTTGCCATGTTTTGCAACAGTAAGCCCTAATACTTATTTTCTTTGTTTTCTCCTACTCTAATGTATCCAAATCAGAAAGTAAATACCTACACTAATCCATCTCACAACATAAATTTTAAAAAGCAAAAAAAACTACCTCTTCCCAAGGAGATCGAATACCATCTTCAACCCCCTTACTTCCTATCTATCTTAAGCACCAGTTCGGGGAAACCCTTACTTTGATGCTCAATTCGAAGCACGCAAGTGCTCAATGCTTGAATCTATTGGTCCTGGGAACGGAACCAAAATGTGGGAGATTTCACTCAACCGCCATGACCCACAGACCGCTTATTGCTTCAAGCGTTCCAAGCCAAGCATTAATGGCTACCTCTCACATAGCCGACGCGCCATCCATATCTACGGGTGTAGTAAGCTTACCTCCATGCCGTTCGAGTTACCTCCTCTCCCATGCACTCCAGTAGCTCCACGATCTAAATGCAAGCTTTAAGCAACCTCCATCCTCAAGCTCCATGCTCCAAGCTCCATCACCGCGAGCAGGAGAAGAGAAGAGAAGAGAAGAGAAGAAGAGAGGAGAAGATGGAGAGCTTCTCCACCCCTCGGTCCCTCACCCTCACACACTCACTCCCTCACACTCTCACACTCCCTCTCTCAAGCACAAGCTCAAGCAAGCAAGAACAAGAAGAAGAAGAAGAAGAAGAAAGCTACTTTTGGCCACTCACAAGAATGATTTTCTCATTCACTTTTCAACTTTATATACAAAACCCTAAATCCCTTTTGGGTGGTCACCCCCTTTTTCCCTTTTTTACATGGCCGGCCGCAGCCTAGGCCCTTTTTTCCATTATCCTTCTATCTTCCTAGCTTCCTTTCCACCACCCATCTATATTTACAAATTGCACGGGTGAGAGCTCGATGCTCCTTGAGTTAAACCGTGGTACGCTTGTGCTCTTTTACACAAGTTTTGTCTTGCACTTTTCTTGGTGCATCTCTGCCTTCCATTTCTCTTGCCTTGGCCTTTGTCTTTGTCTTTTATTTTAGCTTTCCAGATTTTCCACAGCCTAGCACTCTTTTACAAGGTTTCAGGGTGCGCTTTTGTATTTTAAAGTGCACCTTTCCCCTTTTGTAGCTGCCTTGGACTTTTAAGGTTGCCCTTGCACTTTTGGCATTTTCTCCTCTTCTTTCTTCAGTCAAGCTACCTTTTTTCCGCCTTTGCCCTCCGTCTTTTCATTTCCTTTTTCTTTCTTCGTGTTGGGGTAAACATCTGCAACCCAACATCCATAAGTGAGTAAGGAAATGTTTTCAACAGAAAACACTGCTCTATTCCACTCACCTTCCCCTGGTTGTCCCCTTATTCCCTTATTTTTTTCCTCCATTAAGTTCCCTTGTAACTCTTAGATCCTGTTCATTCGCTCTGATACCAATTGTAACGTGTCCACTTGTTCACTTGTGGGGCACGCCTTAGCAACCCATCAAGAGGAGTGTCTAGAAGGCTCTGCCTGGCACTCGCAGGGAATGACACAGGGTTTGCAATCTAGGTCTTCTCGAGTCTGCCCCAAGTGGAAGTGTCCAGCCGTTCCCACTTGGGATTGACCTGAGATCAGGGTTCCTTTCCTATCAGCAAAGTCTCTAGGAAGGAGCTAGCGTTGAGCTCCAGATGTATCACTTTGCGTAGGAACAACAAAGTCGAAGCGGATTCATGCTGCACTTGGTTCATGAAGAATGGAAAATAAGAGGGAGGCGAAGGTCAACCTCTCTGCCATACGCCATAGTTCCATTCCTTTCTCCTAAAACAGAATAAACCGGAAATTCTACATCTATTGACACTAGGTCTTCATTGTCTTATTATCTCATCATTTGAGAAAAGTTCCCAGCTAACCGGGACTATCCTTCCGTAGGACGGACCTAAGTCACGTCCACGCACTTTCTTCAATTTGCTTTAGTTATCTAATTACCTAACACATTACGTTTTGATATGCAACATCAGCTTCCTTAATTAAACATATTAATCACGAGTTCTTTCACGTAACTTAGGCACTGACACATAAACAATGCCAAGCAAGTTCCTTTTTCTCCAATAACTGCTCTTTATTTATAAAAATCATGGAGTACATCCAATATCATGCCCGAAGGCTATCCCATCAATCTACAAGATTGCTGCTCCAAGTTCTGCCCATTGACTAGTACACAGGTCTTGAGATCCCATCTCGAGTCATGTCGACCTCTTGTGCGGGATCCCGAGGCAAGGGATTTATAGCCAGAGCCTCCCCTGGCACCTAAGCATCCTCCCGCTCTAAGCAGCACCCACGGACAGACCTCTCACGGCAGGTTAGGTCCATATATCCGGCGTGGCTAACAACCCCCTTGGATAGAACCAGGTAGACAATCGGAGGTAATTGTTCCTGCCTCTCCCTCTAGGTTTTCAACCTGAAGCATTAAGTCTTTTCCTTGAATTAGTTCCTTGAGCAAAGAGATCAAATAATGTACCTAAGTACAAGCACCAACATTTTGGAGGTCGTTTGTATGACCGACCTGCTAAGGTGTGACTCCTTTTTTCCCGGATGCTCCCAGCATCCGATCTTGGGTCTTTTCGCAACTTGGCGAGATCCCAATAATTTAAACAAGATTACGCAAGCAAATGGTCTTGGTAAGTTGACTTATTATTGACTTGCCCTTTTCCCTTAGGTTTTACCTTAGGATATCTTAGTCCCTAACTCAAGCATTAGCTGGTCAATCAAGGCAACGGACATGCCTTATTCGCAACCCAATCAAGGGTCTTTTAATCTCTAATTCCAGCTAAGCTCAGTTAACACACATGGCAACACATGATTCTTCATTTAGACCTTCAAGATGCAGTCTAGATGCATGTGATCCTTCGAATTCTCTTAGCGCGGTTCTATGCAGGATTTCCCAATCAACCTTAACCATCATGCACATTGTGCATTTAGTATACTTGTACCTCCTAAACGACTTTTATCTCTCTTTATTCCTAGCAACGATACTTATTTCTAATGCACCGGATCACATGTGACGTGTCTATGAAAGTCTAGGGTTTTGTCTAACGATGCAAGTGTATCTCATGAACAGAAATTAACATTTCATGTGTTTCTTTTAACCATGATTGCGAAACATGAATTCTAAATGACTATTCATGCACTAAACTAGTTAAAAAGCTATCATTTTATGTGAAGTAAGGCGATAACCTTATCATTTTATGTGTGTAAAAGCTATCATTTCATACATAAAATCTTATGCGAATTCCAAACTCTGCTGTTTCGTGCATGCAACTTAGTACTGAGAGTAAACAGAACCCTAAGACTCATTCTTGTTCCATGCGCGTCACCAATCCTTCATCTCTTCCACATGAAAAAATACCTAGTTAATTTTAAAGCTTAGAACCTGGGCTTGATTTGCGTGTGGTTTGTTGGTCGCTCTACTTGCCTCTCCAACGTTACCGGTAGCTTGGGCACCTATGCTTTCCATGACCTTGTTCTTGGGAGCCATTCGCCTTGCGGAGATTGGGCAGTCCGGACCTTAACCATGTTCAGTTTGACAGGTTCGGGTGGGAAGGACCGCTCGATGGGGTCCTTCGCCGAGGGAGTGGTTTGAGTGTGGCTCTTTGTAGTCCCTCACCAACTCTCACTCCCTCTCCTTCTTTCTCTCTCTTTCTCTCTCTTCTTCTTCTTTTTCTCCCCTTCTCCTTCCCTCTCTTTCTCTTCCTCTTCTCTTCTTTTCTCCTTCTACCTCTTCTTCTTCTTCTTCTTCTACTTCTCTCCTTCTCCTTCTTCTTCTCCTCTCCTCTCTTCTACCCCTTTTTTCCTCCTTCTTCTTCTCTCCCTCTTCCTCTCTTCACTCTCCCACTCCTTTTCCTCTCTCCTTCTCTTCCTTTTCCTCTCTCCTTCTCCTTCTCTCCCTCTTCTTCTCTTCACTCTCCCTCTCCATATTTCCCTCTCTCCTTCTCCTTCTCTTTCTCTTCTTCTCTTCACTCTCCCACTCCTTTTCCTCTCTCCTTCTCCTTCTCTCCCTCTTCTTCTCTTCACTCTCCCACTCCTTCTTTCCCTCTCTCCTTCTCCTTCTCTCCCTCTTCTTATCTTCACTCTCCCACTCCTTCTTTTCCTCCCTCCTTCTCCTTCTCTCCCTCTACTTCTTCTTACTCTCCCTCACATGGCCCCACACAACTGGTGATCAGAAGGGGGGGTGGTGGCTATGGTCGTAGGTCCCTAGTCCCCGTCTCAGTAGGAGGGAGGGGCGAAAGAGCCCCAATTAGAAGGCCGATGGGAGGAGTTTGCAGTGCCGCCAAGCGAGGAGGGGGGGAGATAGAGTGAACTGATGGCCAAGGGGGAGGTGGCTATGGACGGAGGGGGGGAAAGATCCCCAATCCAAAGGCCCAGGGGAGGAGTGTGCAGCGCCTCCAGGCGAGGAGTGGGGGGGAGATAGAGCCAACTGAGAGCGAGGGGGGGAGGTGGCTATGGATGGAGGTCTAGGTGGCCCTACATAACAGTTGACGGGGGGGAGGGGGTGGTGATGTAGCCTCTTGCCTCTATCACCGAGGTAGGGGAGAAGCCTCCCCTATATGGGGGTAGGTAGGTGGCATGGCCACCCCTCCCACCTGGGGGCCTACAATGCCCCGTAGCACCATCACTCCCTCTCTCTCTCTCCCCGACGTGCTGTCGGCGACAGCGGCAGGGAGAGAGAGGGGGGACTAAAAAATTTTGAACTGGTGAAATTTTTTTTCCTTGAAATTAAAAAAAAGGGGGGGTTCCTATGGCATGTTACATAATATCACATTGAGTAGCCAATATAGGTAAGCCTATCCATAGGATTCCTTTCTCTCCATGATCTCCATATTGCAAATGAACTAGATTCCACTCTCTCATGAGGCGGTATATATATTTTCTTAACTCCAAGTGTAACCACTGCAAATATGTCAAACTTGCTATCCAGACATTCAGAAGAGTCATATGTTAAATTCAATGGACTTGTAACATCATCAAAAAATTTGTATTTTCCTTTATCTCTTCCCCTCAGTGACATACCCATGTTAGTGGATGGAGATCCATAGCTTCATAGTCTTCCTCTCCAAGGATTTACACTACCAGATGCATCCTATGTAGGTCCATTGGTAGACATAGTTTCTTGCTATCCATTTTCAGCATATGTGCCCTATGAAGTATCATCATAAACTATAGCCTTCTTAGCACCATACCAAGATGCTAACTCATCAAACATAACATCACGGCTGAGCAATATCTCACATGTAGTTAGAACAATGCACATGTATGTCTTTCTTTCTTGTTAGTATCCAAAGAAAACATGCTTCACTACTTTAGGGTCAAGTTTCTTTTGTTTGTCATCGAGAACATGAACATAGGCAATACTATCAAATAATTTTAAATGTCGGATGTTAGACATGTAGCCATAAAGCTTCTCATAAGGTGTCTTTTCATGTATTCCTACTATAGGTGTTCTATTCATCACATAGATAGTTGTAAGTACAAGACAAAGGCATATTCTTCTCATTCAACATAGCCTTGGCTGCCTCCATAATTACCATGTTCTTTCTTTTAGCCACTCCATTCTACTAAGGAGTGTAGTTGCAAGTCAACACTCGTGATCTCATGCTTTGCTAAGTATCTATCGAACTCATTTGACACACTCTCTCCACCACCATCAGACCATAAGCATGAGACATAACAATTCAACTCTTTTTTAGCATAAGCTTTAAAACACATAAAGCTGTCCAGCACCTCATCTTTATGCTTTAAGATGTATATCCATGTGCACTTGCTATAGTCATCCACAAAGTTCACATAATATCTAAACCCACCAAGTGATGCATTATGTGTGTGTCCCTAGACATCTGAGTGCACAAGCTATAAAGGCCTATTGCTATTCCGTGTATTCTTTGCAAATGGAAACTTGTATTTTTTTCCAAACTGACATGTTGAGCACATATGTCCCAAATTAACATACTTAAACCTTGATAGGCCTGTAACACGGTCCTTATGCTACATAGTTTTCAACTTTTGGACATTTATATGTCCAATCCATTTATGCCATATATCAATGTCTTGGATACTTGCCCCATCCCGAGCAAACATTGTACCATATGTAAAGATCCTACGATGTCTCTGGCCTTTAGCAACCAACTTACATCCTCTGCCACACTCCTCTATGAAGCAACCATCTCTATTAAATTGTAACTACCGGTTTTGCTCAACCATCTGACCAATAGATAATAGATCCTTGGTGATCAATGGAACATGCAATACATCATGAAAATGTTTTTTTTTTTTTTTGCCATTAGGCATAACCAAAGTAACAATCCCTGTGTGATTAGAACCTGTTTTCTGCTCATTAAACCAATTTCCATGTGGTGTCATGTGGTTTGAGACACTAGAATCTATATAATAGACATCATTAGACTTTCCTTGTTTCTTGCCTTTGTTGCATACATAAGTCATAGCAAATAATTTCTTAGCAGTCTCAGGCTCTGCATGACTAGAAGATGTATAGTGGCCCTATTGCCTACCCTTTTGATCAGCCTACTTTCTCTAGCACTCTTTTGTAATGTAGTCATGCTTGCCACAATAATGGAAATCTTTATCCTTGTTAGAATTTGCATTAGTAGACTGAGTATGCCAAGATCCTTTGTCCTTAGAAGACTAAGATCTCCCCCTCACACGTGAGTATCCACCACCTCTACCAGCAAATTCTTGTTGTTTCTACCCATGCTGAGATGCATACTGTTGGGTTGCTCCACCATGGCTAGAACCTCTACCATGATGACCAAAACCTCTCTGATTAGAGTAGAAAGCTATATATATGTTCTTAGAGCTACTCAAGCTTATAGTGAAACCCAATTGCACATCTTCATGGATAAGCAAGGATACCAATTCATTAAAGTCAGGCATTTTAGCCCTGACTAAATTTGACATATCAAAAGACTTATATTTAGGACCTAACTATTCAGGGTCATAGCCACCATATCCTCATCATCTACCTTAGCCCCAATAGACACATATCAAAAGACTTATATTTAGGACCTAAACCATTCAGGGTCATAGCCACCATATCCTCATCATCTACCTCGGCCCCAATAGACACTAATTGATCTGCAACAGTCTTTATCTTAGTCACATATCTTGAATGGACCGTCCTTTCATGTCCATCATGTTAAAATTTTGCTTCAACTGTATTTTTCTTGCACTAGTGGTAGTACCATCGTATAATATCAAAATATTCCAAGCATCCTTCGGTGAGCTAGAGTTCATTATCTGTTGAGATGACAAGCTCAACACATGCGGACATTGATGATGGACCGCCTGGTTAGATGGGTCCACACGTCTACACTTAGAACGTCGGTGGTCATTACGACTCACACATGGCCACTGACTCATTACTTATTATATTCAGGTTGTTACACCTATTTACACCTGGCATAGTTATAGCACCAGTCGATTAGTGTAGTCGGTTATGCATTGTTTGACTTAGTAGGCCACTTTCCTTTATGTTGTATCTTATGTATACTTTGTGTACATTGTAAAGTGTGTGGAAGAAGAAGAAGAAATCAGCAAGAAAACGTTTTGGCCTCCATCTCTCTTCTTGTCTCTTAAGTGAGCTTCTCCTTGTGCATTCTGTGTATGTAGCATCTTGAGCAAGTCCCTCCACCACGCGATTCTTGACATGGTATCAGAGCCGCGCCACTGAGAGAGGCTAATTTCAAAGGCTGAAGAAAAGGAGAAGAAGCAAGGTTTGAGCAAGCAAGCCATGGGTAAGAAGCTCTCCCATTCTTCCACTCTCTCTCTTGGATAGTGCCTGTGGAGGCACCGGAAGCAGGGTCGAGCAAATATCTCAGATTGCAGTGAGATTTAGTGTGTGCAAAGAGCGTTGCGTATTTTGCAGATAAACCCTTTAGGGCTATCCCGTAGTTATTTTGGGCATTTGAGGCCGTTTCAGGCCCCGTTTTAGAGCCGCAAGGTTGTGGAGAACAGTTTCAGGGTACATTGTGACTTCGAGTGTATTGACCGAAAGTGGGTGTGCAGGTTACAGATTTCAAATCTGTAAGTTCAAAGGTGTTTACTAGCGAGTAAACACAAGGTTTATTTGCAAGCTGGTTGCAGATTGCATGTATTGTTGAGCAGACAGTGAAAAAGGCTGTCTGGTGTATTGCTATGCACTACAAGTCGAGGATTGCAGAAGATTTGCTTGCTATTTGGTATTAATCTTGTGATAATGGCAGAGAATAGTGGAAGCCCCATCATTGAGAAGCTCGACAATAATAACTACCCTTCATGGAAGTTCCATGTCACGAACTTCCTTATTGGAAAAGGCCTCTACGAGTTTGTTTCAGGTGAAGAAAAGGAGCCAGAGGTGAGTGATCCTCCAACTGCAGAAGAGACAAAGGCACGAAAGGAATGGAATACAAAAGATAAAAATATCATGTATTGGTTGTCTGCAGTAATTAATAATAATATGCTAGGACACATTAGAAATGTAGAGAATTCATATACAGCTTGGACCATACTTGAAAATATGTTCTGTAAATACAAAGGCACGAAAGATTCAACTCAAGCAAGAGTTGAATACATTGAAGAAAGGGAAGATGTCTATCAATGAGTATGCACTGAAGGTAAGGAGCATTGCAGATGCCTTGGCAATGATTGATGCAATGCTCGATGATGATGATTTGGTGTTGTTTACCTTGGGTAGACTTAACAATGAAAAGGCTTGGAAGTCTTTTGTAACTTCCGTATATGTTAGAAAACCATTTCCAGATTTCGATGAGTTGGTCTCCCTTATGATCACTGAAGAGATCAACATGTAGAGTGAGACATCTGAAAAAAGAGGTGAACAGGTCCAAGCTTTCTACTCCAGTTCAGGAAGGGGATGTGGCAAGTTCTCTTCAAGAGGCCATGGTACAGGATGTGGTAGTGACAACCAGCAAAATAGATTGAATCAGCAATTTGGGGATATGCAGGTTTTAGGAGGTTGTGGTAACTTTAGAGGCAGGGGGAGCTTTAGAGGAAGAGGTGGATGGCAGAACAGAGGTTCTAACAACTCTCGTATTGTGTGTCACTACTGTGGCAAAACATGTCATATTGCAGCCTAATGTTATGCTAAGAAAGATGATATTCGTAGTTGCAGCAAGGAAACTATGCATCGTCTTCATGACAGAATGAAGACAAAAATGAACGTCTGTTTGTTATGCAACATATGCTGAATGCTCTTACAGAAAAGGGAACACATGATGATGTTTGGTATGTTGATTCAGGTGCATCCAATCATATGACTAGCCATGCACAATGGTTTGAAGAGATGCAGAATTTGCAAAATGCAGGTTATGTGCAAACGGGTGATGATTCATACCACCCAATTTCACACATTGGAAAAGTTCCATTGTCCTTGCATGATGGTAAGACAAAGAGTCTTTCACATGTATTACATGTGCCATCTATTACAAAGAACTTGGTGTCAGTCGGTCAAATGGTAGAGCAAGGACTGCAAGTGAGATTTAATGCAAAGGGCTGCTTTGTAGAAGGCTTCAATGAGAAGTGCAGGTTAGTTGCAAAGGGAAGTAGAGTTGGACGTATGTTTATACTCTGGATGCTGGAATTCCTACTATGAATGCTACTGTGTATGCTAAAGGAAAAGGTGTTGTTGCAGATATTGAAATTTGGCACAAACGCATTGGACATGCAAATGTACAAAGGCTAAAATTAATGCAGTCCAAAGGGTTGGTTACAGGTTTGCCTACATTTAGAGTTGTAGAATTTCATAAGGTATGCGAAGCCTGTTAGTTTGGTAAGAAGGCAAGTCAACCCTTTTCACATGATAGAGATGTAAGCAGAAATGTCCTTGATGTTGTGCATACAGACATTTGGGGGCCTACAAAAAATGTATCTCTTGGAGGCAGTTCATACTTTGTCACATTCATTGATGATTGTTCTAGAAAGTTGTGGGTATATTTTATGAAGGAAAAGAGTGAAGCTTTTGAGCACTTTAGAACTTTCAAGGCTGCAGTTGAAAGAGAAACAGGCTTGAAAGTAAAGTGCTTGAGGTCAGATGGAGGGGGAGAGTACCTCTCAAATGAGTTCAGTGATTTTCTGAGGTCTCATGGGATAAAGAGACAGTTCACATGCAGGTATACCCCACATCAAAATGGGATTGCAGAAAGAAAAAATAGGCATATTACAGAAGTTGCACGCACCTTGATGGTGGTTGAAAAGAATATGCCTAAGCATTTTTGGTCTGAGACTGTTCATACTGCTGTTTATATTATGAACAGAACTCCCACAACTGCAGTTCATGGTATGACCCTCGAAGAATGTTTTACAGGTAAGAAGCTTGATGTCTGACGCTTGAAAGTGTTTGGCTGCATTGCGTATGTTCATGTGCCAGATGAGTTGCGAAAGAAAGTGGATCCAAAGTCTGAAAAGTGTGTCTTTATTGGATACTCTTTAGAGTAGAAAGGGTATCGCTGTTATAACCCTGTCACATGTAAATTTAGAGTGAGCAGGGATGTCATCTTTGATGAAATGAGCAGTTGGTATGCATCTAGTGGTGTTGCATTGGATGATGATGATGATCATGACACTCATGTGCAGGCTGAAAAGCAAGAATCATGGACTCTTAGTGGACCAGAGACATCATCTGGTAGTCCTTGGTCTGGGAGACTAAGGATTACCTCTACATCTTCAGGTGCATCTAGTAGCACTATAGGTAAAGACAAAGGAAAGAATAAAGTGTTAGATGGCATTGATTTAGTTCTTGATGGAGACTCCAGTGGCTCAGAGAGCTTAGATGATGAGCTTGGTATTCCTTTTGTCATCAAGACATCAGGTGTACAGAGAGCTCATAATAATGTAAAGGATCCATTGAGTGATCCGGTGGTATGCACATCTAGCAGGGTCAGATACCCTATTAAAAGATTTGGTTTCGAAGGTTATGCAGCTCAACATTATGCTTATATGGTGAAACTAGTTGAGGATGTTGAGCCCACTTGTTTTGAGGATGCTGTTGGTCATACTCATTGGGATGCAGCAATGGATGAGGAGATGGCTACATTAGAGGCCAATAAGACTTGGGATCTAGTATCATTGCCGAAGGGCAAGAAAGCTATTGGATGTAAGTGGGTTTATAAGATTAAGCACAATGCAAATGGTTCTATTAGTAGGTACAAAGCTAGGCTGGTTGCAAAAGGCTATGCCCAGACATATGGCATAGATTATGATGAAACCTTCAGTCCAGTTGCTAGGATGGCAACTGTCAGATGTGTGATTGCTTTGGAAGTAGCCAAAGGTTGGAGGTTGCAGCAAATGGATGTGAAGAATTCCTTCTTGCATGGTGATTTGCAGGAAGAAGTGTATATGGATCAGCCAGCAGGTTATGAAGATTTAGAGCATCCCACGTATGTGTGCAGGTTGAAGAAGGCGCTCTATCGGCTCAAGTAAGCACCTAGAGCATGGTCTGACAAGATTAGAGAGTATCTTGTCAATATTGGCTTTTATATTTCTGATGTTGATCACTCACTTTATGTGAGAAAGGGAGATGCAGGTTTGGTCATCATAGTCATCTATGTGGATGACTTGATTATTAAAGGTGATAGTGATAGTGGGATTGCTGAAGTCAAGGATTTTTTGAAGAAGAAGTTTGAGATGAAGGATTTAGGTGAGCTAAGGTACTTCCTTGGCATTGAGGTGATCAGATATGATGATGGTATATGGCTGTCCCAAAGACAGTATGGCTTGGATATGTTGTCCAAGTATGGTATGACAGCATGCAAACCACTTTCAGTTCCGTTGGAGCAGAGTGTAAAGTTGAGTGCTGATGTTGGGGATGAGATAGAAGACCCTACTATGTTCAAGAGGATAGTGGGGAGTTTGATCTACATGACCATTACAAGGCCAGACTTGAGCTATGCTATTGGTCTTGTGAGTCAGTTTATGCAAGTACATAGAAAGTCACATTTGGATGCAGTCAGACGCATATTGAGATATGTGAAGTCCACATTACATTATGGAATTTTTTATGAGGCAGGTACAGATGTACAGGTGTTTGGATACACATATGCAGATTGGGCTGGTAGTATGTCTGATAGAAGATCTACCAGCGAATACATGTTCTCTCTTGGTAGTGTAGTAGTTGCTTGGAGCAGCAAAAAGCAATCTACAAATGCTTTGTCGAGTACAGAGGTTGAGTATAGAGGTGCTACTGTTGCAGCATGTGAGGTAGTATGGCTACAAAAGTTAATGGTTGATTTGGATGTGCAGATGGAAGGTCCAGTTGTCATTTATTGTGACAACATGAGTAGTATACAGTTGGCTAGGAACCTTGTGTTCCATGCCAGGACAAAACATATTGAGGTACACTATCATTTTGTGAGAGAGAAGGTACTAGCAAATAAGATTGACTTGGTGTATGTCAGCACACAAGATCAGATAGCTGACATCTTCACGAAGGCATTGGGTACAGAGAAGCTTCAAAAGTTTCCAAGCTTACTTGGAGTCGCAGAGATGCAGTTGAGCTTGAGGGGGAGTGTTGAGATAACAAGCTCAACACATGTGGACATTGATGATGGACCGCCTGGTTAGATGGATCCACACGTCTACACTTAGCACGTCGGTGGTCATTATGACTCACACATGGCCTTTGACTCATTACTTATTATATTCAGGTTGTTACACCTACTTACAGTTGGCATAGTTATAGCGCCAGTCAACTAGTGTAGTCGGTTATGTATTGTTTGACTTAGTAGGCCACTTTCCTTTATGTTGTATCTTATCTATACTTTGTGTACATTGTAAAATGTGTAGAAGAAGAAGAAGAAATTAGCAAGAAAACGTTTTGGCATCCATCTCTCTTCTTGTCTCTTGAGTGAGCTTCTCCTTGTGCATTCTGTGTGTGTTCGGCGCAGCATCTTGAGCAAGTCCCTCCACCACGCGATTCTTGACATTATCTGCATAACCATAGCATCAGAAATACATAGAGCTAGTGAATGCAACACCCTTCGAGCTCTCTCAGTCCATGTGCTTGATGTCCCCTATTTTGACCAAGTATTGCATTCCTTTCAAGGAGTTTGGGCTTAGCCTCAACACATGTGGCCAAGTCCCATTAACCCTTGCTAATGAGAAAGTTTCTCCATCATGAACTTCCAAATAGTATAGTTGTTGTTAACAAGTTTCTCGCCCACTATTTGAGTTATGTTATCAATCCTGTCAACATTTTCCATCTCTACAACTCTCTATATTCAATGCAATATTTAGTAGTTAATGAGTGATAAGACAGTGCTTGACTCCTTGTAATCCAGGTGAACCAATCACTAAGTGTGTGTCTATTAGACACTACTTATGTAGGACAATTTTTGTCCACAAATTTGTGACAGTAAATCTCTACAGTAATCATGGTATTTTTAGCTTACAAGTATGTCAAAAACATGCCCTAATAGATATCACACCATTCATGGTAAAAGCATTTCCAATCCGAGTTCATTTACTACATACAATTCATGTAGGTGTCTTCCAAAACCTTATGACGATAGACAATAGTTTGTGAATAACTAGTAATGAATTCTCTATGCAAACTAAAGTATTTTCAGCTCAAAGTAACCTCAAAACATCTCTGACGTGTACCATAACCCTTGGGATTCAATGCGGGTACATATAAGCATCAACAATGGTTCATATGACCAATAACAATTCTAAACAAGCTCTTCACAAGTTGTAGATAGCCAACCCACCATATAATTAGTAGTAAAATCAATCCAGATTTGAGCATTCAATGCTCATTGTAGCTCATAAACCATCTGAGATTCATATAGTGAGTTCCAAGTATCAGTAGACAACAACCAAGCTATGATAAGATTCAAGTTTCCAAGCATTCACTATCATACATTAAGTACAATTTTCAACTTGCAATTTTTAGATCTGTAAATGCCCTTTGAATGGTGTATTTTAGTCCACTTTTAATCATGCCAAGTATACACAATTGTAGGCATATGCATTGCCAAGCATATCTCAAACCACCTCATATTCAAGTAGCAATTTGCAAGTATTTATGTGTACCATACGTGCTCTAGGACTTCAATTGTGGGTTGAATACATTCAGAACAATTTTTGGCATGCTCTCACTTTTCATATTTGAGAATTAACCTCTCAAAGCCATGTCTAAATACATAAAAGAAATACCATAACATTTTCCAAGCATCCATTAATGATGTTGTGTGCCAACACTGACATTTGATGAGTTCAATACTCCAAATTTTAACACCAGAGATTAGGCATAAATTTTTTTGTGCCATGTTGATATCCATGTTGAAAATGAGGGACTGCTACTACTATTCTCAAAGCTGAAAATGATGATTGCTTGGTATAGCTTCTAACTGAGCTCTATAAGATTCACGACCTCAAGCATATAGTTCATGAACACTCAAGTGAAAAATGGTTGCATTCTCCCAAAGTGTGACAACCCAAACACAAGCACATTTTACCCTCTTCACATTTTATAACCTACTATCATTTTTAATGTTAGTGCTCATCAACATGAGCTCATTCATATGGCAAGAAACCCCCTTGGAAAGCCTAAATAGCCATTGCTCAACTCAGACACCACAAGATACATATCAATGAGTGTAGGTTATGGCTTCCATATGAACTACAGAACCACATGAGTCTTTCCTCTTTAGGCTCTAGCTCCCACAACTCCAATTTTATGCTCTTGCCCAATGCCAAGCTTCGAGGCTTCACAAATTCATGGGGTCATGGGATCATGGCTCTAATATCATGAAGGATGAGAGAGAGATAGGGGCAACAGAGAATAGATAGCTCTCAAAGATGTTCTTCATTATTCATCACATCAAAGAACAAAGTACATCTATCTTAGGTCTTAGTGACTAGTGACTAACTACTAACTAACTCTAGTTAAATCAACTACCGACTTATTAAAGATACACACATGATAGATAGTTACACACACCCAACTGTCATGTCGATATAAGTAGTAGATAGATCAATCTTGCATATGTCAACATATATATGATATGCAAACAAGAAAACAACATTCTCAGTATTCTTCATTAGAATTCAACATATTCTTTTATTTAGATTGTTATGCATGGCACCAAGACTAACCCTGTGTGGTGCTACCAATACACATGTTTCGTGCTTAAAAACCTTGCTTTTTGGAAAACTTGGAAAAAAGGGATGATACTTTTACATTTTTAGATTTCCTAGACCATTATTAATATTCTCCTATGTATTAGTTTTTCTTCTAATTTTTCCTTATTTTTCTTAATTTTTATATATTTTACTCATATTAAATTAAAAAACTAAGAATATGTAATATCAAGTGCTGATAATTATCTTTTTGCATTTCTTTATATACCTTGAAAATAGTCTTTGAGTTAGATTTTATTTGGTAGCCACTTACCCATTGACCACCTACTACACATTGTGCATGAACGAGACACCACCCAATGGTTCCCAAGGCCACGAATGCTTACCGTAGCTGCTGGAGTACTTAAGGAGCCCTCCATAGAGACCAAAAATATTCCATAAACCATTTACTTCACATAACTCTCACCTCTCCTTGTGTTTCACCCATCCCCCTTCTCTGATAAGAATAGCCATTATGCAAGAGGAAAAGGGAGCATTTAAAAAATTTATTTTGAGGGAGAAGAGAGAAAGACTACAAAATCACTATTTTAATTTTGTCAAATCAAGCCACAAAATTTACATGAGCATGTAGAGGACATGTAATAAAGTAAAAATGCCTTATCCAATATTTAGCCTATAAGGATTAAGTTCATTAACTGATTCTCTTAGCCACATGGCATTGGGATTCATACCATGTTGTAGCCTCTCATTAACTGATTTTCAACCACTACTGGTAACATGATTTCGACCTAGCCACCTTGGCTATGGTTTCTTGGAAATTTAGTTTATTTTCTTATATTTTTAGTTTTATAGTTTCTTATGGGAATTAGCTTCTCTACATTAGTATCAAAGAAAATCTTTGATCTAAGGGGAAGTCCATTTTCATGGTGGATATAGTTACAAGACTAGGCCTAGAGTAACTGGAGGACAATAATCACAGGACTTGGCACAGTTAAAACCATGACTAGTTAAGGTTCTCTACAACAATTCGGGACTAATTTTGAGGATATTGAAGAAAGTTGATTCAAGAATAATGGTGGGTTTAGGGTAATTTTAGTGGCATGTGGTCAATATCGGGGCCATTTTGAAGATTCTTGGACTTAGCTTGAGCTTAAACAAGGTTTGGAAGATTTAAATTGGGTTTACTTTTTGGAGCAAGCTTCTCTTTCCTCTTTCTAAGCTTCCTTATGAAAGCTTTCATGGAGATCTCTTCTCCTCCCTCTTTCCCATGGATTCATTATTGTATGGGTCTTGAGCAAGCTATAGAGTACCTATGTGCTTCATCTTCACCTTGTTTTATTCACATGATGCAACATGATATTCTTGGATAGTTTGTGCTATTTTTCAACAATATCTTCTCCTTTGAATCAGAAATAGCATGGTCATGAGAAGTTATTCATTCACTTGATTGATCAATTGAAGCACTAACATAGAGTACTTACCATCT
This sequence comes from Lygodium microphyllum, assembly GCF_053477565.2. Lineage (NCBI taxonomy): Eukaryota > Viridiplantae > Streptophyta > Polypodiopsida > Schizaeales > Lygodiaceae > Lygodium > Lygodium microphyllum. Next base: position 57,599,698 of record NC_141144.1, on the reverse strand, counting down.
TTTACTTCATCTTTCACTCTTCTTGAACCTTTGAGCTCTCATCAAAGCCCTAGCTATGGCAGAACTTAGACAACATGAAAATTTCATAGATTTCTTAACACAATATTAGTGAGTTTGGGAATCTCCCAATTCCCATTTTTTGAATACTAAAAAGGTGGCACCCGGATAACATGCTCATAAGTTTCTCAAAACCATATGATGTGACCTATCATTGGAAACCGCTTGAAAAATGGAATCTATTGAACTATAGAGCACTCGATTTGGAGTTATAGTGTTCAAGTTATGACAAATCCAAATATTTGACCACGTGTCTTAAACTTATGGGAAATTCACATATTCCCCAATATGGTGTTTCTTGAATATTTGAGTCTATTTTGGTACCTTTTAGCTTCAAGAAGTGAAAGGCAAGCATCTATAATCGAATTGGGCCTACATTGATAGCAAGATTGGAAGAATTATGGAGAAAAATAGGGCAACCATCAATTTTTATCAAATTTTGCTTGATTGAATCTTCAAACCATGGGGATTTTGTTGCCTACAACTCGGGGAAGGTTAGATTGAAGCTACTTCATTCAAGGATTGGCTTACATTGAAGCATTCCATCAAGATGGATGGTACTATCCTCCTCTTGAATATGGAAAAGTATGGAAATTCTTGGAATTCTTGTTTCTATTAAGAATTTGGATTCTCCAAGTTTTGAAGTACCTCCTCCCACAATCATTGTGGACATCTACTCAAGCATGGGATTCTCTTCATTCATTGGAGCACTTTTATGATTCGAAGCTAAAGTTACATGAAAGCAATCATCATGGGACAAATTCTTTCTTGAAGTTGACCTTCTAATCTTCAATCTTGGTCCATTGGATAATGGATTGTGTTGAGATTTGATCAGTTGTGGTTTATCTACTACTCTTCATCAACATTAAGAGGTAATCCTATTGCTTTCAACTAAATCTCTCTTTTCATCCTATTGTTAAATTAGTCCTACTATTGACAAAGAAAGATTGAGTGTAATAGATCCTCTAAAAATAGTATTAAAGAGCATGTAGAATTCAACCTAGGGCTGATTGTGATTGCTTAATGATTTTCCTTTCTTGCCCATTCATAAATTGATGCCAAATTTATTGCAAAGCGCTATCCACTGCTATCTAAGTTGGAATTTGATTGGATGATTGAACGTTGATGTTATAGGATTGAAATAATGATAAAGATGGTAAGTGGAATATTTGTAAAAGTAGTGAGTCACTGCAAAAGGGTAATGCCCTATCCTTAGTCCTTTCCAATTCAATTATCTCCTAATTCCCACTTGCATTTCATTAAAGAATCCAAAGACTTTTTCAATCAATGCATTGCATCCCTATGTGATTAGCCAATAGTATGTACTTGGCATGTTGATTCTCACGAGGAAAAATTGGATGCCATGTGAGTTTGAAAGACAATAGTGAGGTGGCCCTTCCTTCCTTATTATGACCCTGAAGGGGTGCACAACCCGGCTTGAGGTGGAACTTTGCACACCCCTCAAGTCTCAAAACCCATGAAATTTTCAAGTTCAGTTATAGATACATTCTCATTGACACATCTTGATAGTTGCACATCAATGTTTCAATCCAATTTGGAGAGCTACAGGTGGTTGAAGTTCCATAGGAACAAACATTGGAAGAGGTGTATGGCATCTCATGTTCCCTGGATACCTACAAGTGGTCACAATTTTCACAGGTTTATACAATAGATACCCACCATTTCAAAGGTCATTCTTGAGCCTACAAGTGTCCCATAACCCTCTCTAAGTTTCTACGAGGGTTCCGAGCCCACAGGTTCAAACAGGGCACTCACAAGTTGTCGACAAGGTGTAAGAAACTTCTATTCAACACTAAAGATCCTATTATAAAATTTGTTGTATTGATCCATATTGAGAAATTGATAGATCCTTACAAAGAGGGGATCCTAAGCTTAATTTTGAATTTAAAAAAATTTCTATCTAATATCGGGAGCTCAAGTTATTGCAAATTTACTAATAGTAGGTATAGTGAGACAAAACCTAGACAACATATAAGGTAGCACTGTTTCTCACTATTCCACGTAAAGCCTTCAATCCAAGCTGAAAATTTTAAAATTTGTATATTCCCACATCATAATTTTTCTATTGAGCTATTAAGCATTGATATTGGAGCTATATTATAGGAGAAACAAGAGATTTATTGACAAATAGTCTACTACTACAACATTGTTCCCAATGGCTAGGAATAAGAAGAAAGACCCTATTATAAAAGAAATGAATGATGGTGTTAGAAAATTTCAAGAGGATAAAATAACACAAATTAATCCAATAATTGTTACCAAAAAGATGAATAATTAATCATTGGAGTTTATAGTACACACCAAGAAATGGACGATACACCTCAAGTACATGCAGTCAATGACTACTTGTTATTGTCTAAAGAGCTATGGCATATGAATGATGGTATTTCCAAGGATTTGAGGATAAGGATTTGAGGATATTGAATGAAGTTTTCATACATAAGCATCAAGTTTTGTTGCAAGTAATGGCACAAGTAAATAAGAGTATCATTGATTTGTAGCAAAGCAACAAATCTTTATTTGAAGAACTCATTCCAACCAGAAGAGAAATTGGCAACAAACCACAAAGGGAACCTCAACCTATTGAAGACCCACATGTAGTCCCTCATGTTGAAAATTTATCCCATTCAAATAAAGAAATTTCTCAACCTGTTATGCATCATTTAGAAAGAGGTGAACCATTAAGGGTGAGGGGTAACTACCACTCTTCACAAACTCATGGCAATTATACGATAAGGCCTCAACTCAATAGCCCAAAAGATGGTCTTAGACATGAAGGGAAACAAAAAAATGGTAGAAGGGATGGTGAGTATCATGGATGTGACTCCTTCTACAAGTCTTTTTACCACCATCCTTCTAATGTACAAAAAGGGAATGCAATTGACAATCAAGTTCATAAAGGTGGAAGGAATGATGGAAGAAGATCAGCCCATGATCTCTCAAACAAAGAGCATGTTTCAAATGGTCAACCCTCATCTCATGGTTTTGCACAACCTCATTTTAGGCATCACTCTTGGAATAAAGATTAATGGAAGAAACATTCTTATGGTGGAAAGTCATCTTACAATGAAAAGGAGTATAAGGAAAAGATCAACATCACTAATTTCAATGGGGATAATGCTTCACCTTTGAAATGGGAGGAATGGATTAAAAAGCTTGAATTATACTTCATCCTTTATCCTCAAAGTGATGAAGCCAAGATTTATTTATGGCTCTTCATCCTGAAGGTTACACCCATACTTGGACGCGATACATGTGCAAGATTGGGCAAGAATATCTAACTTGGGAGGATTTCAAGCAAGAAATGATTGATTTTTTAATTTCCCCTTTGGAAAAGGAAAGGCTTCAAAGAAGATGGTATGCATGTGCTCAAAGAGGGATGTCTATGAGATTACTAAAACACCTACTTGAATCTCTCTATGTATGTTGAAGGCATTTTGGTCTTTGCTAAGATGAATAAATATATTTTTGGTCTTGACCATGTCTTGTTATTGGAGGTGGGAGTTCAATAATCGAAAACCTTGCATGAGGCCATACAATTGGTTGAAAGATATTCTTTGAAGTATAAGAGAGATGCATGGAATTTCTAGCAAAGGAGTTTGGGTAATAACTTTTCCAATCAGCCTATAAAATACGAACAAGTTCTCATCCAATCAAGAGACATTTTCAAGCAAGAAAACAAGGATTATAATTGTCATAATAATTATAGCAACAAAGTGCCAACTTTTCCTACTGTTTATGTCTCAAAATAGGATGGATATTATGCATAAAAGTAGGGGCCAAATTTCAAAAATGTAGCTGAGACAAAGGTAAATTTTCAAGGGTTTAAAGTGCTTCCCAAAACAATTCTATTATCAACTTTCTTTTTCATGATAAGCTTAGGGAAATGCATGCAAAAGGATTATGTTTTAATGTGGGGAGAAGTGACCATAAGCTGAAGTGCAAATCCAAAAATTTCAAAATTAATATGGTAATCACTCAAGATGTGGAAGTTGAAGAAGAAGAGGAACAAGAGGGCAATTTACTCCATATTGATGCTTATCCAATGGTGAAAGAAATGCATGAGGAAGAGGGTGTCAGCAATGCATCATGTACTCCAATTGAGCTATCACCCTCTTGCATAATACAAGTAGATTTGATCACTTTGGATATGAGGCCTATTGGCATTGCCATCGGGTAATTGGCTGAAAAAATCTTGGTAAATTTATTTTTGATTTGGAATGATTGCAAATGGATTTTAATTTGCAAGGGCAACACATAGAATTGAAAGGCATAGACCACAAACATGTAGAGCTCATCTCCATAAGAATTTGTAGAAGGAAATCAATGCCAAATCGTGCATATTCGCTCTTTTGCTTAAGAAAGTAGATGAAGAGTAGCTATCAAATCATCCATTTTCTTCTCTAAAGAGAAGAGATTCAAGATTGGAAGAGCTATTGGAGGAATACAAGGATTTGTTTCAATTACAATCATCCTTGCCTCCAAAGTGAGAGGTCGACCATCCTATCAACTTATTGCACAACACAAAGCCCATCAACAAACCTCCCTATCACTTGTCCAAGTTTGAGAGGAAAGAGGTTAAGAAACAAGTCAAAGAGTTGCTACAAATGGGCTTAGTTTAGCCAAGTCAATTACCGTTTGCATCTCTTGTACTTTTAGTCAAGAAGAAGGATGGATCATTTCACATGTGCATTGATTATAGGGATTCGAATAAGTCAATGGTCAAGAATAGGTATCCTATTCCTTGCCTTGACAATCTTTTGGAGGAACTTAAAGATGAAAATGTCTTTACCAAAATAGATCTTTGTTCATGCTACCATCAAATTTGAATGAAAGAAGGAGATGAGGTCAAAATAGCATTTAGGACTAAAAGGAGATTATACCACTTCTTGGTCATACCATTTGGGCTTCCAATGCACCCACTACTTTTCAAGCTCTCATGAACAAAATATTGTAGCCCTTCTTGTTCAAAACATTCCTTTTTTAAAAAAATGATATCCTTATCTATAGCAAATCCAAGAATGAGCATTTGAAGCATGTACGAGAGGTCTTTAACACATTAAAAAGACACATACTCTTTGCTAAGATGACAAAGTGTTCATTCATGGAAGATGAAGTAGAATACTTAGGTCATATTGTGGGAGAGCTAAAGCATTAGAGTGGACCCTAACAAAGTGAAATGTGTCAAAGAATGGCCTACTTCTACGAATGCGACATCTTTGAGAGGTTTCCTTAGATTATCATATTTCTATAAAAGGATCATCAAGAATTATGCTCATGTGTGTCAAGATTGTGGGAGAGAAGGAAGGAGTCTCGCTTGAAGCTTTCTTGCTTGCACAATGGGGGAAGACACACAAGGGTGGAGGCTGAAAAACAGTTTTCCTCTTCTTAGTTGTGTAAGCCAAAAGAACTCAAGTACAAAGAAATAGAAGAACCCTCTATATGGGTCTCAAACCAAACTCAACTAACTAAGGTGGCATACTAACTGAGCCACGAACTAGAGTAGATAAGGATAGCTATCATGTAGCTATTATTCATGGGCGATGTACCAACCGCATCTGCAACTAACACGTCGGTGACATAAATGCACAACGGTCACCCTGGCGTATCACGAGTGGAGCTCGATATCTCAACACTCCCCCTCGAGCTCAATCCCAATTCCTGCACACCAAGCAGGTCTCTGAACTTGCGCAACTTCTCTGCGCCCAATGCCTTCGTGAATATGTCAGCTACCTGATCCTCTGTGCTGACATAAACTAGATCAATAAGACCTAGTAAAACCCTCTCTCGCACATAGTGATAATGCACCTCAATGTGCTTTGTTCTAGCATGATAGACTGGGTTATTTGCCAAGTGTATACTACTCATGTTGTCACAATAAATGACAACTGGCCCATTTGTAGACTGATGCATATCATAAAGTAGCTTATGCAACCAAGCTACCTCACATGCAGCCATTGCTGCACCCCTGTACTCAGCCTCTGTGCTCGACAAGGCAACTGTAGGCTGTTTCTTGCTGCTCCAAGTGACTGCAGCACTCCCAAAAGAGAATACATATCCACTGGTAGATCGTCTATCAGAAATACTACCAGCCCAATCAGCATCAGTGTATCCATGCAACTGTATCTGAACCCCAGTCTCATAAAATAGTCCACACTGCAATGTGGACTTCACATACCTAAGTATGCGTCTAGCCGCATCCAAATGTGGTTTCCTTGGAGCTTGCATAAACTGACTTACCAATCCAACAGCATAGCTCAAATCTGGCCTGGTAATAGTCATATAAATCAAACTTCCTACTATGCGTCTGTACATAGTAGGGTCTTCTAGAAGCTCACCTGCATCTGTGCTCAGCTTCACATTTTGCTCCAAAGGAACTGAAATAGGCTTACAGCCTGTCATCCCATATTTGGACAGCATGTCCAATCCATACTGCCTCTGCAATAGCTGTATCCCACTTGGTGATCTAATCACCTCAATGCCCAAGAAATAACGCAGCTCTCCCAAATCCTTCATCTCAAACTTCTGCTTCAATAGCATTTTCACATGAAGGATATCTTCATCACTGTCACCTGTCATAATCAAATCATCAACATAAATGACAAGCAGCATAATACCTTTCTCTGTTTTTCTCACATAAAGTGAGAAATCTGCCTTGGAAATCTGAAAGCCAATAGTGACAAGATACTGTCCTATCTTGTCAGACCATGCTCTAGGTGCTTGCTTCAAGCCATACAAGGCTTTCTTCAACCTGCAAACAAACTCAGGATGAACAGCATGCACATAACCTGGTGGCTGCTCCATATAGACCTCTTCTTGCAAATCACCATGCAAGAAGGCATTCTTTACATCCATCTGATGTAAAGACCATCCCTTTGATGCAGCCATAGCAATGACTGCTCTTACGGTTGCCATCCTTGCAACCGGACTAAATGTTTCTTCATAGTCAATGCCATATGTTTGTGCATACCCCTTGACTACTAATCTTGCCTTGTATCTGTTCACAGAACCATCAGCATTGTGCTTCACCTTATAAACCCACTTACAGCCAATTGCATTCTTACCTTTAGGCAAAGGTACTAACTCCCATGTAGCATTTGCTTCCAAGGCATTCATTTCTTCATCCATGGCTTTCTCCCATTTTTCTTTTCCCATGGCTTGCTCAAAAGAAGTGGGTTCTGGTTCCTGTATCACCTTGACCATATATGCATAGTGAATGGCTGTAAATCCATCATATTTCAGCCTATCCACAGGATACCTAGCTCTCATAGACCTGCGCAAAGTAGGTTCACTCCCAGGTGCTCTCAAAACATCCCTGGTCTTCCTTACTCCAGGTGTAACAATAGAAGGAATACCCAACTCATCATCAATGCTCTGCTCTGAGCCACTGGATTCACCATCCACATAAGAGTGACCTGCATTCACATCAAACATGGGCTGATCAACTTTCTCTTTTCCTTTTCGTGATACCTGCATACCACTATCTGCATTGCTTTGAGAAGAATCTCCTGATCTCAATCTGCCTGTCCATGGCGAAGAATGTGAACCACTGCTAGAGGACGCTCCAGGTCCACTAATATTTTGTGACTGCTGCTGTGAATTTTGTGCAGCATTACCATTTTGTGCATCTACATCATCAATCACATTTACTGGTTTATACCAGCTACTCATCTCATCAAAAACAACATCTCTGCTCACTGTAAACTTACGAGTAGAAGGGTTATAGCATCTATACCCTTTTTGCTGCAGAGAGTAACCAATAAAGATGCACTTCTCAGCTTTTGGATCCAACTTGGATCTCAGCTCATCTGGCACATGTACATAGGCAATGCAACCAAAAATTTTCAAATGAGAAATATCTGGTTTCCTACCAGTATACCTCTCCTCTGGAGTCATTCCATGTATTGCTGCAGTGGGAGTCCTGTTCATTATGTAGACTGCTGTAGCAACTGCTTCAGCCCAATAAAAATCTGGCAAGTCTTTTTCATTGAGCATGGCACGAGATACCTCTCCAATATGCATGTTTTTCCTTTCTGCAATTCCATTTTGTTGTGGGGTATAACTGCATGAATATTGCTGCTTTATGCCATGCTCCCGCAAGAACTTTGCAAACTCATTTGGGAGGTACTCTCCCCCTCCATCTGACCTCAGGCATTTTATTTGCAGACCTGTTTCTTTTTCAGCCATAGCTTTAAGGGTTTTGAAATGCCCAAAAACTTCACTTTTCTTTTTCATAAAATACACCCAAACTTTTCTGCTATAGTCATCAATAAAAGTGACAAAATAATGACAGCCTCCAAGAGATGCAGCTTTAGTAGTCCACACATCAGAGTGGATTAATTCCAATGGCTTCTCACTCTCTTGAACATGTCTAGGAAATGGTTTCCTTGCATGTTTTCCAAACTGACAGGCTTCACATACCTTATGCATTTCTGCAACCTTGAATTTGGGCAATCCTGCAACAATATTTTGGGCCTGCATTGATTTAAGTCGCTGTACATTAACATGACCAATGCGTTTATGCCAGATATCAATATCTGCAACTACACCGGTCCCATGTGCAAACATTGCTGCACTCAATTCAGACATGTCTGCATCCAATGTAAACATTCTGCCCTTCTTCTTTCCTTTTGCTATCAAGCGACCTTTATTTTTCATATCCTCAACAAAGCATCCATGAGGATTAAATCTGACCTGCAAGCCCTGTTCAACCATTTGACCAACTGAAACCAGATTCTTGGTGATATTCGGGACATGAAATACATCGGACAGGTATTTCTTTTTCCCACCCTGCATAGACAAGGGAATTTTTCCAATCTGCACAATAGGATGTGCAGTATCATCACCAGTCTCCACAAATCCTGGTTTTTCCATTTTCTTTGCATCCTCCATCCATTCTGCATGACCTGTCATGTGGTTTGATGCACCTGAGTCAACATACCATACATCATTGCTTTCTTCTGCACTTGTCATAGAATTGTTCATGTGCTGTACCATGAACAAATGCTCATTTCTGTCATCACCCTGTCTACTAGAAGATGCATAATTCCCTTGTTGCAGTTTTCCATTCATGATGTCATTCTGCTTTTTATAGCAGTCTTTAGCCATATGACCCATTTTACCACAGTAGTAGCATTCAACATTACTGTTTGCATTTTGGCCTCTTTGCCATCCACCACGACCTCTTTGGCTCCCCCTGCCTCTAGAGTTACCACGTCCTCCTCCATAGGACTGGTTTTCTTGAGTTTGCTGCATATTCTGATTTCTGCCACGGCCTCCAAATCGGCCTCCTCTACCTCTGCCTCTACCTCTTCCAGCATTTGAGTAGAAGACAGCTTCTTTTGAAGTTCCTCCTGAAGAAGATGCACCACCATTTCTCTGTTCCTCAGAAATTAGAAGAGCAATCAACTCCTCAAAATCAGGAAATCTTTCACGAACTGAAATGGATGTCCGAAACTGTGCATAATCCTTTCCTAGACCATTCAAGGTCACGGAAAGTAAATCATCATCTTCCACTGGCGACCCAATGGAAGCAAGTGCATCTGCAATCTTCTTCACCTTCATGTGGTAGTCGTTGATGCTCATACTTTCTCTTTGCACATTATGCAACTCTTGCTTGAGCTGCATTTTCCTGGCTTGCGTATTTGTGCTATACATTTTTGACAAAGTATCCCATGCCTCCTTTGGCGTACTTGCATCCTGAATATGCACAATCATAGAGTCTGAAATACTGATAGACAGCCAATACATAACTTTCCTGGCTCTCTCATGCCATGTTTTAAATGCCTGCATTTGTTGTTGATTGGGAACATCAGGAAGAACTGGTTCTTCTTCATTTCCTGCAACAAATTCCCAATATCCTTTTCCCATAAGGAAATTCGTCATTCTAAACTTCCATGCCTGGAAGTTGTTCTTGTCAAGCTTTTCAGTGACAATCTGTGAAAGAGAATCAGATGCCATTACAGAAGACTGCAAAAAATTCTGTCACTGCAAAAACCACAGCTTCAGCCTCACAAGGGCAAATCTGCAAAACTGGCGAAAGTGGTATTTGACCACACAGTCACTTCCTAGTGACGATTTTGCATAAACAGGAACCAAGGATGATTCTGAAACTCCCAATGTCTCTGCGCACAAGCATACGATGCAATTTCTACAGTAACTTTTCACCGACCTGTAGAACAGTGGTCGCACAGCATAAAACTGAGCCTTTTCTTGAGTGCGTGCAGAAAACTTCCGTCTGCAAAACAGGCCCCGAAATGGCCTCAAATCAAAAAAACAAGGTCGCCAAGGGCTAAAGCCCTATCCCGCAGCATATACTGCCCTCTTGCTTCACCGCGAAGGGCGTCTCAACCTGAGACAATGCACTCCTGCAATTTCCGGCTGTGCTACCTGCAGAGATCTGCTCCCAAAACAGGAAATGAAAGCAACACTGCTCCTCTTACCAGACCACCGCGAGCTTGGCTTGCTTTCTTGAGCTCCTTACCACGAACAAGGCTCTGATACCATGTCAAGATTGTGGGAGAGAAGGAAGGAGTCTCGCTTGAAGCTTTCTTGCTTGCACAATGGGGGAAGACACACAAGGGTGGAGGCTGAAAAACAGTTTTCCTCTTCTTAGTTGTGTAAGCCAAAAGAACTCAAGTACAAAGAAATAGAAGAACCCTCTATATGGGTCTCAAACCAAACTCAACTAACTAAGGTGGCATACTAACTGAGCCACGAACTAGAGTAGATAAGGATAGCTATCATGTAGCTATTATTCATGGGCGATGTACCAACCGCATCTGCAACTAACACGTCGGTGACATAAATGCACAACGGTCACCCTGGCGTATCACGAGTGGAGCTCGATATCTCAACAATGTGGTGGCTCCATTGATAGATAGACTTAAAAAAGAAGCCTTCTTTTGCGACTCCATAGTCGAATAAAGCTTCAATGAGTAGAAATGTCTTTTAATTTAAGTATTTATCATTGTATTATCAGATTTATCTAAGAAGTTTATCATATGTGTGGATGCCAGTGAAAGACTCAGTGAATTTACTATATGTATATCCTCTACATCAAGTGCGTTCAAGGCCTATTTATAAATATCCTTATCTATGTTTTTTTCATGAATAAAACATAATCCTTTTTTATTCAATCTGTAAATAATCCCTTTATATTATACCATTTTGTATGTAAAAAATGTACAAAAATGGTATTTTAAAAATACTTTATTTTGAACCCACGTGATGCACACATATATTCATGAGTAACTTACCCAAGGTGAAAGGAGTTGGGACTGTTTTGTGTCAATATCATGGAGTCATATCTTATGAAAGCCAAAAGCTTGATGACAAGGGGCATCAACTACATGTTTATGAGCAAGAGATGTTGGAAATATTTCATGCTATTAAAAAGTGGCATCACTATATCTATGGTAGCCTTTCAATGTCAAAAGTAATCATGGTGTGTTGAAATACTTCCTTTCACAACTAAATTTGTTTCCTAAACAATGAAAATGGTTAGCTACTCTTCAAGTATATGACTTTGAAGTATCCTACATGGATAGAAAAGATAATGTGGTAGTGGATGCCTTATCAAGAATGTGGACATATTCCATTTCTACCATTTCAACCATACATAAGGATTGGATCCATAGCATTTAAGAAGAGTATTTGCTTGATGAGCAAGCATCCAAAATGATGAAGAAATTTTAGCAAGGAAAAGGAGAAGGGTATCCAAATTATGAGTGGTAAAATATTCTTTTATGGTATCAAGGACGGGTCTTCTTGACTCCTTAATTGTCCTTCAAGGACCGCATTTTGCAAGAGACGCACTCTTTACCTTTAGCGGGACATCATGGTTTGTTAAAAACATTTGATAATATCCATAAGAGCTTTTATTAGAAAGGATTTTGATGAGATGTTAAAGACTATATCATGAGATTTCTTTCGTGTCAATAAAATAAGGATTCCATGCTTTTACCCAGTGGATTGCTTCAACCACTACCTATTCCTCATGGAAAGTAGACTGATATTAGCATGGATTTCATAAGGAGATTGCCTACAATAAAACATAGATGGAATAGCATTTATGTAGTGGCAGACCATGTTTAACTAAATTAGCCCATTTCATCCCAACCAAATCTCAATTTATAGCAAAGCAAGTGATTGATTAGTTTATGAAATGTGTCTTTAAGCTTCATGGAATGCCAAAATGAAGGTTGTGTCTGATTGTGACATTAAATTTATGGGCAGATCTTGGAGGAGTTTGATTTTATGAAAACTATTTTGACTCTTAGTATGGCTTATCATCCACAAACGGGGACGGACAAATCGAATGGGTCAATAAATAACTAAAGGTTTACTTGCGTCACTTTTTCCATATGCATAGGATCATTGGCTTCACCTTGCAGAGTTTTGTTATAATATAATACTCATCACATGAGTATTGGAATGTCTCTTTTTGAAGCATTATATAGCTATAAAATTCAAGTTCCTTCCATATCGTTTCATGATGATGTGAACCCTCATGCTTGTGAAGAGTTAGAGATGCTTATGAAGCAATGCTATTGAATGCATGGATCTGAGCATGGCTATGGTGGCTGAACATATAGAGTGAACTCATGAAGACATAAAGTTAAAGATAGAATGCCACACAAGTAAATCAGGTTCCAAGATTGAGACTTGGACTCATAAACACAGTCTTGTGTGGTTGGACAATGACTCCACACTTGATTGAAAGGACAAAAGTATCATCATGTTGCATTCAAAATGAAAAGAAAGTACAATACTTTATAGCTTCGTTACTTTTTTGCTCTGTGCTTATGGGATTCTGGATAGCCTACATATCCTTTAGCTAAATTGCTCCATACAAAGAGGCTACACTAGGTGTGATTGCCTAAATCTCAACACTCCTCCTCAATCACAATTTGAAAGGCACAAAGTGTGTAGAGGCTTTAGTGGGTCACCACCTATAAGGTGTAGGCACACCATAAACATGGAAAAAACTAGAGGCTGTCACAGAAAAGGCTAAGTGTGGGTACCAAAAACATGGTGGAAATCCAGAGGTTGTAACAGGGGCCTCACAAAGTGTACAAAGGCTGTAATTCTGGGTTACGTGAGGAGTCTAGAAAGCTTATGACAAAAGCATTAGGACAAGGTTATACAAGGCTTCAAAAAAGTCTATCAAAAAATTGGGAATAGAAGGACTAGTGAGGCTTGTCCTTTTGCTCCTAATGGTCTTCTTATTCTTCTTCTTCTTCCTTTTCTGCATGATCTTCTTCTTTCTTTACAGTTGCAATATAGGCCTTTTGAGACCTCTTTTTGGCATGGCAAAACTTCTCAATGCATCCGGTCCTTTTGCAAAAGTCACAAAATAACTAGTTCTGTTTTCCTTTGTTCATGTTATTGACCTACAAAATTTTTTTATCCTTAGAAGTACTTAACTCTTCTTTATTTTTATCTTCTTTTCTTTTTCCAATAAAAATACCTTAATGTCAACCAATTTAGGGTTTGGCATGTTGATTAAAGTGGTTGAAACATTATCATAATCAGGAGGCAAACTCTTTAGCAAAATACCAATACAAATATCTTCATCCATTTTGATCAGGGAATTTACTATATGTATATCCTCTACATCACGCGCGTTCAAGGCCTATTTATAAATATCCTTATCTGTGAATTTTTCTCGAATAAAACATAATACTTTTCTATTCAATCTATAAATAAATCCTTTATATTATACCATTTTGTATGTAAAAAATGTATAGAAATGTATTTAAAAAATACTTTATTTTGAACCCACGTGTTGCATACATATATTCATGAGTAACTTACCCGAGAAGCTGAGTTAGGAGACTTTCCATGTTGTTCATATGAGATGCCAAGGATGTATTAGGCTTGATGTTTAGTCTAAAGAATTCAATTAGCAATCCATACTTAGAATACTTTTATTGGGCACCAAACAATGTGTTCAATCTATCCTAGGTGTCATGGGATGTGCCATAGGCATCCACATGATGAATGTAGCTATCATCCAACTCAAGCTTTACGATGGCTTGAGCTTTGCCATCATTTCTTTGCCAGATTGTTGCAAGCTTAGCATCTTAGGGCTTCGTTTTTTGTCCATTGGTAATGGCCCATAGGCCCTTCTTCATCAGGATGAGCTTGGTACAAGTTTTCTGTGTGTGAAATAACCCAACTCCTTTGATATCGACATGTTAGTGAATCTTTACCCATGTTGGATGGCTAGGACCAGTAGCAAATCAGTACCAATTTCTTAGATTTGAGTGTCAAAAGAGTTTATCTTGAGTGTGCTAACAAGCACAAGTGCCAAAAAGCACTAGGTTACTGTCAAGAGATACTAGCTCTGTGAAGAACTAGATATCTGATGGGACCTAAAACGGACCGGCACTGGCTCATGCACTAGTCGGACCTCTATCATGCGCTCAACAACCCCACGGCCTCGTGGCCAGGAGCGTGGATGACACATAAATCATCTTCATAAACATCTTACGTTTGTATCACGTATCGTAGTCCAACTCTAACCCAATTAACACTCCTCAGAGGGAGTCCCTAGCACATTGCCAAATAGCACGAAGTACAAACATAGGAGGTCCTCCCACGACTGACTACCGCTACCTCACTACAACTCTCCTACACCTTGGGGATTGGCCCCTCGATGCGTCACTAAACATATATAACACAATATTGCACACATTTCCACTCAAGGTACCAATTGATTGTATCCAGGAATGTACCATTTTCCTCACTTTCTTTCCCCTTAGACCCAACGCCTAGTCTACAGCTTAGAACAACCTTACTCACTCAACGTTGGTCATATTCCTCTAGAAAGCAATTGCCATGCATCCAGGAGATATTGTCTGATACCTTTTAAATTTCTTTATGATTTATGCAAATTGTGAATGTCCACGTGCTCAAACAAAGAAAAATCAGCATTTGTGCACATGTGGAAAATATTTCTTTCAATGAATTTGACTATCACTCGTATGCGGCGTTGCATGAACCTAGCACCAAGGAACCCTCGTGGTACTAGATCCTTAATTTAAATTAACGATTGATCTATATGATATGTATAAAAAACATCCAACTTTTCATCATTTCATTCAGCATTTAAACACCTTTTATACACTCTACCCCCTCACCCGTTTAGGTTGTGCATGGTGCATAGGTTTAGGGTTCATTTTCCACATTTTTATTGTATGAAAAGCAATAAGAACTCACTAAAACATGAAGATAGGGTTGAACTGAGGCTAAACCTCATACTTCAGACCCCCCATACATCCACAAACATGGTTCTTATTTTTCCTTAATTTTTGGCACTCAAAATCTATTTTTCCCTTATTTTTCTCTATTTTTTCTATTTTTCTTGTATTTTTTGCAATATTAAATAACTAAAAATACAAAATGAGTTGTGGCCTGTGGCCATTAGGTTCATTTGTAACAAAAACACAAATTTAGTTGGTGTGTCTTATTATATTTTCCACTTATGTCTCAAAAACACCCAATTTTCCTATATTTCGCATGTTTTACGGATTTTATACCACTAATTTCAATCACAACATTTATGATTTTCTGATTTTATGAGCATAAACTGATCAAACTTATAGCAGAAAACAACATAATGCATAATCATCCCATGGGAACAAATATTCATGAAGCAAATTACATAAAACATCAATTTCTTTTGTAAAAATGAGATTACCGTTCTTTGCGGGTTGCGGGTTTTTATTTGTCATATCTCGGGACTGATTTCCAGCCACCATTAATGCTCATGACAGTCCATAATCAGCAATCTTCATTCCTCTTGAACCAAGGAGCAATCCGGTCTTCATTGGACAAGCATCCGTCATCCATTCTTCTTCTTCTTCTTCACCACATGAATCTACCTTTAGAAGAGAGAGAGGGAGGAGAGAGAAATACTGAAATCAGAGATTTTCATAGAGACCGCCATTGGAGGAGCGAAGCACGGCGATAGAGTCAGCATCCAGGGGGGATTGAAGGCCCAATGTCAATTGGCATGGTTGTTCACAGGCAGAAGATTGGTCTCCTCCATCCATGGCGTGAAAATCGGTGTGATCTGATGGCGCCTTCTTCTCCTCTCTCTCCACAATTTTCTTTTCCCCCTTTCTTGCTAAGTGGCATAAAATGTTGGGCTCCCAAAAGGCATCACCCATTTGACCACTCTAATGTCCACCTCTTCGCATCTTGACCGGTTTCTGGGCCATTTCCTCGTCCGAACTCCAAATTGAGCTCTGAAAAATCCTGGGTGTCCGGCTCGGCATTCCACATTGGCCGGTAACTCTTGTCAACTTGCACAACAGTCTGAAAAATTATGAAAAATCAACAAGTGTCGCTCGAGCACCTTTAAAGCACTTTGCCGCTTAAAATCGTCCTAGGTCGAGCCGCCGCCTTCGACGTTGAATATTTTTCCCTTGATATTCGTAATTTTTAGCTATTTTTAAGCACTTCTAGGCATCAAAATTCCACTCTCATTGGCGACCACGGGATAGGGCGACTCAGCGCGTTGAATCCCACAATAAATCTGCACAAAACAACTAAAGGAAGCATTAAGCTGATACAAAATAAATACATACTAAGCACAACACAATGCTCACCCTACCCCCTGACAGAACCAAGGCATGACATCCACAAGGAGTAGGCCTAGCATAATCAGATAAAAGTCTGAAGCTAGTCACTAACCAACTGCTTCGACATGACCAAACTAAGAAGAACTATCAAAGAGGTTGCCCTAAGTGGTGGTCTGAACTACCTACCTAACTAAGGACAACACAACTAGGAACTCCTACTAGGCGAGGACTCTTATAGCTTGATCAAGAAGTATTTTCTTTAACACATTGCTTCTTTTAGGGTTTTTGTTTTTTTTTCATATTCGAGTATGTAAAAAGGAGAGAGCTGAGCGTAGTGACCCAAGGAGAACAGGGCATCGACCTCAGGTCCTGTCTCAGTACCCAAGAACCTACCAAGCCCTCGCAAGGCGACACTTAATCCTTTTTTGATGCTCACTTTTATTTTTGCTCCAACCTTCCTTATTTTCTTTTCTAGCAAGAAGCCACCCCTAGGAAGACAAGACATCGGCCCTGGGTCTAACTCATCCCCAGGAACCTACCAAGCCTTCGCAAGGCGATGATCAACTGCTTATAAGATATTCCTTTCTTTTCTTTTCTTTGATAGGGGTTAGAACCCCTTTTTACACACCTTTGTATATATTTATTGTCTTTAAGATATTCAAAGTTTCTTTTCCTTTATCATCATCATTTTTCTTCTCATTTTTCTTCTGCAGGCTTCTCTAACGGCTTCACAACTAACAAGAGCTCCTAGAACGCCCGCCTAGCAGGCTAGCAGAACAGGGTCACTAGGACTCCCTACTAAAACAGGTCGTTCAATGCTCGACAATGTCTTTACAGGAGGCAATAACTACTCAGACCTCCCTCAAACATACTGAACCAAAACCTGGGACTTCATGCCTTGGACGCCGGTCCCCAACAAGAAACGAAAAACCCCTTAACAAGTACACAAACACATACAGCATAAAAACCACAGTACTCATAAAGGAGAAATATCACATGGGTAGGGCCACCAGAAGCTTCCACGCAACAAAAGGCTCCTTCCAAGCTCTTCTTCCGAACCTGTCTAGCACAAAACTCAAACAAGAAACCATTAACCGCACCTGCACTAAACAGGCAACTGGCCCTCTTGGCCTAATGAGATAAAGCACTTCACTACCAAACGGAATCGGCCCTCTGGGCCTAAAACACCATATTGGGGAATATGGAAATTTCCCATAAGTTTGGGACATGTGGTCAAATCTTTGGATTTGTCATAACTTGAAAACTATAACTCCAAATTGAGCGCTCTATAACTCAATGGATTCCATTTTTCAAGTGCTTTCCAATGATGGGTCACACCATATGATTTTGAGAAGCTTATGGGCATGTTATCCTGGTGCCACCTTTTTAGTATTCAAAAAATGGAAATTGGGAGATTCCCAAACTCACTAGTATTGTGTTCTAAATAAACAAAGCTTTTTGTTACGAAACTTAATCGGCCCTCTTGGCCTAATGAAACAAAGCATTCAAAACCTCGCAACATTGGCCCTCTTGGCCTAATGAGATCAAGCAGAATAGCACCTACACATCCTTCCCTGGAAGAATCCAAATATACAATAATAAGCTCCTTTCCAAGGAAGAAAAACAGGCTCGTAGCCCTAAACTAAATGCATAAGGTTATGACCCATCTCTCTTGCATAACTAGCAAGAGGCGTACGCATAACATGTTTTCTAATCAACCTATGGGTCCCAGATAATAACGGTAGATTGGTCTCGGCTACTCTTTGCATCACCCATATCAACCATCTTCTGCCATATATTGCATGCTCTGATAACATACCCCACAAGCGACCGGGTCCTGTTTCATCATTGATAACAATATCCAAACTAGGACCACAATTAAAGAAGAGGTCTTCCTCATAAGCAAGATTTGCTAATGAATCCACAAACTGATTCCAGTAGCGTGGAATCTGCTGAAAAGACACTCTCTCAAACTCCTCTAGTAGGGTCATAGCAGTCCGATGATACATACAAAGAATGGGATTCCGCACTGTGTATGTCCCATCGAGCTGATTCAGGATCAACTGGGAGCCCCCTTTTACTAACAATCGACGAATACCACCTTGTTTGGCAATATGCAGTCCCATAATCAAGGCTTTATGCTCTGCCATATTGTTAGTGAATCCTACCCCGAGATAAGCAGCTAACTTCATCGTAACCCTATATTGGGGATCTCAGATTACTACTCCAACACTCCCTTTTTTATTAGGGCCCCTCGACGCTCCGCCAAAATATAATGTGTACATCCATAATGGGTTTACATAGCTGGCCATCACAAACTCCTCTATTCATAATTATGGTAATGAAAGTTTAGTATATTGAGAGGATGAACTGATGGCTCCATCCCACCTTCTTCATTGAACTCAACAGGGATACTCGTCAACAGTCGTAAGCAGTGATGGCAGAAAACTTTAATCTCCTACACAAAGGTTCCATCTTCTTGCTCAATCACCTTATACCCTTTGCTCCACCAGATGAGTTTCCCTTGATGGTATCTTTGCTCTAGATATGGGTGCTCCAAATAAGGGATTAACTGACCCATCAACCGTCTTTTAAGCTCTCTTCCGCAGGTCTCAAGTCGTCCCTAGCATGGACCTGCAATGCATTTCTCTATATTAGTATTCTTAGAAATAATAAGGTTTAATCTTATTAAGATTAACCTTATTCTAAAACTCTACTCCCAATAGATCAGCTAATAGGGCTGTAGACCTAATTTTCCCTAACCTGACAATCTTGTAGGGCCCATCCCATTTAGATTCCAATTTCCCTGGGAACAGCTCACTACGCGCATCGTAATACAAAACTAGTTGTCCTTTCTTAAAGGTATACTTCTTCGCTTTTAGGTCATGCAACTGTTTCATGCAGCGTCTAGCCATCTCTTGGTGTAATAGGCTTTGCAACTTAATTTCATCGAGGTGTGCTAAAGTCATGAAACGTTCTAATAGGGCGTCCTCATTACCCAAAGAATGGTTTATTGCGAATCTCTAAGGGTAAAACATACTCTTCACCATAAACTAGTTTGAACGGCGTGTGGCTAGTGGCTCACTTGAACGTGGTATTATATGCCCATACTGCCACACACAGCTTCTTGTCCCAGTCTCATTTCTTTTCAGAGACTATCTTAAACAAGATACCCACAAGCTGTTTTTTAGTACTTTCAACTTGTCCATTTGCTTGCGGATTATAAGGAGTCGTTTTATTGTGCTTGATTCGCCAAGCCTCAGTCAAGCTTTTGATCACCTTATTCAGGAAATGGGTTCCACGGTCCGACACTAATTCTTTCGGGGGACCAAAACAACATATTATCTGTTCTAAAAGGAAACTAGTAGTTTCTTTAGCATCATCTTTCCTTGTTGCATGTGCTTCTGACCACTTTGTAAAGTAGTTAGTTGCTACAATAATATACCTCTTTTGCGCAGTCGACGACGGAGTAATAAGACCCACAAAGCCTATTCTCCACTTCGCAAATGGAAGTATCGCCATAATAGGGGTGAGTGGTATTTTCCTATTCTCTCGACTATCATGTCGTTGATAAATATCACATCTCTTAACATATACAAACGCATCCTGGAAGATGGCAGGCCACCACTAACCTGCTCTTAAAGCTTTTTGTACTGTAAGCCGTCCAACAAAATGGCCTCCGCAAGCGGAATCATGGCACTCTTCCAAAATGAATGGCACCTCGTCAGGCATCACACATCGACGATAGATGTCATCAACCCCTTGCCGATATAATGTACCTGCGATCAAGGCAAACTTTAATGCTTGCTGCTTAATTTTCCTTCTCTTAGCTTTAGATAGTTCAGATCCAGCCTCTCATGTCGATAAATAATGCGTTATTGCAGCATACCAGGAGGGAATAGACGTCGTATCTATCTTAAATTACGCCTCCATGTCACTACCTTCAGCCACAAATTCTTTCGGCTCCTCAAAGTCCACAAGACATTCCACAATACCCTGTAACCTTGGTGGCTTACTCCTAATCTCATAATCAAACTCCTGCAAAGTGATTAACCACTTTGCTAGATGATCATGCGGCTACAGCTTGTTCATCAATAATTGAAGCCCCTCCGCCTTCGTATAAAGCACAACTTTCTCATAGAGGATATAGTGCCTGAATTTCTTGGTCCCAAAGACCATCGCAAGACACAACTTCTCCATGTAGGTATAATTGATCTCTGAAATGCCCAATTTTTGACTAGCGAAGGCTATCAGATGATACCACTTTTCCTCCCAAATTTGGGCTAAACAACAGCTGATACTATGCATGGTGGCTACTAAAAATATATAGAACACCTCGCCTCTTTTAGGTGCTTTTAAAATGGGAGCTTTTACTAGCTCTTGTTTCACATCCTCAAAAGCTACCTTACAAGGGTCGCTCCATTCAAATAAATAGCTAAAGGATAATAGATTTGTAAGCGGCAACGTTCTTTCTGCCAAGGCATTTATGAATCTACTGTAATAACCAACCGAAGACAGAAAGCTATGGACTTCTTTCGGAGTGCATGGTGGACCCATGGCAACTATGACTTTGACCTTCTCAGGGTCTGTCGCAATTCCTACCGAGCTGACCACATGGCCCAGCAAGAGCCCATAAGGTACATCAAAAAGACACTTCCGTGGGTTTAGAGCGATGCAAAATTGCCTATATCGCTCAAAATATTTTCGCAAAATAATCAACTGCCTTTCTCTTATGGTGGCTGTCCCTAAGTCATCAATAAACACCTTTAACTCTTCAGGGGATATGTCACCGAATGTCTTATCTGCTATTCGTTGCCATGAACCAGGCGCATTGCATAAACCAAAGGCCATCACATGGTATGCAAAAGTACCAAAGACAGTAATAAAAGTTGTTTTCAGCTTGTCCTCTTCTGCAATTGCCATCTGGTTATATCCTGCAAAGCAATCCATAAACGAATATATCTCCCTACCCGCTAATTGATCTAAAATTTGGTCAATGAATGGCAACGGGTAGTAATCCTTAACCGTGTGCTTATTCAGCTCCCTAAAATCTACACATAATCAGATTTGATTATTTTTCTTCTTTCTGATCACAATTGGCATTCTGTGTGTTGCACAAGAAAAATCAAACCCACTTTTCGAAGCTTCTGTAACTCTTCAAACAGCCCGTCCCTCAGTTGGAAAGGCATACGCCTTACTTTTTGTCGTACAAGGCGGCTTCCTTCCTTCAAGGAATTGCATGAACAACGAAACTAGAAGGAATGCCTCTAAGTTTATCATGACTCTGGTGAAAATATAGTGGAACTCTTGGATCAGAGAGATGTACTCCTCGGATTCTTGGACACTGAGCATGGACCCTAATTTGATTGGTCGCGACTCATCAGGCATACCAAGGTCTAGCTCGATAACATCTGCATCTCTTATATGATCTTGGGCCTCTATCGGCTCGTTCAAAGTGATCTGATAGATGTCTTTCATGGTAGATCCCTCTTTGGACTCATCACTCGATGATGTCTCACTGGCGGATAAATCCTCTAATGTCTCCAATTCTATGGAAGATAGAGGATCTCTCTCACTCTGCCGGGACTCAAGATAGGCATCAATCACCACGTGCTGAGCACCTCTGCCGAATATCAGCTGATCGACAGGTATATCCACTCGACAGTCCGCTTGCAAGATCCAAGGTCGTCCAAGTAATACTTGGTAACTTGGACGCCCTGCAAAATGAATTACCCTAAAGTCCAACAGGCATTCTACATTTGCAACAGTGACATGGACCTTAGTAATGCAGCCTTCCGGTTGTCTCAAACTATCATCCGCCATTCTGAGAATTGTGGAGGTATCTTTCTCGATCGCAAGTCCCAACCTTTCCATCAGTTCAAAACTCATAATGTTAACAGATGATCCCGTGTCGACAATGGCATAATCTACTAATATCCCATTGACATAGGCTGCAACCCTTAGGCCATGCTTCTTAGCATGCTCGAACTAGTCATCACCAACTCGCGCAATACCCAAAGGTTCTACAATATACCCAGTACGTATGATCTTTCTAAATTCCTTGCTTACTCCTGGGGAAAGCTTAATAAGCTGTAAAAGGTTCACATCTGGCTTGACTTTGCAAAGAGAGCTCGCCAAATCGAATTCATGATAGTTCGGCAGAGTTCGCTTTTCACGCCAAACCATCCGCTCTTTAGGTTGCTGAATCGGATTTATTGCTTCTTTTTTAACTTTCACCTTCTTCCTCGGTGGTTTCTTATCCTTCTTAGAATCTGCTTTACTCTCCATGGGCTTCAGAGGTCCCCCTTCCATGGCAGGATCTAGAACTTGCGTTCCTTTGTCGCCCTATTTAGGGTTTCCATCGACAGGCTTATCCTTGTCAGCCTCTCTACCCTTTTGACCTCTTGTAAGGACAACTCGTAGATTAGAGGTTTTAGCGTCATTAATAGGCACATACTCAATCAAACTAACCCCACTACCACTAGCAGCTCCTCCACTATGGCCTTTGGTCATTGGAGTATTTGCTTAGGCCCGTCTTCTCGCTGGGAATCATTTCCTTGCGCACGATGATTAACAGGCCCTAGTTGCCGACTACCTTGTTAGAGGGAACTAATCTTACTCCAACAAGTGGCTGCTAAATGGCCGGATTTTCCACAGATGTCGCACTTGAAATTTGGGCAATTTTGTGGATAATGTTGCCCACCACACCATTTGCAGCTAAACCTCGAAGGTACACCCTCATCTGGGTATCTACTTCCTATCAATTTTTTTTTAAAAAAAAGAAAGTTGACATCAATGGCTATTTGTCGATACTGCTCCGTAATCATGTCGGTATAATACTTCATCATGTCCTTAACCTCACCAAGAACATTGGAAGCGCTCGACTCGTAGCCTTGATCATTACCATGTCCTTCCATTGGCCTTACAATTCGATTAGGCACTAGTTGTTGAACCACAGGCATGGTATTAGGATTAACTGCCTAGCCTCCACCATTTGGAGCCATTTGACTGCCCGTAGGCATCGACATGCTAGGGGGAGCTGGTAATAAAGGCACATTCTGCATCATGTTCCCTCTCCCATTAGGATTAGCCATCGCTATCCTTGGCTACTACTACCATTGGCCGTCGCCATATTATTTCCCAATGCTAGACCCATATTCGGATTGCCTCGAGAGGCATAGGCTGCTTGTAGTTGGGATTCCACTTCTTGTGCTCGTGTAATGGCAGTATCTATATCCCCCAAAGGGACACTACTCAATTGCAACTGGATATTAAAGTCCAAGCCATGCATAAAATATTGCAATTGGGCAGCTGCGGGGATAGGAATAGAGGTGTCCAACTTACGGAAAACCTCTTTTAGTTTCTTCGCATAAGCACGAATATCCTCGTGTGGTTCTTGGCGGGTCACATTGAGTATACGCAACCAATATTGCCCACCCCTTTCAGGGGAAAAATCCCTTCGAAAAGCTTCGTAAAATGAATCAATATTCAATATAGTTCCGGCTTCTAAGCCATGATACCATATGGCAGCTCTTCCTTTGAGAGTCATGTTGAAGAACATCATTAAATGTCCTTCTTCTTGGATGCGACAGTTAAACATTAGCTTTTGAAACTCCCTGATGTGGAGTTCCGCATCTTCCTCAACTAGCCCATTAAAAATGGGTAGCGGGTAACCTAGAGCTGGAAAATCCATCGTTCCTGTAGGAATTGCAATGGGCTGCGCCATGACGGAAATTGGATTTGCACTAGAAATAGGGGACGGTGGGGTTACACCTCCTGCACTTGATGTAGACTACCTTATGGAAGAAAGGGGAGCACTAGAGCTTCCACCTTCTCCTAACTTACTACTTGTGGCCCCAGGACCACTAGATCCACTCCCTCGTGAGGGTTTAGCACCGCTACACTTAGAGGAATACCTCCTAAGAATTTCAGCACGTTGCCTAGCTCTTTCTTCTCTCTTTGCTTTTGAATTTTGGCTAGACGATGCTTATCGATGAATAACGGGTCAATCTCAGTATCCTTTGGCATAAATTGCTAACTGGTCCCTAGACAACCAGGATTCGAGGACCGTCACTTCTAAGCGGCTCTCGACAGACGTACCACTGATGGGACCTAAAACGGGCTGGCACTGGCTCATGCACTAGTCGGACCTCTATTATGCGCTCAACAACCCCACGGCCTCGCGGCCAGGAGCGTGGATGACACATACATCATCTTCCCAAACATCTTGCATTTGTATCACGTATCGTAGTCCAACTCTAATCCAATTAACACTCCTTAGAGGGAGTCCCTAGCACATTGCCAAATAGCACGAACTACAAATATAGGAGGTCCTTCCACAGCTGACTGCCGCTACCTCACTGCGACTCTCCTACACCTTGGGGATTGGCCCCTCGATGCATCGCTAAACATATATAACACAATATCGCACACATTTTCACTCAAGGTACCAATTGATCATATTCAGGAATGTATCATTTTCCTCACTTTCTTTCCCCTTAGACCCAATGCCTAGTCTACAGCTTAGAACAACCTTACTCACTCAACGTTAGTCATATTCCTCTAGAAAGCAATTGCCATGCATCCAGGAGATATTGTTTGATACCATTTAAATTTCTTTATGATTTATGCAAATTGTGAATGTCCACGTGCTCAAACAAAGAAAAATCAGCATTTATGCACATGTGGAAAACATTTCTTTCAATGAATTTGACTATCACTCGTATGCGGCGTTACATGAACCTAGCACCAAGGAACCCTCGTGCTACTAGATCCTTATTTTAAATTAACGAACGATCTATATGATATGCATAAAAACCAGCAAGCTTTTCATCATTTCATTCAGCATTTAAACACCTTTTATACACTCTACCCCCTCACCCGTTTAGGTTGTGCATGGTGCATAGGTTTAGGGTTCATTTTCCACATTTTTATTATATGAAAAGCAATAAGAACTCACTAAAACATGAAGGTAGGGTTGAACTGAGGCAAAACCTCATACTTCAGACCCCCTATACATCCACAAACATGGTTCTTATTTTTCCTTAATTTTCGGCACTCAAAATCCATTTTTTCCTTAATTTTTCTCATTTTTCCTATTTTTCTTGTATTTTTTTGCAATATTAAATAACTAAAAATACAAAATGAGTTGTGGGCTATGGCCATTAGGTTCATTTGTAGCAAAAAAATAAATTTAGTTGGTGTGTCTTATTATATTTTACACTTATATCTCAAAAATACCAAATTTTCCCATATTTCTCATGTTTAACGAGTTTTACACCACTAATTTCAATCACAACACTTATGATTTTCTGATTTTCTGAGCATTAACTGATAAAATGCATAGAAAACAACAACATAATGCATAATCATCCCATGGGAACAAATATTCATGAAGCAAATTGCATAAAACATCAATTTCCTTTGTAAAAATGAGATTACCGTTCTTTGTGGGTTGCGGGTTTTTATTTGTCATATCTCAGGACTGATTTCCAGCCACCATTAATGCTCATGACAGTCCATAATCAGCAATCTTCATTCCTCTTGAACCACGGAGCAATCCGGACTTCATTGGACAAGCATCCGTCATCCATTCTTCTTCTTCTTCTCCACCACATGAATCTGCCTTTAGAAGAGAGAGAGGGAGGAGAGAGAAAGATTGAAATCAGAGATCTTCATAGAGATTGCCATTGGAGGAGCAAAGCGCGGCGATAGAGTTAGCATCCAGGGGGGATCGAAGGCCCAATGTCAATTGGCATGGTTGTTCACAGGCTGAAGATTGGTCTCCTCCATCCATGGCGTGAAAATTGGCGTGATCTGATGGCGCCTTTTTCTCCTCTCTCTCCACGATTTTCTTTTCCCCCTTTCTTGCTAAGTGGCATAAAATGTTGGGCTCCCAAAAGGCATCACCCATTTGACCACTCTAATGTCCACCTCTTTGCATCTTGACCGGTTTCTTGGCCATTTTCCCGTCCGGACTCCGAATTGAGCTCTGAAAAATCCTGGGCGTCTGGCTCAGCATTCTGCATTGGCCGGTAACTCTTATCAACCCACACAATAGTCTGAAATATTTGATGGCCAAAATGTTTCAGCTTATCTTAAAACATTTGAAAGCCAGATGCGCTTCTTTGGAGTTATTACCAACTGGAGTAATATTTCTTACGGCTTGTCACACCCGCTTTGCGAGTTAGAGTGACTGATTTATTTGTGAAAGAATCAAACTAGAATGTCTTCAAGAAGGCACTCAAAGATGAATATTTCCTAGAGGATTATGGTATTACTATGCGGAAGACGTTCAGAGAATGGGTCTATCAGCCCAACAAGGACTTGTTGCTTCCGAGTTATTGCAAGAGCACTTTGTCGCTTAAAATCGAGCCACCGCCTTCGACATTGAATACTTTTTCCTTGATATTCGTAATTTTTAGCTATTTTTAAGCACTTATCGGCATCAAAATTCCGCTCTCAATATAAAGCTTGATGAGGATTCTTTTATGCTTGTCTTGTAAGTTGAGTCCTCCCTTTCTAGTTTAATGCCCAAATGTTTACTATGAACTCAGGTAATTGTGGCAAGAACTCCAGTAGGTGAAGTTGAAGTGCTTTCTATGAGCTTGACTATGGCATATTAGGGTTTTCAGAACAAGGGTATGATTTTTTGGTTGGGGCAGCTTATACAGTTGATCATTTGAGAAACCCTCTTACTGGGAGGTAGATTAGGTATGGAGCTTCATTCTCCCTATGAATTTGGTAAGAATCATGATGCTGCAGGGAGAGCAGGCCATACAAATAGGCACAAGTGCAAAACAGGCAATGAAGACGAATTCTTGTAATTCTAGTCTTCAAAGTCCTCAATGTTTACATTTAAGGTGATGGGAATTCGCACCCCCTTGAGTAGAGGAGAAGGTCCCCAAAAGAAACCTTGCAAAGATATAGCCTATAGAGCAATATCCAAGAGCTCAAAGGGAGCAGGGTGCAGGCTGGCTATAACTGCCACAAGATGGAAGATGAAAATGAAGTTGAAAATGAAGTCATGAGCTAACACTGAGTTGAACTGAGGTTGAGAGAGACTAAGAAAGTAGAGAGAAGAGCTCAGTTAATCTTAGACATGCTCACCATGGCTATGGTGTCTTGAACACATAGAGTGAACTCCTGAAGATATAGAGTTGAAGAAAGAATGTCGCACAAGTGAATTAGGCTCCAAGATTGAGACTTGGACTCATAAACATAGTCTTGTGTGGTTGGACAATGACTCAAACACTTGACTGAAAGGAAAAAAGTACCATTATATTGCATTCAAAATGAAAGGAATGTACGGGATACGTCCACTTTTGTGCTTTGTGCTTATGAGATTCTAGATAGCTTGCATATCCTTTACCCAAATTTTTACATACAAAGAGACCACACTAGGTGTGATTTTCTAAATCTCAACAAATGCAAGGATAATATTAGAAAAGCTCAAGAGACAATGAAAGCCTATGCAAATGAGAAAAGAAGACATATGGAGTTTTGTTGAGATGGCAAGCTCAACATGTGCAGACATTGATGATGGACCGCCTAGCTAGATGGGTCCGCACGTCTACACTTAGCACGTTGGTGGTAATTATGATACTCACATGTGACCACTAACTTATCACTTATTATATTTAGTTTGTTACACTTGCCTATAGCTGGCAAAGACATAGCGTCAGTCGATTAGTGTAGTCGATTATGCACTGTTTGACTTAGTAGGCCACTTTCCTTTATATTTTATCTTATCTATACTTTGTGTACATTGTATAGTGTGTGGAAGAAGAAGAAGAAACCAGCAAGACAACGTTTTGGCCTCCATCTCTCTTCTTGTGTTCTTGAGTGAGCTTCCTCTTGTGTATACAGTGTGTGTTTGGTGCAACAGCTCAAGTAAGTCTCCCCACCACGCGATTCTTGACATGATATCAGAGCCACATCACTGAGAGAGGCTAATTTTGAAGGCTGAAATGAAGGAGAAGAAGCAAGGTTCAAGCAAGCAAGCAACGGGTAAGAATCTCTCCCATTCTTTCACTCTCTCTCTTGGATAGTGCCTGTGGAGGCACCGAAAGCAGGGTTGAGAAAAAATTTTAGATTGCTGTGAGATTCGGTGTGTGAGCAGATCACTGCATATTCTGCATATTGACCCTTTGGGGCTTCCGCAGTTATTTTGGGCGTCAGAGGCCATTTTAGGCTCCGTTTTAGAGCCGCAAGGTTGCGGACAGTAGTTTCAGGATACACTGTGATTTCGGCTGTATTAATCGAAAGTGGGTGCGCAGGTTACAGATTGAGAATCTGTAATTTTTGAGGTATCTTCAAGAAGGAAACATAAGGTTTATCTGCAAAAAGGTTGCTGATTACATGTACTATTGAGAAATCAGTGAAAAAGGTTTCTTGGTGTATTGTTGTGCACGTGTTGTGGAAGATTGCAGAAGACTAGTTTGATGTGTTATATCCTTGTTTGTGATAATGGAAGAGAACATTGGAAATCCCATTATTGAGAAGCTCGACAAGAACAACTATCCTCATGGAAATTTCGTGTGACGAAATTCCTCATAGGAAAGGGCCTTTATGAATATGTTTCAAGTGAAGAAAAGGAGCCAGAGCTGGGTATCCCTCCGATTGTAGATGAGTTAAAAGCATGGAAAGAGTGGAATGCGAAAGACAAAAAGGCGATGTCCTGGCTATCTGCAGTTATTGATAATACTATGATGGGACATATCAGGAATGCAGAAACTTCACATGCAGATTGGACAAATTTTGAGAGCATGTTTTCAGTAAATACAAAGGCACGAAAGATTCAACTCAAGCAAGAGTTGAATGCCTTGAAGAAAGGGAAAATGTCTATCAATGAGTATGTGTTAAAGGTGAGGAGCATTGCAGATGCTTTAGTAGTGATTGATGCAATGCCGGATGATGATGATTTGGTTTCATCCACTCTAAGTAGCCTTAACAATGAGAAGGCATGGAAATCATTTAAAGCCTCAAAATCCTATCCAATGTGAAGCCCCCCTTTTCAGCTTTAACTTTTTGCCTTTTATTTTAAAGTTCTCCTAATAACTAGTGAATACTACATTGTCTAGCTAGATTTAGCCCCATAAGAAAGGCCTTGTATTCTACCATATTTATTAGTAAAAGTGGTGCCTAAATATACTCCCATTTTCAAAAGCACTTGACGATAGGGATCTTTAATGAAAATCCCTATACTCACATGTTTACTAGGTCCTCAAGAAGCTTCATAAAATATAAGACATAAAAGAAGACTTCATTAATGTAACTTGCCATAATGATCAACCAACTCGTACTCTTGATAATCAAAGTCTAACCTACAGAGGGGGTGTAAAACAAGTACAATCCCTTCTTCCTTACTAAAATCAATGGGAACACTAGTAAAAACTTGACAGCAATGGTGGTAATAGACTTGAATATCCCAAGTGAAAGATCCATCTTACCACTCAATAATGTGATGACCCTTACTCCACCAAACAACTTTGTGTCGGTGGTAACACTACTCTAAATATAGATGTTCAAGAAAAGAAATAACTTTTCTCACCCAATAGTCTTGGTACCCTATGCAATTTCGAGTTGAATCTTGGAAGACCTACAAAAGTACCAAGTATGACATCAATCTTTACATATAATAGGGCTCCATCTTATTGAAGTTTAGTCTTGAACTCTATCCCTTATAAATTTACTAAAAGGGATGTAGAGCCCTTCTTTCTTGTGGGAACAATCTTATAAGGGCCATCCCACTTGGATTCTAAGTTTCTTCAAAATAGCTCACAGTGGGTATCATAATATAGGACCAATTGACCCTTGGCAAATTTATACTTCTTAATACAAAGGTCATGAAGCACTTTCATCTACTTTTTCTCTACTTCTTTATGTAACATGACTTGCAATCTAATCTCATCAAGATATGCAAGGGAAGTGAACATTTCTTGCAATGCTTCCTTGTCACCCAAAGAATGATTTAGAGCGAATCTTATTGTAGGCAACTCAATATTCAAAGACAAAACATAGTCTTTCTCATATACTAATTTGAAAGAGTGTGGCTTTGTAGCTTTTTTGGATGTTGTGTAATAAGCCTAAATAGACACATACAACTTTTTATCCCAATCACTCTTACCTTTGGATACATTCTTGGATAAAATTTCCACAAGTTGCTTATTAATACTCTCTACTTGCCCATCTGCTTGGGGGTTACAAGGTATAATCTTATTGTGTTTAATCTTTAGATCTTCCATCAAAGCCTCGATCACATTATTTAAAAAAAAGTGCCCCACAATTAGACACAAGCTCTTTAGGTGGAACAAAACAACAAACAATCTACTCCAAAATGAAACTAGCCATCTCCTAGGCATTATCCTTTATTGTAGCATAAGCTTTAAACCACTTTGTAAAGTACTTTGCCACCACAATGATATAACACTTCCACGTGTTAGATGAAGGATAAACAGGTCCAACGAATCAATGCCTCACTTTTCAAAGGGCAAGATAAGGAGAATGGAGTTTAGTGGCCTCTTACCTTTTTTCCTAGTATCATGTCTCTGATAAATATCACAATGCATAACATATTCAAAACCATCCTGAAAATTTATTGGCCACCAATATCCAACATATAAAGCCTTCTAGGCAATAAGATTTTTAGCAAAATGACCTCCACATGTTGAATCATGGCATTCCTCTAAAATAAATAGTATCTCATCAAGCACCATACAATGATGATATACATTATCCAATCCCCATATGTATAAGACACCAACTATAGTGGAAAAGCGAAGTTTTTGTTGCTTAATATTTCTCTTCTCAGATTTAGAAAGAGCTTATGCTAGATTGCCTATGGGTAGATAATGCATAATAGATGCATACCATGATAGAATTGTGACTATATCAATCTTACATAACTCTTTGCAATCACTAATGTCAACCCACTCTTCCTTAGACTCACCAAAATTTGCTAAATATTAAACAATTTTTTGCAATTTTGATGGCTTAATCTAAATCTCATAGTCTAACTCTTGTAAAGATATTAACCACTTTTCTAGGCAATCCAAGGGTTGAAGCTTGTTCAACAATAAGCATAGTCCCTCGGTCTTGGTAAAGAATACTACCTTCTCATGAATAATGTAATGTCTAAACTTCTTGGTGGCAAACACCATAGGAAAATATACATTTTGTAAATAACTATAACAAAGCTCCAAAGCACCTATTTTTTTTTACTAGCAAACACAATTGGATAATAAATCTTTTCTATCCAAATTTGAGATTGGCATTAACTGATATTATGCATGATTGTAGCCATAAAGATATAGAAAACTTCACCCCTTTGAAGAGCTTAGTATTGACATTTTGGAAAGTTCCATCTTAATATTCTCAAATGCTATCATACATGGCTCAATCCATTTAAACACATGGCTATGCAACAAGAGTTTTGTCAAAGGCAAAGAAAGCTTAGCCAACATGTTTATGAACCAATGATATGACAATGCTGAAAAGATTTATGCAGAATAATTAGTTTTCTATTTCAGGTAGTGGTAGTTCCCAAATCATCTTTAAAGACCTTGAGTTATTTAGGAAAAATATAGCGAACTTTTTGTCAGCTATCTTTTGCCAA
Organism: Lygodium microphyllum; assembly: GCF_053477565.2. Taxonomy (NCBI): domain Eukaryota; kingdom Viridiplantae; phylum Streptophyta; class Polypodiopsida; order Schizaeales; family Lygodiaceae; genus Lygodium; species Lygodium microphyllum. The sequence continues at coordinate 57,567,412 of NC_141144.1, read as the reverse complement.
GACCCAAAGGGCATTACATAAGCCAAAAGCCATAACATGATATGAAAATATACCAAAGATAGTGATAAATGTCATTTTAAGCTTGTCATTCTTAGGTATGGTCATTTAATTGTAGCTTGTAAAATAATCCATGAAAGAATACATCTCTCACCCTACTAGTTGATCAATGATACGATTGATAAATGGCAAAGGGTAGTAATCCTTCACTCTCTGCTTATTCAACTCCTTGAAATCAACACACAAATAGATTTGATTATTTTTCTTCTTTCTTATCACAACAATTAGCAAACACCATTTAGTGTGTTCAATGGGAAAAATTAGACATGCCTTTCTTAGATGCATCAATTTCTCAAAAAGAGGCTCCATTAGCTCAAAAGGCATTCCTATAACCTTCTACCTTATTGGCTTACTACCCTCTTTCAATGGGATCATATGCATAGCAATAGTAAGGGGAATCCCCTTCAATTCATCATAGATCTATGTAAATATATCCGATGAAAGCGAAATGAAGACAGGCAACTTCCTATAGAACAATTAGAGCTATTAACTGTTTAAAAAAGGTAGGAATCCCATGATCCAACTTTACTACATCATCATCAAGTATCTTATATTTTGGCCCTATCGACTCATTCAAACACACTTGATAGACCTCCTTCAATGTAAAACCCTCATCATAATCATTGGATCTTGATATTCCCATGGCACAGATACTCTCAAATTCCTCCCATTCTATAGTGGGAGGTGTTGAGAGAGAGATAGAGTACGAGAGAGATACACAAGACATGCTCCCAAAGAATGATTCATATTTATGTAGAGTTAGTATATATAGCTGAGACCCAAGTCAAGTGAGAGATGAGATATATAGTTGTAACATCCCCACTCAAACAAAGGTCTCTGGCTATGAGTGAAAAAACCCTTGGGGAGAACAAGGGAAAAACCCGAGCCCCTACACATACCTACGATACAAAAATGATTTACTATAAAGTTTTCTTGAATACAATGATACATGCCTCAATCAGTGAGACAAGAACTTGGAACAATACCAAGTGCATGTCTTAATGAGCTAAAGCGAGCTTCACTAAGAGCTTTTGTGAAGATGTCTGCAAACCATTTGATCACTGGGACAATGCTCCACCATAATGGAACCTTTCTTAACTTCATGTCGAACATAATGATAATGAATAGCAATATGCTTTGATTTACTATGTTGTATATAGTCTTTGGTAAAACTAATAGCACTTTGGTTATCGCATCGAAGAGGTGTACTAGATGATGAAGGATGTCCCAAATCTACAAGTAGTTGTTGAATCCAAACTAGCTCGTGAGCTGCTAATGATGCAGCAACATATTCGGCTTCAGTTGTAGAAACCGCAACACATCGTTGTTTCTTGCTGGACCAAGAAACCAAACATCCATTTACAAAGAAACAATTCCCACTTGTAGATCGCATGGATAAGTGTGAACTTGCCCAATCAGTGTCTGTATATCCAATAAGGTCAGTGTCTGTATATCCAATAAGGTCAAGAGAAGTTGAAGAAGATAAAGAAGAATTCTCTCGACGACAATAAATAAGACCAAATTCCTTAGTACCCTTGAGGTACTTAAGAATACGTTTTGCAGCACTCCAATGAATAGTGGAAGGGGAAGAAAGATACTATCCCAAAAAATTAGCTGCAAATAAAATATCTGGTCTTGTGTTTAAACCAATAAATTGAAGACAACCAACAAGATTAGCAAAAGGTTGATGATGAATGGCTGATTCTTCATTGTGTATTGTAGATGTACCCTTGGTAGATCTTGACTGAATGGGAGTGTTGGCAGAGTGCGCATTTGTCAACCCAAACTTCTTAACAATATCATTAATAAACTTTGTCTGGCGAAGAAGAAGAATGCCTTGTTGTCGGTGTCGTTGAACTTGAATACCCAAACAAGAATGTATCTCACCAAGATCCACCATTTCAAATGCAGTCGATAAAAGCTTCTTCATAGCATCCAAAAAAACAATATTATTTGACACAAGAATAGTATCATCAACATATAGAGCAAGAATAATAAAATATTTGTCTTCCCTTTTGATGTAAAGATTTGGGTCAGCAAAACATGCAACAAAACCTTTAGATGTGAGGAATTGATCAATCTTAATATACCAAGCACGAGAGGCTTGTTTCAATCCATATAATGCACGATGAAGTTGGCATACAAGATGCTCCTTTCCTGCAATCATAAAACCTTCAGGTTGCGCCATATAGATTTCTTCTTCAAGATCTCCATTGAGAAAAGCCGTTTTAACATCCATTTGGTGAATTTCTAGATCAAATAGTGTTGCAAAAGCCAAAATCATACGAACAGTTGTGGAGCGCACAACGGGGGAAAATGTTTCTTGATAATCTACTCCTGCAACCTGTGAGTAACCTTTTGCAACAAGTCGTGCTTTGAACTTATCAAACGAGCCATCAGCTTTGGTCTTGGTTTTATAAACCCATTTACATTTGATAGGAACACGATTGGGGGGAGTTCAGTAAGAATCCATGTACCTTTGGAGATTAAAGAATCGTACTCAGCTTGCATAGCTTCTTGCCATTGATCCCTTTGAGACAAATTGATAGCTTCCATATATGATATTGGATCCTCTTGGACAGACATAGCATCATCAAAGACATCATATTCAATAGAATAGAATCCATGCTCTATCTCAATAGGAAGATTGACATAGATCTCCAAATTTTCATCAATCTTCTTTGGAGGTGAATGAGGTTTATGATCATCAGAATTAGCAGAATCACAAAGCAAGTAAGGAAATGCACTAAGCAAAGACTGTGTATCATCTGAAACATCTCACGACCATGTGCCACCCATAGTCTTCTCATCAAATATAGCATCACGACTAATGATAACCTTTTGAGAAGAAGGATAAAAAAATTTTAACCTTTGGAATGATCTGAATAACCAAGAAAAATAACCTTCAAACCTGGAGGATCCAACTTATGTCGAGTGTCCTTAGGCACATGAATATAAGCAATGCAGCCAAATGTGCGAAAGTGAGAGACTGAAGGTGTCTTCCTTGTCCAAATTGTTATAGGAATTTTACCAGCAGGTACAGTAGTTGGAAGATGATTTTGAATAAAAGCAGCTGTTAAAAGTGCTTCAATCCAAAACTTTTGAGACAAACCAGAGTGTATAAGCATGCAACGTATAGCATTAAGAATCATGCGATTTTTGCGCTCAACAACACCATTTTGCTGAGGAGAATAAGGAACTATAAACTCATGATGAATACCTTGATCCTTACAGAAGTCATCAAATAGATCGAATACATATTCACCGCCATTGTCACTGCGAAGTGTCTTTATTGAGAATCCAGTTTGAAGCTCCACACTTATCTTGTATTGTTTAAATATAGGTAAAGCCTCAGACTTATGTCGAAGAAGATAGACATGTGTGTACCATGAGAAATCATCAATGAAAGTTATAAAATATCGATATTGAGACTTTGAGGTAGGAAAAGGACTGCAAATATCAGTATGAACCAAATCCAAGAGAGCGCAGGAATGTGATGAAGTAGAAGTGTGGAAAGGCAAACGATGGTGTTTTCCAAGTGCACAATACTCACATATTCCCATACATGGATGAGATTTAAGATCCATATCTTGCACAAGACCATGACGATGAAGATCAAGAATTTTGGCAAAATCAGAGTGTGCAAATCGTTGATGCCATAATTTGCAATTTGCATCTCTAGGGGTAGTAACAACATTTGCAACTGTATCATTCAATGATAGCTCAAATAGATTACCATGTCGAGGATCCACTGCTATAGTATGCGCGTCTTTCTCTATACGACATTGATTATGATCAAAGCCAACAAACAAACCAAGATCAACTAGACGAGCAACAGAAAGAAGATTTCTTTGCAAATCTGGAACATGAAGAACTCCTCTTAATATTCTAGTGGATGAAACAGTCCCCAGATATAAATCACCCACTCCTTTGACTTGATAAGTCGTATCATCCGCAAGGTAAACAAACTTCTTTACAGGAAGAGAAGGATAATTGTGAAGCCACTGCGATTGGTATGTCATGTTTCCAGTGGCACCTGAATCAACGATGAATAGAGAACCATCATGAACATGAAGTATCTTTTCTGGAGAGATATCATAATGGACGAAATTGAGCTCCTGATGAGTATGATCATCATCAGTTGTAGTTTGTTGAACAATATAAGCTCGAGAACGTTCTTCATCATATCTGCGTTTATAACAACGGCGAGATGGATGATCTGTATGTGCGCAGTAATCACAAGGAGGAAAACTTTTGGACGAGCGAGGTTGCTTTGTAGTAACTCCATGCTCCTCATCATATTGACGTGCCCAGCAATCAGAAGCCACATGACCTTTCTTATCACAATAAGAACAATGTTTGTTAGGATAAGCAAGACGAGAATATCTACTACCTGGATTAGGGCGTCCACCCTGCTAAAAACGTGAAGCGGGATGCTTGCGAGCAACAAAAGCAGCATCAAAATCCCTTTATTCGCGAGTGACCAAAACAGCATTAGATTTTTCCAAATGATGCTCATGACGTTGAGAATATTCAATAAGAGATATACATGCTTTGTCAAAGTGGATATCATCCTTGTTAGACAAAATAGTGATGATATTGTCATATAAAGGATCTTTGATGGTATGAAGAAGTTGAGTAACAATCTGATTTTTAGCAACAAGAGCGTTGACAGCACCAAGCTGATTAATAATGTCTTTAAAAGCCTCGATATGAGAGTGCATAGAAGTACCAACTTTATATTGAAGATTCTTCAAACAAGTTTGGAGATATAAAATTTCGGTGACCGATTTCTTCTCAAACGCTGAGATAAGATACTCCCAAATAGCATGAGAGGTTTCCAGATGAAAGACATCCAACATAAGTGAGTCAGGAAGTGCAGACAATATATAACGACGAGCCACTTTGTCACGATGAATCCAATCAGTATGATCAATTTTCCATTGTTCAAATAATGGACCATCAGTAATCACAGAATTGTTATTCATCACATCACGTTGAACTGGGCAAAACAGGTCACCCAAAACAATATCAAATAATTCGTCACCTTCAAGAATTAGCATCATCTTTGCTTTCCACCCAGGAAAGCCTTGTCCTTGGAAGAAGGGAACCGAACGTTGGCTAGATGGATATCCGTTAACAATTACGCAATTGGCCATGGCTGTATGTCGAGAGAAAACAAATAAGATGAGATTGCAGAATCTGCAAACCATGATCAAGACGAGCGTAGTTGAGACGCATGACAATCAAAATAGGGATATGTACGTAAGAATGACGAAAAGTATTGAGTGACTAAAAAGAAAGCCCAAAATAGAGAGGCGTAACGTGCAAGATGAGATGACGCATATAAGAAAAGTGTTATTTCGGTTGAGCAAAGAACGTGAACGATAATAAAACATCACTAAAAATAGCAAGATGTTTGCTTGTCGTAATCAACATCATTAACGAAGATGATGCAATTAATAAACTATAATTGGGGATTAACGAACTGTAATTAGAAATACAGTTTTAAATAAAGAATCGTAGATTCGAGCAAAATTGTTGTCTTGAATCCTGAACTGTCATAACTTTTGATCCAGAACTCCGATTAACAAGCGGTTTTGACAGGATTCGAGAGCACGACGAGAGCTACGCATCTGGACCCGGTTTTGTTTTTAAAGACAAAATTAACTAATATTTCTAATTTGAAAAAGTTCATGTATTAAATCATCACTTGTGCAAAGAATTCAATCAAGTATAAACAATGAAACAACTTATCTTCCTTGTTGTTGCTACGCATCCATAGCTCTGATACCATGTTGAGAGAGAGAGAGAGTACGAGAGAGATACACAAGACATGCTCCCAAAGAATGATTCATATTGATGTAGAGTTAGTATATATAGCTGAGACCCAAGTCAAGTGAGAGATGATATATATAGTTGTAACAGGAGGTAAGGCCCTTTCATTCAAATGTACGCTCATCAAGGCAAGCATCCAAAATTTTTCTCTTTGACCTACACTCAAAGATCAGTTAAGTAGTTGGGATATCCACCAAACAATCAAAGTATAAGATTCATGGTTGCCCAAGTAGTAATTGATAGCTTGGCCTCCCAACAAATCAGATAATACAGAAGTGAAGAATACACTCTAATACGTGCTACAATTACATGTACTTGAGATACCATTACTTCAGACTATATTAAATTGTAATGTCCCCATTGTCCCAGCATGCTTTTAGCAGTCCATCGAGAGAAGAGCCTAAGCAACGCCGCTCGGCACTCCCGTGGAATGTCATAGGGCTTGTTGCCCAGACTCATCTCTCGATGGACCACTAAAAGCATGCCTGGCGGGCACGTTACAGTTGGTATCAGAGCGAAACTTCGTAATGATATGTGATTGATTAATGCATGGTTCATAGTTATATCCTAAACCAAATAACCAAAGTGGTATGGCTTGACTGTCAGGCACCTTTTGCACCCACACGAATGCTGACGTGCAAGAGAAGAAATTCCTTCTCAAGTAAATTAAGGCACCTTAGTTTGACAAAGAAGGAATAAATGTTGCATCAAAGGCGAAGATATGGATTGAGTCAATGGATGATTATTTCTCTGCTTTGGAAACTATTGCTACCAATCAAGAAATGATCGGAAAACTTAAGTTAATTGACCAAGCTCGGTTCTGTTGAAAGCAATGGTGCAAAGATCAAGGTGTTTCTGAAGCTTGGGCTCAACTAAAAGATGTTGTATGCAGATGATACCTTTTGCCAACTTACCAGACTTTGAGAATGAATAAATTCTTCAAGCTTAAGTAGCTATAAGTAACCTTGGAAGCTTACTACTCAAAATTTGTGACCCTACTAAAATACGCGCCACCTATGGATATTGCGCAATAAGTATCCAAGTTTTGCCATGGCATGAACACTCCTTTGAACCACTGTCTTGAAGCAATGCGTCCAACAGACTTGCAACATGCATTACTTTGAGAAAACACAATCATCCAAGAACTTAATTTGGATAATTGTGACAAAGATGATTTCCAAGATCAAGACAAGAGATGCCATATGTGCAGAGAAATAGGGCACATTGTTAGGAGGTGTCCCTACTGTCAATGCTTCCACTACAATGACCTAGGATAAATGTGAGCTAATTGTCTTGACTTAAGTCCCGAAGACATTGAGCCCTAAGAAAATGAAGATACACATGTGCAGTCTATGGATATATAGAGGAATCAAATGAAGACGAACACCTAGAACCCACTACACCTTATCAGGATGGCTAGAAATCCTAGAATGTTTATCAACATGTAATACAACTTATATTGGAAATAAATCCTACTCCTGTACCTATGATTAATTGCAATAATATGAGTTGCACTACTTGAGTCACTACGAGTAGCACAGCGAACGCATGGTGGGTCCTAACCCACAGACCCTAAGCCCCATTAATGTTTGTCTTTGCCAGTTTCTTTTGAGATGAGGGCATCTCGAGTTCTCTAAGGGGGAGAGGATGTAACATTCTACCCACTGCATATGAACTTCCCCTCCCTTTTTTAAGGATAAGATTTTTTTTAAAATTATTATTCCCCCCCCCATTGCAGCCAGATAGGTGGCGAGGGAAAGGAAGATAATGACGCAGTCGATAGGAGAAGACGGAGCCATCAACAAAAAACGTGGAGGAGAAGGAGACGTCAAAGAAGAGGGAGATGGAGATGACAACCAGGGAGAAGATAAAGCATATGATGATGATGGCCATGGGCCTATCACTTTTCCCCCCCATTAACCATGCCTCCTTTTCAACTATAAAATCCCCCCCCGCCCCCAATTGACACATAGATAAGAAGCCTTAGAGGACGGGCTAGGATGCTGCAGAGAAGAAGAGAGAGGGAGAGAGAGAGGAGAAGAAGAGAGAGGGAGAGAAAGAGGAGAAGAAGAGAAAGGGAGAGAAGAAGAAGAGAAGAAGAAGAAGAAGAAGAGAGAGGGAGAGAGAAAGGAGAAGAAGAAGAAGAGGGGGAGAGAGAGAGAGAGAGAGAGAGAGAGAGTCTTTGAGGGTTCTCTTTTCCTTCCCCTCCGAAGAGGGTGGCCACACGTATCTCTTTTCCCCCATAGCCATGAACCTATACCTGTTTCGCGGGATTATCCCCCCACTCGCAAACACAACTCTCTCCCAAATTGGCCCCACTAATTGAGCACAAGGTGCATGAGTCTTGTGTGATTCACAAAGTTTAAGGATGATCCCCAAGCAAAAAAGGATGCGTGTGGATGGAAACCCCACAACAAGTAGTGAAGCCTCCGGAAAGGACATCACTGCCCATCCAACCATGGTACCGTTCGTAATAAGTAACGTATTTCCAAATTGATAAATGCTTACTTTGATTCCTGCATGAGATGCATTAGATCCATATTATGCCATATGGCAATAGGACATTAGAAAGGATAAACTACATTGCAAGTGTTTGAAGGATTGAATTTCCCAAATGTGTGTCTCAAAAGAAGTCAATTGTATTTAGATACCATACGATGAATTCATAAACAACATTTAAGGCTTCAAGCATGTCCTTGCAATAGTAGGTGTGTTTTCCTCACTTTGAAGGTATATGTTGCAACTTTCATGCCTCAAGGATTTCATGGAAAATAGCTTTGTCTAGAAAAGAATTGTTATTGAACCTCTAGACCGCTATCCAAGTTCCCGTTAACAGCTTATGTTTGATAGACTGGGAGTCTTTATGTTGTGCATAGTTAACACAAACGGCAATTATAAGGGCTAAAACTGAGATGCCTTGAGATCTGTCCAATAGCTACGATGTTATAAATTCTATTCAGGGACAGGAATGGATACAAACAACTCTAGGCCTCAAAGGAAAATGAAGAACTCAAGAGTTAGGAAACCCTAAGTCAAAGGAAAGACCGATGCTTTTGTACTCAAGAAGGGTTGGTTAATCAATCAAAGTAAGGGATTATTAAAACTCATGTCTTGAGCAATGTTTAAACTTTAACATATGCCTTGGATGAAATAAGGGTGTGTTAAGTAAATCTTACATAGAACCACTCTTGATCCCAAGGGGGAGAGCGAATATGCGATGGAAGGCTATCGCAACCATTCCTCCAGTAGTGTTGGAAAAGGATATCATTGTTTTGTTGATTGATCTAACATCATCTTAAATTTTTTTTGCATTAAACTGATTGTTACAATGTGATTTGGATGATTATTCCACATGCTTGTGCTTGATGGTAAATGCATGGTAGGGGTTTGTGATGACAAGTTGCCATGGGAATAAAGAAATGTTTTCCTAGAAGATGATATTAGGCTAATTGCCTTGATTGTGCTTGGTTCTTAATTGGATTTATTAAGGAAGATTATTTTGCATAGGTGGATCATCTCCAAGGTCACATTGCATTTCAACCCAAGAGGGCAGTGCTCGATTCACAGGCCGAAGGTCGAGTGGTGAAAAGGCCAACCACAGAAATTGTGTCTCACTCGTAGATCGCTTGGAGTTAGTGGAGCTCTGGACAGCCCTTGCTGGAGTCCAAGACAAAGTTGTAGACTACCATGAGCCCAAGATCTAGGGTGTTGGAAGATCCTATTCTAGATATTGGATAGAATTTATGGTGCCATGTGATTTGGACTAGTTACTTTTCCAAGGCAAAAGGGAAACTTTTGTTGGATAGAAGGGATACATAATTTCTCCTGTATGGGCAAGAGATAAAGATTAAATTGAAGATAAGTTAATAAGGAACTTGTTTGTCAAAAGGACTGATTGCTCTGTTTTTGTGTCTGTGCTGTAAATTACGTGAACAAACCCTATTCCCTAAAGGCTTAATTAAGGAAGCCGATTTTAAATGTCACACATAAATGTGATAGGATCTAATTAGAAAACTAAAGATATCAAGGGAAGCAGGTGGGCAAAACCCTAACGGGTTCGTCCTACAACCGGGTGGTCCCCAAGAATTGGGAGGCTTCTTACAAGGTTTTACTATCGTTTGACTTTAGATATTTCCAAATTAGAACCCGATTCATGTCGTTTTAAAGGGACCGGAATGGGACTATGCCCTATGGACAGAGAGGTTGAGTGGCGTATCCCTCTCATTTCCCATTCTCTTTGAACCAAGTTGGTATGGATATGCTTCAGATTGGGTATCTTTGTGTAAAGTAGGATGTCCAAAACCTGATGCTAGAATGCTATCGTGAGACCTTGGCCTCTAGGAACCCAAATTTTAGGTTGATCCTAGTGGGTTCGGTTGTGAACATTCCATTGCAAGGCGGACTCGCAAAACCATAAGCAACAAACCTCGAAACATTCCATGGGAGTGCCGGGGTGGCGACACTTAGATTCGTTTCTTGATGGATCGCTAAAACGTACTTGGACAGAGTCGATGGGCAGGCACATTACATAAATTGTCATCAACCATTTTTAAGATCATCGTGATATCCTTTTGGATGGGTAGACCAAGCCTTTCCAATAAGTCCATGCTCATTATGTTCACAGACCTACCACTACACTTTCTATCAAAATGTCATCCACATATGCATGCACCTTAGAGCAGTGTTTCTCCACACATGCTCCCATTATACACTACCCACTCAATTGCATGAACAAGTTCTACAATATAACCCATTCATAGGATTTTCTTGAACTCCTTGTGAACGTTAGGTAACAACCATATTAGTTGTAGCAACTTTATATTTAATTTGACCTCGATTCTTGATAAATGTACCACCTATCAAGACCAAAAATGGGCGCGACAATGGCTCAAATACTCAAGCTCACTAACTCGACCTCACAAGACCACCAACCTTGATGACCATACGGCCATGAGTGACAGACAATAGACTAGGAACTCTCTCTTTCTCTAGACCTTAATACATTGTATTATGGTCCAATCTCCTAACTGCGAACCTTGAACTCCAAGCAAGAGTGCCCAAATTGAAGGTCTCTAATACACCACACAAATGTCACAAAGATACCTGTTCAACTAATTGCCACAACCTCTAGATACAAGTGACCATCTTGGTTAGGGATTTGACTTGCTAATCTTGGTCTTTTAGCACAAAGATAATGCTCACTCCCCACTAATACTCATTTGAAACCCATTGAACTGACACTAATCGGCTTTAATCCCCTTACCAACTTGATTAATATGAAAACGAATTGCTATGTCATGGTATATGCATAAAAATGCTTCATTATATAATGTTCATGATTGTACAAGCATTTTTAATGTGAGAAAAGAATAAGTGGGTGTAACAAACAAGCCTTTATATTATTTTATGACTTTCAAATATGTATTGCATTAATATTGTACATATTCCAAAAGCATTGGTTGTTCTCACTTGTGCTACTTCTGGATACATATTTCACACATAGCCACCCTAGATATGATATGCAAATAAGAAAATAATATTCTTGGTATTATTTATCAGAATTTAATATGCTATTTTGTTCAGATCACTATACAATATATTAGGGCCAATCCTATACTACCAATATGCATGTTTCATGCTTAAAAACCTTAATTTTCAAAAAAAATAAAAAAGCTATGATATTTTTGTATTTTTAGGTTTACTAGACTATTCTTGGTGTTTATCTATTTATTATTTTTTCATAAATTTCTTTATATAAATTTAAAAAATTAATTGGATTTTATTTACTACTAAAACTAGGCCACTTACATGTTGACCACCTACACACTGTGACACAAATGAGATGCCAAATTGTTCCCAATGTTGCTAACACTTAGCACAATCACTGACATGCTTGAGGAGCCCTCCATGGAGACCTTCAACATGCCAGAAATCATTCCTTTCACATAACTCTTATCTCTCCCTCTTTTTCACCCATCCCCCTTCTCTAATATGAATAGTCATTTTATAATAGGAAAGGGACAAGAGAGAAAGACTACTTTGAGGGAGGAGAGAGAAATACTAGAAAATTAACATTTTTATTTCTTCAAGTCAGCCATAAAATTTACATGAGCACATAGAGGATGATGAGGATGCTTCATTTCATCCATCACACATGAGAGAGGATAAGGATTTTGCATGAGATGATCATCACAAGGCCAAAATGATGGCACTCTCTTTTCCTATATGCTTCTCTTTCTCCACATGATTCTTTCATCAAGAATTCCCTAAATTAAATCACCCGTTCAGTCTTACCGATATCCCATTAAAATTGGTTCACATCTCTTAAAAAATTAGCCAATTTTTTGTCTCTTAAGCTATCCCCACCATAGTCATTTATAAATTAAGGTCTCGCCACCTCAAATCTTAGCCAATTTTTTGTCTCTTAAGCTATCCCCACCATATTCATTTATAAATTAAGGTCTCGCCACCTCAAATTACATCCCAAATATAATGCGCAATGGAAGGATCAAGTCATAACCCAAAAGGCAGTGCTCATGCCTAGTATATGTAAGATAAGGAGTTGAAAGTCAGAACACAAGTGCTCCACCACCTCTTCACCTATAGCAAGCCCATGACTAGTGAGCGAAAGATCTCCAAGTGGTCTTTGGAATACATCATGACAGAAAATATTGTAAGTCAAGACCTAAACACAATATGGTTGGAATGTGTAACTAAGTCTCTCACAATTCCCATAAGGTCTATGACCAAGATACTACTTCTACATTGAACCATATGGAGGCAAAGAACACCATCATAAATTATGGGAGTGCCTTGTCTCATCTCATATAGCATTTCATCTTGGCATCCATGTAGGAGTCGACATAGTACCTCACCCACTACCTACCCAGCCTATAAGAATAGAACAAGGAATCAAAAGATCAATCAGAGAGATGAGAGTTTTAGAAGACACTACAAGGTAAGAAGAAATATTTACAAGTAGAATTCAAAAAAACATTGCAGGAAAAGGAGAGTTTCTTAGGGGAGGAACTTCAAAAATAGCAATAGAAAAGAAGAAATATTTATGTAAAGAAATCTAGGAGACTAGAAGAAAAGATGTACAAATAAAGAGCTACATGAGGAACTGGATGCAAAAGAGAATGACCTATGGGAGACCATCCTTGAGAGTCAAGAAGCAAAGTTAGACTTGAAGTAATTCAGAGGAAACAATGATACAAAGTAAACAAGTAGTTGCATTAATAGGGTCTCTTGGCCATTATGATTCTTCATTTATGTTTTCATCATCCCTATCGTGTGTCTAGCCGCATCCAAATGCGGTTTCCTTGGAGCTCGCATAAACTGACTTACCAATCCAACAGCATAGCTCAAATCTGGCCTGGTAATAGTCATAATAATCAAACTTCCTACTATGTGTCTGTACATAGTAGGGTCTTCCAGAAGCTCACTTGCATCTGTGCTCAGCTTCACATTCTGCTCCAAAGGAATTGAAATAGGCTTACAGCCTGTCATCCCATATTTGGACAGCATGTCCAATCCATACTGCCTCTGTAAGAGCCATATCCCACTTGATGATCTAATCACCTCAATGCCCAAGAAATAACGCAGCTCTCCCAAATCCTTCATCTCAAACTTCTGCTTCAATAGCATTTTCACATGAAGGATATCTTCATCACTGTCACGTGTCATAATCAAATCATCAACATAAATGACAAGTAGCATAATACCTTTCTCTGTTTTTCTCACATAAAGTGAGAAATCTGCCTTGGAAATCTGAAAGCCAATAGTTACAAGATACTATCCTATCTTGTCAAACCATGCTCTAGGTGCTTGCTTCAAGCCATACAATGCTTTCTTCAACTTGCAAACAAACTCAGGATGAACAGCATGCACATAACCTGGTGGCTGCTCCATATATACCTCTTCTTGCAAATCACCATGCAAGAAGGCATTCTTTACATCCATCTGATGTAAAGACCATTCCTTTGATGTAGCCATAGCAATGACTGCTCTTATGGTTGCCATCCTTGCAACCGGACTGAATGTTTCTTCATAATCGATGCCATATGTTTGTGCATACCCCTTGCCTGCTAATATTGCCTTGTATCTGTTCACAGAACCATCTGCATTGTGTTTCACCTTATAAACCCACTTACAACCAATTGCATGCTTATCTTTAGGCAAAGGTACAAATTCCCATGTAGCATTTGCTTCCAAGGCATCCATTTCTTCATCCATGGCTTTCTCCCATTTTTCTTTTCCCATGGCTTGCTCAAAAGAAGTGGGTTCTAGTTCCTGTATCACTTTCACTATATATGCATATTGAATAGCTGTAAATCCATCGTATTTCAGCCTATCCATAGGATACCTAGCTCTGGTAGACCTGCACAAAGTAGGTTCACTCCTAGGTGCTCTCAAAACATCCCTGGTCTTCCTTACTCCAGGTGTAACAATAGAAGGAATACCCAACTCATCATCAATGCTCTGTTTTGAGCCACTGGATTCACCATCCACATACGAGTGACTTGCATTCACATCAAACATGGGCTGATCTACCTTCTCTTTTCCTTTTTGTGATACTTGCATACCACTATCTACATTGCTTTCAGAAGATTCTCTTGATCTCAATCTGTCTGTCCATGGCGAAGAATGTGAACCACTGCTAGAGGACGCTCCAAATCCACTGATATCTTGTGACTGCTGTTGTGAATTCTATGCAGCATTACCATTTTGTGCATTTACAGTATCAATCACATTTACTGGTTTATACCAACTACTCATCTCATCAAAAACAACATCTCTGCTCACTGTAAACTTACGAGTAGAAGGGTTATAGCATCTATACCCTTTCTGCTGCAAAGAGTAACCAATAAAGATGCACTTCTCAGCTTTTGGATCCAACTTGGATCTCATCTCATCTGGCACATGAACATAGGCAATGCAGCCAAAAATCTTCAAATGAGAAATATCTGGTTTCCTACCAGTATACCTCTCCTCTGGATTCATCCCATATATTGCTGCAGTGGGAGTCCTGTTCATTATGTAGACTGCTGTAGCAACTGCCTCAGCCCAATAAAAATCTGGCAGGCCTTTTTCATTAAGCATGGCACGAGATACCTCTCCAATGTGCCTATTTTTCCTTTCTGCAATTCCATTCTGTTGTGCGGTATGACTGCATGAATATTTCTGCTTTATGCCATGCTCCTGTAGGAACCTTGCAAACTCATTTGAGAGGTACTCTCTGCCTCCATCTGACCTTAGGCATTTTATTTGCAGACCTGTTTCTTTTTCAACCATAGCTTTAAGAGTTTTGAAATGCCCAAAAACTTCACTTTTCTTTTTCATAAAATACACCTAAACTTTTCTGCTATAGTCATTAATAAAAGTGACAAAATAATGACAGCCTCCAAGAGATGCAGCTTTAGTAGTCCACACATCAGAGTGGATTAATTCCAATGGCTTCTTACTCTCTTGAATATGTCTAGGAAATTGTTTCCTTACCTGTTTTCCAAATTGACAGGCTTCACATACCTTATGCATTTCTGCAACCTTGAATTTAGGCAATCCTGCAACAATATTTTGGGCCTGCATTGATTTAAGTCGTTGTACATTAACATGATCAATGCGTTTATGCCAGATATCAATATCTGCAACTACACCGGTCCCATGTGCAAACATTGCTGCACTTAATTCAAGCATGTCTACATCCAACGTAAACATTCTGCCCTTCTTCTTTCCTTTTGCTATCAAGTGACCTTTATTTTTCATATCCTCAACAAAGCATCCATGAGGATTAAATCTAACCTGCAAGCCCTGCTCAACCATTTGACCAACAGAAACCAAATTCTTGGTGATATTCGGGACATGAAATACATCGGACATGTATTTACTTTTCCCATCCTGCATAGACAAAGGAATTTTTCCAATCTGCACAATAGGATGTGCAGTATCATCACCAGTCTCCACAAATCCTGGTTTTTTCATTTTCCTTGCATCCTCCATCCATTGTTCATGACCTGTCATGTGGTTTGATGCACCTGAGTCAACATACCATACATCATTGCTTTCTTTTGCACTTGTCACAGAATTGTTCATGTGCTGCACCATAAACAAATGCTCATTTCTATCATCACCCTGTCTACTAGAAGATGCATAATTCCCTTGTTGCAATTTTCCATTCATGATGTCATTCTACTTTTTATAGCAGTCTTTAGCCATATGACCCATTTTACCATAGTAGTAGCATTCAACATTACTGTTTGCATTTTGGCCTCTTTGCCATCCACCACGACCTCTTTGGCTCCCCCAGCTTCTAGAGTTACCACGTCCTCCTCCATAGGACTGGTTTTCTTGAGTTTGCTGCATATTCTGATTTCTACCACAGCCTCCAGATCGGCCTCCTCTACCTCTGCCTCTACCTCTTCCACCATTTGAGTAGAAGACAGCTTCTTTTGAAGTTCCGCTTGAAGAAGAAGCACCACCATTTCTCTGCTCCTTAGAAATTAGAAGAGCAATCAACTTCTCAAAATTAGGAAATCTTTCACGGACGGAAATGGATGTTCGAAACTGTGCATAATTCTTTCCTAGACCATTCAAGGTCATAGAAACTAAATCATCATCTTCCACTGGCGACCCAATGGAAGCAAGTGCATCTACAATCTTCTTCACCTTCATGTGGTAGTCATTGATGCTCATATTTTCTCTTTGCACATTATGCAACTCTTGCTTGAGCTGCATTTTCCTAGCTTGCGTATTTGTGCTATACATTTTTGACAAAGTATCCCATGCCTCCTTTGGCGTACTTGCATCTTGAATATGCACAATCATAGAGTCTGAAATGCTGATAGATAGCCAGTACATAACTTTCTTGGCTCTCTCATGCCATGCTTTAAATGCCTGCATTTTGATGTTGATTTTGGGAACATCAGGAAGAACTGGTTCTTCTTCATTTCCTGCAACAAATTCCCAATATCCTTTTCCCGTAAGGAAATTCGTCATTCTAAACTTCCATGCTTGGAAGTTGTTCTTGTCAAGCTTTTCAGTGACAATCTGTGAAAGAGAATCAGATGCCATTACAGAATACTGCAAAAAATTCTGTCACTGCAAAGAACACAGCTTCAGCCTCACAAGGGCAAATCTACAAAACTGACGAAAGTGGTATTTGACCACACAGTCACTTCCTAGTGACGATTTTGCATCAACAGGCAACAAGGATGATTCTGTAACTCCCAATGTCTCTGCGCACAGGCATACGATGCAATTTCTACAGTAACTTTTCATCGACCTGTAGAACAGTGGTCGCACAGCATAAAACTGGGCCTTTTCCTGAGTGCATGCAGAAAACTTCCGCCTCCAAAACAGGCCTCGAAATGGCCTCAAATAAAAAAAACAGGGTCGCCTTGGGCTAAAGCCCTTGTCCGTAGCATATACTGCCCTCTTGCTTCACCACGAAGGGTGTCTCAACCTAAGACAATGCACTCTTGCACTTTCCGGCTGTGCTACCTGCAGAGACTTGCTCCCAAAACAGAAGAATGAAAGCAACATTGTTCCTCTTACCAGAACACTGCGAACTTGGCTTGCTTTCTTGAGCTCCTTACCACAAACAAGGCTCTGATACCATGTCAAGATTGTGGGAGAGAAGGAAGCAGTCTCGCCTGTAGCTTTCTTGCTTGCACAATGGGGGAATACACACAGAGGTGGAGGCTAAAAACAATTTTCCTCTTCTTAGTTGTGTAAGCCAAAAAGAACTCTAGTACATAGAAATAAAAGAACCCTATATATGGGTCTCAAACCAAACTCAACTAACCAAGGTGGCATACTAACTGAGCCATGAACTAGAGTAGATAAGGATAGCTGTCATCTAGCTATTATTCATGGGCGGTGTACCAACCGCATCTGCAACAACTGACAAGTCGATGACGTAAATGCAGGATAGTCACCCTGGCATATCACGAGTGGAGCTCGATATCTCAACAATTTTGCATAATGGTGGCTAGATAGTCTCTTCTACAACAAAGTATCGTTACTTTGAAGGATTTGGTTAAGATCTGGATGAAAATGGTGGCGATCTTCCAAGTTTGGCAACTTGTCACATCAAAATTTGAACTATTTTAAAGGTTTTATGACAAAAAAGAAGCCTATAGGAGATAGAAATAACTAAAAGAACTTCCACTTTTTGGAGTGGGGTTCCTTTTTTCCCTTTCCAAGCTTCCTTGCAAGGCTTAATGGTGGATTTTACCTCCAATGTCCTCATTGAAGCTTCCATGGTGGCTAAATAGCTTCCTGATCTTGGTTATTCTTATCAAATAGAGCATGGATATAGCCATTTTTCTCGGCCTTTGTATCCATGTGTGCTATTGCAATTTATTACAATTTATAGTGTTCTCAAGGCTTACATTATTGGAGATAAAGGTGCTTGTGCCTAACTACCCATGTATTCATTACACTAACAATATCCACACACCTCTACACTACAGGTGGTGGGCACCCATCACTGTTCACTTTATTCTTTATTCTTTAGTGACATTTGAATAAGGGAATGTCGATAACGAATTTTGACTATTGGAGTTACCACATATGGTCTCTCTCTCTCTCTCTTTCTCTCTTGCTCCATTTGCCATAGGTCTTTCTTTGCTAAACAACTCTTCTTCCTTCATTTCCAAGTATTGTAGCACATCTAATAGAAGGAAGTACTTCATGCCATCTACTTTAATGGGTGTTAAGGAGGTGACATTGGGTTTTCTCACTTGTGGCTCTACTAAAGAAGATGGACACAGAATCCACCACCACCCAATGTTCCTCTTGAACATTTATTGTATGTGATAGCAAAAATCTGTGGAGTTTTATTTTCATCATTCTCCTCCTCTATTGGTGTACCTAATGCAAAGAGGTATATTGTCAATGCACAATCATACTCCACAAGCTCTAAAGATGATATAACTGATGCATTACCCATGGAATAGTGCATACTCTATGGAAAGGATCCATGTGGGCCAAACACCTATTCACCACTTTTTGGTGGTTCTTTCTTTCTTGAAACACCATGAGCTGCTCCAAAGGTACCAAATTCATGTGAGATCCCTTGATGGAGTATGTGTTGATAGTGATGATAGTCACAAAATCTTCAAAGACTTGAAGGGGGAGATGCAATAGTAAGAGCACATGTTCAAGGGTGAAGTTCTTGGAAAAGGCATCAAAGATCTCGTCACCTTAGCTGGCAAAGAGAATCTCATGGGTCCATGCATCAAAGTGTATGCAACTATCCATTGTTATAGTAAGGAGGAGGGATGTGGTGGATGTGAAGAGATCAAGAGAGAATGTATCTTCCTACCATCTAATTAAAATAAAAGCTACTAGGTGGATTATCCATTAACATTGTGATTTCTTGGTGCATTATACTCAAGGGTCAATTATCCTCCATGTGCAATACTTGGGACTCGTAGCCCTTTATAGATGACCTTGTTCAAAACACATGTGACCTTTATCCACAGTTGTACTTTCACATGTGTTTTGAACAAGGAACAACCATTCACCCTTGAGCATCCTCCATCTATGTGTAAGAGACGGGGAATACATGGAAAAATATGGAAATAAAATAATGGAGAAAAAATACCTGCTACACTGGTGGGTATATAAGATGTAAGGGACTTGACATTTTTTCCATCAAATTATAATAACAAGTCTCCTTCATCTTCTCTTCCTCTCTCCAGCTTTATGACTTCCTTCCTTCCTTTTTTGTCTTTCTCTCTCTTTTTCTAGTCTTTCTCTCTCCTTATCACTCTCTTTCTCTCCCTACTTCCCTTCTCTCTCTTCTCTAGTCTTCTCTCTCCTCTTTCTCTCTCCCCAATCCTCTCCTTGACAATATGTATCAGAGCCATAGGTTCTTGATCCAGTTGGCCAACATTCCATTCAATTATCCTTTTTCAGTCACACAAATCTAAGAGCCACATTACTTTGGTACAGACATGACGTGGAGGCATGGACCAAGTCTGGAGGCTGGAAGACCAACTTTAGCAGCTCATGGGTCATTTTTGGCCAATTTTGAAGGTATTTTCCTAAAAACGATGGTAAATGGAGTAGAAGAGGGTATAGTCTTGGTTACTTTTTAGGAAGAGTCTTATCTCTCTTCATTCTCAAGCTCCTATCAAGCTTCCATGGAGGAAAACCACCCTAGATCTTTTTCCTCCCTCCCCTCCATTGATTAAATGGCTTCTACCAGAGCTTCCTAAGGACCTTGAGCTTCATTTCAAGCATCCATTTGGTCCTTTTAACTTTGTTCTGGCCTACAGGAGGTAGCTCAAAATTCACAATGGAGTTCACGTTGCCATATCTAAGCACAAATCACAACACTCCTCATCTTCGACTCATAAAAAATGGCAATTCCTACCTTCTCTAGCAAGTTGTGATCAGTTGGAAGTTTTCTTGCATCATTCTTGGACTCTCTTGAATCTCTAAAAACCTAGATAGGTGTAGGCCAAAACAACCATGAAATTTGTCTCTAAGCTCTTCAAATCTTGAGGGCTTTTTCTTCTTTTGATCCCAGGAGCTTGTGGCTACATGCACATTTGAAGATTGGAGCATCAAGAAGCACAAATTTGAAGGAGAAAGCAAGAATGGAAGCCTTGTATTTGGGGCAGCCATATCCATAGTGCAAGAACCTCAAGATTCTTCAAGTTGCCTTCAAATTTTGGTTCCAAGGCTTCAAGATTGGTCTCTACACAACCATTGGAGCTTACTTACAAGTTTGGAAGAGCCTTTGAATGCTTGGAAGGCATTATGGGGTACATTTATGGAAGATCTCTCTTCTATGCCGATCTATGCAATATGTGAGCTATTGAGAGCTCAATCCTTCCATCCCAATTGAAGAACTTTTCTTCTTCAAGCTCAAAGATTCCTCTCTTGGCTGAGCATTGCAACCATGGAGTAAATGGGCGTATAATGGAGTATCTTGGAGCACTCAAGAAGGGATACATTATTGTTTTATTTCCATCTTCATCAAGCATCATAAGGCACTTCATTCTTGAACCCTTATTCTCTCAAATTCTTCCTCTTGCTGATCCATAACTAATTTCTTGAGAGAATGCAAGAGCTCAAGTAGGCATTAGGAGATAGAATTGATGCTTGTGTGCTGTCCAATTCTTCACAGTCATTTTTGCCTCACTCTCATTGCCTTGGAATGAGTAAATTCATGTTGAAACTCATTCAAGATTATTGCTTCTACTTACCTTAACCAATTGATTGTTTCTTGATTGAGCCACTTAACTCATTAAAAAATCCATTGTATAAGGGTAAGTCAGTAATATGTCACTGCTTGGTAAGCCCCTACCCTTGATCCCAAATTTCCATTCCATGCATTTCATGAAAATGTTCAATTCCTACTTCCAAATGCATCTCATGATGGGTGTTTAATTAATAAATTTCTACCATATATATTTTGGGTGAGAAAAAGCCCAATGCTAGGCAATGTGGCAAGACAAAAGAGGGGTGACCCTCCCTTGCCATGAAAGACCTTGAAGGGGTGCACAACTCGGGGCCTGGGGGGGAACTTTGCCCACCTCCCAGTGATTCCGAGCCCAAAGTTTGCTTGCATGTGCAAGCACCCTCTTGAAGAACTAAGATATTGACTTGGCACTAACGTATGAGATGTATTTTCTGATGTATGGATGTATTCTTGGCTACAAATGTATGGAAAAGTCCTACTAAGGATGTATTTGTAGACATGAGAATACATATGCAGTCAATGGTAGTGAATACAATTCTTGGAATGTATGGGAGATGAATATGCATGGGGAATTATGCTAAGAGATGCTTATGACATACTCAATTCTACAATAAGGTTGCAAATAGTGAATTTGGATGATTGGGAAATGTATTGTGCCATATGGAATGACCTTTCAGTCATGCATTAACAAGTTGATCCCTTGCAACCCCTTTCTTGACCCCCACAAAGTGTTGTAAGAAATTTTCTTGCATTTACAAAAGTATACCTACTCCTAGGAACTAAGGTGTAGGTCTTACAGAGTGTCCACAAGTCCTACTAAGGGCATTGATCAGTTTTGGAGCTCTATTTGGACTCTACAAGATACTTAGAGGTCAAAACATGTCTTCTATAGGTGTAGATAGGGTGTTGGACTGCATAGTACCATTTTTAGCACTCAAAATCATCAATTTCAGTTGGGATAGTCTGGATAGGCTAGTCCTCATGAACGAGATTTGAGAGATAATAGTATCTTCTTCAAATTTAATGGCCAATTCTCTTCCCCATCGAAATTGGAAGAATGACTTTCAAAGCTTGAAGACTACTTTGATATTTTGCCAAGAAATGATGACCAAAAGTTCCACTTTGCCACGATTCACTTGGAATGATTTGCACATATGTGGTGGTGGTACACTAAGAAGAAACATCAACAAGTTGATACTTGGGATGCATTTAAAGCACTTATGGTTCAAGTTTTTGTGTCTCCCGTAGAGAAAGAGAAGCTTTCCCCGACAATGATACAACTTAGAGCAGCATGGCTTGATAGTTCAGGACTACACAAATTAGTTTCTTAATCTCACAATGTATGTTGAGTCCATAACTGATGATGCAAGTTGCATAAGTATATATCGCTTGGATCCTCAATTATTAGCTGATGTTTCAGTGCAGTTACCTTTCGATTTTGTTCAAGGCTATTGAATTGGCTTAAAGATACTCTTGTAAGTATTGTAGGGATAGTTCAGTTTAGCCATAGTATGGACAACAAAGAGGCTTGCCTCAGCCATGTTTTGGGTAGCCTAGAGGGCCTACACAATCCAATTTTGGATAGCAAAGAGTTTCTATAAAACATGGCCAATTATGTAGTGGTGCAAATATGCCATTTAGCACCCCTAGAGTTCCCATGTATCCCACCTTCAATGCCTCAAGGCATACCAATAATTTCAGGGCAGTAAACAATGACAGGGCTGAGAATAAACAAGGGGTAGCAAGAACAAGAATGTCTCAGCCTTTGGTGGTCAATGATCCATTCCCATGGATTTGTAAAAAGAAAGGAAAGAGAAAGGACTGTTTCAAGTTTTGGGAAAAGTATAGAGCTAAACATGCTTCCAAATATGCTTATAGAAACGCAAAGGCAAGAGTCCAAAGTAAGTTAGTCTTTGAGGACTCAAAGAATGACCATGAGGATGCATGTGCCTTTGTAATCACTACTGAAAATGATGAGGCTGATGAAGAAATTGGGCAAGAAGAGTTCTTTGACCTTGTAGATACCTTTTCTTTTGACCCCGATAGTCATGTATGTGTAGACACGGGTGACAAGAATGACTCACATGCTACAACCACTATTTGTATTGTCTCTCTGGATGCTTGGACAAGATCAAAGAGTCCTAATACTCTTCATCTTGAAGGTAAGATTCATGGGGAAAATGTGTTTATCTTGGTAGACAGTGGTAGCACACAATTTCATAGATAGAGCGATCATGGATGGGCTGAAATGTTTTGCCACTAATTTACAGCAACCATAAGGGTGCAAGTTGCAAATGGGAGTGAAGAAATTAGTACTCAAGTATGCCAAATTATACATATTTACCTTGCCAAAATTTATGCGCACAATGTAGACTTAATTACATTTGGCATGGCGCCTAGCTTGCAAATACCACCTCTTTGAGAGGATTCTTGGGCCTCTCTTCATTCTATTGCATATTTATTTGAGATTATGCCACTATTGCAGATCTTCTCACTGATAGGCTGAAGAAAGAAGCATTTTTCTAGGATGACATTGTTGATATAAGCTTTAATCAGCTAAAAGTTTTGCTTACTTTAGCCCCATGA
The DNA here is from genome assembly GCF_053477565.2 of Lygodium microphyllum. Classification (NCBI taxonomy): domain Eukaryota; kingdom Viridiplantae; phylum Streptophyta; class Polypodiopsida; order Schizaeales; family Lygodiaceae; genus Lygodium; species Lygodium microphyllum. The sequence continues at coordinate 57,543,714 of NC_141144.1, read as the reverse complement.
TCTTGGTTTACCCTGATTGCTCCAAGGAATTTACCATTTAGTGTGATTTTAATGGGCAAGGTATTGGTGCAATATTATTGCAAGAACATGGGGTAATAGCATTTGAAAGCCGAAAACGTGCTAAAAATGAGATGGTAATGAATGTTTATGATCAGGAAATGTTGGCTATTCTTCATGCCATACATAAAGAAATGGGACCATTAGTTGTATGGCAACATGTTTAGAGTCAAGAGTGACCATATCTCAAATATTTATTATCTCATTCCAACCTTACTCCTAAGCAATGTAGATTGGTGGCCACATTGAAAAATTATGACTTTGACATTACCCTTCCCATACTCATGGGAAAGACAATGTAGTAGTTGATTCCTTATCTAGAATGTCGGCATGTAAAGTCTTTTCCATAATGGAATTGCATAGTGATTGGATACAAGAGCTTCAGGAGGCTTATATGTGGGATGCTAATTTCAACAATATATTTTAGAAATTACAACAAGGTCAATGTATAGAAAACTCTCCATTTTAGCAAAAAAGTGGGCTTTTATGTCTTAATGGTAGGATTGCTCTCCCTCACACTTCCCCATTCAAGCATAAAATCATGCAAGAAATGCATTTAGCACCTACAGATGGTCATTTGGGAGTGTTCAAAACCTATGAAAAAATTTCCAAGATTTTTCATTAGAAGGGCCTTTAGAGAGATGTTAAAGAATTTGTCTTGAGTTGTGTGCCTTATCAGCAAAATAAAGGTAGCACATTCAAACCGGGTGGGTTGCTACAGCCATTGCTTATTCTCGAGGGCAAGTGGACTCATATAACCATGGATTTTATTATAGGTTTTCCTCTCACCAAGAAAAGGGTGGAATAGCATCTATGTGGTGATGGATAGGCTCATAAAGGTAGCTCATTTTATCCCCACTAAAGCCCAATTTACTGTATCACAAGTAGCGACTCAATTTATGGAATATGTGTTCAAGTTGCATGGTTTACCGCGGGTCATTGTGCATGATTAGGATACAAAATTTATGAGCAATTTTTGGCAAGTAGTATTCACTTCTATGGGCACTAATTTGGCTCCTTTATAGCTTATCACCCCCAAACTAATGGTCAAACAGAGAGGGTCAACAAATGGCTGGAAACTTATCTAAGACACTTTTGTCATGATGTTCAGCATGCTTGGGATGCATGGCTATGTTTGACTGAGTTTTCCTATAATAACTCTGCCCATGCTAGCATTGGAGTTTCACCTTTCAAGGCTTTATATGGGTATAAGTTCCCTCTCCCCACGATTATCTTCAATGACAAGATTAACCCTCAAAGCAAGGAAGAATTGGACAGAATACATGCCCTACTTTAATAATGTAAGTTGAACTTAAGAGAGCTTAATATTAAATGAAGCTTTATAGTGATGAGAAATGATGGGACATTGAGTTCCAAGAAGGGGATTTGGATTTACTAAAAGTACCTAAGTCTAGGTATGCTACTCTTAAGGAGGGCTCTAACAACAAGTTAGCTCACAAGTTCTATGGGCCCTATCAAATTATCAAGTGGGTGGGTGACTTGCTTATCAGTTGGAATGGCTCCTTCCACTAAGATTCACAATGTTTTTCATGTGAGTCAGCTCAAACCCTTCATTGGATCAGTAGTAGATTGCTTAGAAGAGCTCTGTCCCATGGATGAAGAAGGTATTATCTAATATATTCCAGAGGAAGTCATAGGTCAAAGGGAAAAGAAGCTACGCTCAAGATCAATTATGGAATAAATTGATCAAATGGAAAGGATTTCCCCCTTGAAGAGGCCTCTTGGCAACTAGCTTCAATCATGGAAGAGTTCCCTCATCTTATGGATGCTAACTGGGTTGAAATGTAGTCAATGGGTAGCCTATGTAATTCAGATAGCTTGCACACAACTCTCATAATGCCATATATGGAATGAAATTAATCAAAGTAAGATCTATTTCTATGTGTCAAACACCCCGATCGGAGTTACCTATCAAAAGTTATTGCAGATATACTATAGTAGGGTCCTCTAGTAGACAACATGCTGTCCACTATCTGCAGCACTCAATTTCTCATTGAATATAGGTCAAAATTGGATTTTTCTTATTCCCTTATCATTCCCATACATCATATTGTATCCATCACCCAACATATATATGTAGCCTCCACATGATTATTGAATAACCCCTTGTAATCATGTGATAGAGTAGTACTCTAGACTGCCCTGCCTTGTTTTGCAATAAGTGCCCATTTTGTTTTTGAGGGCAAAAACCTTTGGGTGGGGATGGAATGTAAGATATGGGAAATACATGGGGAGATATGGGAATAAAATAATGGAGGAAAAATACATGCTACACTAGCAGGTATATAAGATGTAAGGGACTTGACATTTTTTCCATCAAATTATAATAACAAGTCTCCTTCATCTTCTCTCCCTCTCTCCAGTTTTCATGGCTTCTTTCCTTCCTTTTTTTATTTCTCTCTCTTCTTCTAGTATTTCTCTCTCCTCATCACACTCTTTCTCTCTCTTTTGCTTCCCTTCTCTCTCTCTCTTTTGCAGTCTTCTCTCTCCTCTTTCTCTCTCCCCAATCCTCTCCTTGACACTATGATACTTGAACACTAGGCATAAAGTCTCTCATGGGACAAAGTACCTACAATTGGGAAGGAAAGTTAGATTATTTATCCCAATGTAAAAATACAATCAATCAAGAGAGTTAAATTTTACCTAAAATCCATGTCTCTTGTGACTCACCACTCTACTGTGTCAAGACTATGAGTGACTTTTTATGCCCAAGTTTTGCCTAAAATGCTTGTTATATAATCCTTCGATGCACTTTTCTTGATATACGTGCTTTTGGTACATCTCAAACCCTCACATTCCTTGAATATATATGCAAAAATTGCAATTAGTATGAACCAACTTAGGTGTACATTATTTGAGCTAGCACTTGGCTTCATAGAGTTCAATATGTGTGCTAGAATTTTTGTGCTACACTTGCAAAATATCACTACTATACAATGGCCATTTTATGCTATTAAGATTAAGTGTATAGACTAAAAGGTTCCATATTCTTGGCCCCCCTTGGGCAATATGTACTTAGAGTGGTAGAAAAAATTCAAGGTTCTCTGCAAGCTACTTGGTTTTATGCCTCTCAAAGAGTTATCTACCAATTTCTAGGTAACACTTAAAAGAACTTGTGAAACTCTCAACATTTTGCCTCTCACAACAATCTGAAGAGTATACTTCTCTAAATTCAAGGCAATTAGTTTTACATAGATATCATGAAATTGCACATTCTCAATGTACTACAAAGACTTAATATTTGCAATATTTCATTGAAATAATGGGTGCAATATGTATTTTCTTTTACATGAATACATTTTATACTAACATTTTTGTTACAAGGTGAGAATTAACCTTCCTTTCTTTGAGAGTTGAAATTTTACCCTTTGAGTGCTTTGATATATTTGCAATTGTAGATGCTTTCACCTTGAAAGTTCCCTTCATACTCGAATTCATATGTATCCAATATAAGCAATCATATGTATCCAAAATAAGCAATGATATGCAACCGTGATCAAATATCCTTTTTCATATATTTTGCTAGGTATTTCTATCAAGAGAATACTTGTTCTTCTCTCAAGCATTATAAACTAGGAAATAAATACAAAGAATTATATGTTAAGCCCTAAACAACAAGCATCTTAGGTCAACCAAGAACCACCAATATGTAATACAGATCAACATGGCATTAAGATATGTTTACCATTTTATGAACATACACAAACATTGACATCAAAATGCATATAGCTATGTACATTGACATAAAGGATTCAATTTCAAGGCATCACTTTAATCATACCACTTATATGAAATAGAATGGAAAGAGTAGTATAAGAAAAGTATGAGAATTTTGCAAAAAGAAATTGCATTATAATGAATAAGAGTTTAATCTAGCTCAATACATTGTATAAAAATATAAGCATTAAAGAGTAGTTGATACAAGAATGGCAACCACATGGTATGCAAATCTGAATAGGCATATTGGATTGACACCTAAGATATTCTATGATACAACACATTGTGGGTTATATGGATGATATAATACAAGAGTCTCATGGATCATAGCTAATTGGCATGGAGATCCAAATGGACCCGAGGATCAAAAAATCAAAGGATTTTTGAACCTTGACTTCTAATAGATCCATATCTGTGAGAGCTTTCGCTCAACCACCAAGATCCTCGGACCACTTATTGCTTCAAGTGTTCCAAGCCGAGCACTAATGGCTACCTCTCACATAGCCGACACGCCATCCATATCTGCGGATGTAGTAAGCTTACCTCCATGCCGATCGAGTTACCTCCTCTCCCGCGCACTCCGGTAGCTCCACGATCCAAGTGCAAGCTTCAAGCACTCTCCATCCTCAAGCTCCCCGCTCCAAGCTCCATTGCCACGAGCAAGACAAGAGAAGAGAAGAGAAGAGAAGAAGAGAGGAGAAGATGGAGAGCTTCTCCTCCTATGTGAGTGCTCGTGCATACTTAGATATTACGTAGTTAGAAGACCGCAGGCTGGTTTCTCATAACAATGTGGGGATGAAGCAAAGTTGTCCATGTTGAGAATAAGTACACGTGAAGGTGTATGCGACATCCTTTGCATTGTGACTACACGACGTAACATAATTGAACATAAGGACACTGCACTATCAATAGGTAGTAGTTATTAGACCTACGTGATGAGGACAGTGTACTTTTCATGGCCATTCGTGCGGTGCTTACCACAATTGATTGCAATGGTATTAAGGCAGAGTGCAAGTGGCAATCGTGTGAATGGGTCAGGGTGACAGGTCTAACCATAGGCGAGACAAGCTCCCTGTCAAGATTGTGGGAGAGAAGGAAGGAGTCTCGCTTGAAGCTTTCTTGCTTGCACAATGGGGGAAGACACACAAGGGTGGAGGCTGAAAACAGTTTTCCTCTTCTTAGTTGTGTAAGCCAAAAGAACTCACATACAAAGAAATAGAAGAACCCTATATATGGGTCTCAAACCAAACTCAACTAACTCAGGTGGCATACTAACTGAGCCACGAACTAGAGTAGATAAGGATAGCTATCATGTAGCTATTATTCATGGGCGGTGTACCAACCGCATCTGCAACTGACAAGTCGGTGACATAAATACACAACGATCACCCTGGCGTATCACGAGTGGAGCTCGATATCTCAACACTCCCCCTCGAGCTCAATCCCAATTCCTGCACACCAAGCAGGTCTCTGAACTTGCGCAGCTTCTTTGCGCCCAATGCCTTCGTGAATATGTCAGCTACCTGATCCTCTGTGCTGACATAAACTAGATCAATAAGACCTAGTAAAACCCTCTCTCGCACATAGTGATAATGCACCTCAATGTGCTTTGTTCTAGCATGATAGACTGGGTTATTTGCCAAGTGTATACTACTCATGTTGTCACAATAAATGACAACTGGCCCATCTGTAGACTGATGCATATCATAAAGTAGCTTATGCAACCAAGCTACCTCACATGCAGCCATTGCTGCACCCCTGTACTCAGCCTCTGTGCCCGACAAGGCAACTGTAGGCTGTTTCTTGCTGCTCCAAGTGACTGCAGCACTCCCAAAAAAAACACATATCCACTGGTAGATCGTTTATCAGAAATACTACCAGCCCAATCAGCATCAGTGTATCCATGCAACTGTATCTGAACCCCAGTCTCATAAAATAGTCCATATTGCAATGTGGACTTCACATACCTGAGTATGCGTCTAGCCGCATCCAAATGCGGTTTCCTTCGAGCCTGCATAAACTGACTTACCAATCCAACAGCATAGCTCAAATCTGGCCTGGTAATAGTCATATAAATCAAGCTTCCTACTATGCGTCTGTACATAGTAGGGTCTTCCAGAAGCTCACCTGCATCTGCGCTCAGCTTCACATTCTGCTCCAAAGGAACTGAAATAGGCTTACAGCCTGTCATCCCATATTTGGACAGCATGTCCAATCCATACTGCCTCTGCAAGAGCTCTATCCCACTTGGTGATCTAATCACCTCAATGCCCAAGAAATAACGCAGCTCTCCCAAATCCTTCATCTCAAACTTCTGCTTCAATAGCATTTTCACATGAAGGATATCTTCATCATTGTCACCTGTCATAATCAAATCATCAACATAAATGACAAGTAGCATAATACCTTTCTCTGTTTTTCTCACATAAAGTGAGAAATCTGCCTTGGAAATCTGAAAGCCAATAGTGACAAGATACTGTCCTATCTTGTCAGACCATGCTCTAGGTGCTTGCTTCAAGCCATACAAGGCTTTCTTCAACCTGCAAACAAACTCAGGATGAACAGCATGCACATAACCTAGTGGCTGCTCCATATAGACCTCTTCTTGCAAATCACCATGCAAGAAGGCATTCTTTACATCCATCTGATGTAAAGACCATCCCTTTGATGCAGCCATAGCAATGACTGCTCTTACGGTTGCCATCCTTGCAACTGGACTAAATGTTTCTTCATAGTCAATGCCATATGTTTGTGCATACCCCTTGACCACTAATCTTGCCTTGTATCTGTTCACAGAATCATCTGCATTGTGCTTCACCTTATAAACCCACTTATAGCCAATTGCATTCTTACCTTTAGGCAAAGGTACCAATTCCCATGTAGCATTTGCTTCCAAGGCATCCATTTCTTCATCCATGGCTTTCTCCCATTTTTCTTTTCCCATGGCTTGCTCAAAAGAAGTGGGTTCTGGTTCTTGTATCACCTTGACCATATATGCATAGTGAATGGCTGTAAATCCATCATATTTCAGCCTATCCACAGGATACCTAACTCTGGTAGACCTGCGCAAAGTGGGTTCACTCCCAGGTGCTCTCAAAACATCCCTAGTCTTCCTTACTCCAGGTGTAACAATAGAAGGAATACCCAACTCATCATCAATGCTCTGTTCTGAGCCACTGGATTCACCATCCACATAAGAGTGACCTGCATTCACATCAAACATGGGCTGATCAACCTTCTCTTTTCCTTTTCGTGATACCTGCATACCACTATCTGCATTGCTTTGAGAAGATTCTCCTGATCTCAATCTGCCTGTCCACGGCGAAGAATGTGAACCACTACTAGAGGACTCTCCAGGTCCACTAATATTTTGTGACTGCTGCTGTGAATTCTGTGCAGCATTACCATTTTGTGCATCTACATCATCAATCACATTTACTGGTTTATACCAGCTACTCATCTCATCAAAAATAACATCTCTGCTCACTGTAAACTTACGAGTAGAAGGGTTATAGCATCTATACCCTTTTTGCTGCAGAGAGTAACCAATAAAGATGCACTTCTCAGCTTTTGGATCCAACTTGGATCTCAACTCATCTGGCACATGTACATAGGCAATGCAACCAAAAATTTTCAAATGAGAAATATTTGGTTTCCTACCAGTATACCTCTCCTCTGGAGTCATCCCATGTATTGCTGCAATGGGAGTCCTGTTCATTATATAGACTGCTGTAGCAACTGCTTCAGCCCAATAAAAATCTCGCAAGTCTTTTTCATTTAGCATGGCACGAGATACCTCTCCAATATGCCTGTTTTTCCTTTCTGCAATTCCATTTTGTTGTGGGGTATAACTACATGAATATTGCTGCTTTATGCCATGCTCCTATAAGAACTTTGCAAACTCATTTGAGAGGTACTCTCCCCCTCCATCTGACCTTAGGCATTTTATCTGCAGACCTGTTTCTTTTTCAGCCATAGCTTTAAGAGTTTTGAAATGCCCAAAAACTTCACTTTTCTTTTTCATAAAATACACCCAAACTTTTCTGCTATAGTCATCAATAAAAGTGACAAAATAATGACAGCCTCCAAGAGACGCAGCTTTAGTAGTCCACACATCAGAGTGGCTTAATTCCAATGGCTTCTTACTCTCTTGAACATGTCTAGGAAATGGTTTCCTTGCCTGTTTTCCAAACTGACAGGCTTCACATACCTTATGCATTTCTGCAACCTTGAATTTAGGCAATCCTGCAACAATATTTTGGGCCTGCATTGATTTAAGTCGATGTACATTAACATGACCAATGCGTTTATGCCAGATATCAATATCTGCAACTACACCGGTCCCATGTGCAAACATTGCTGCACTCAATTCAGACATGTCTGCATCCAACGTAAACATTCTGCCCTTCTTCTTTCATTTTGCTATCAAGTGACCTTTATTTTTCATATCCTCAACAAAGCATCCATGAGGATTAAATCTGACCTGCAAGCCCTGCTCAAGCATTTGACCGACAGAAACCAGATTCTTGGTGATATTCGGGATATGAAATACATCGGACAGGTATTTCTTTTTCCCATCCTACATAGACAATGGAATTTTTCCAATCTGCACAATAGGATGTGCAGTATCATCACCAGTCTCCACAAATCCTGGTTTTTCCATTTTCCTTGCATCCTCCATCCATTTTGCATGACCTGTCATGTGGTTTGATGCACCTGAGTCAACATACCATACATCATTGCTTTCTTCTGCACTTGTCACAGAATTATTCATGTGCTGCACCATGAACAAATGCTCATTTCTGTCATCACCCTGTCTGCTAGAGGATGCATAATTCCCTTGTTGCAGTTTTCCATTCATGATGTCTTTCTGCTTTTTATAGCAGTCTTTAGCCATATGACCCATTTTACCACAGTAGTAGCATTCAACATTACTGTTTGCATTTTGACCTCTTTGCCATCCACCACGACCTCTTTGGCTCCCCCTGCCTCTAGAGTTACCACGTCCTCCTCCATAGGACTCGTTTTCTTGAGTTTGCTGCATATTCTGATTTCTGCCACGGCCTCCAAATCGGCCTCCTCTACCTGTGCCTCTACCTCTTCCAGCATTTGAGTAGAAGACAGCTTCTTTTGAAGTTCCTCCTGAAGAAGATGCACCACCATTTCTTTGCTCCTCAGAAATTAGAAGAGCAATCAGCGCCTCAAAATCAGGAAATCTTTCACGAACTGAAATGGATGTCCGAAACTGTGCATAATCCTTTCCTAGACCATTCAAGGTCACAGAAACTAAATCATCATCTTCCACGGGCAACCCGATGGAAGCAAGTGCATCTGCAATCTTCTTCACCTTCATGTGGTAGTCATTGATGCTCATATTTTCTCTTTGCACATTGTGCAACTCTTGCTTGAGCTGCATTTTCCTGGCTTGCGTATTTGTGCTATACATATTTGACAGAGTATCCCATGTCTCCTTTGGCGTACTTGCATCCTGAATATGCACAATCATAGAGTCTGAAATGCTGATAGACAGCCAGTACATAACTTTCCTGGCTCTCTCATGCCATGTTTTAAATGCCTGCATTTGCTGTTGATTGGGAACATCAGGAAGAACTGATTCTTCTTCATTTCCTGCAACAAATTCCCAATATCCTTTTCCCATAAGGAAATTTGTCATTCTAAACTTCCATGCCTGGAAGTTGTTCTTGTCAAGCTTTTCAGTGACAATCTGTGAAAGAGAATCAGACGCCATTACAGAATACTGCAAGAAATTCTGTCACTGCAAAAAACACAGCTTCACCCTCACAAGGGCAAATCTGCAAAACTGGCGAAAGTGGTATTTGACCACACAGTCACTTCCTAGTGACGTTTTTGCATAAACAGGAACCAAGGATGATTCTGAAACTCCCAATGTCTCTGCGCACAAGCATACAATGCAATTTCTACAGTAACTTTTCACCGACCTGTAGAATAGTGGCTACACAGCATAAAACTGAGCCTTTTCCTGAGTGCGTGCAGAAAACTTCCGTCTGCAAAACAGGCCCCGAAATGGCCTCAAATCAAAAAAACTGCGAAGGGCGTCTCAACCTGAGACAATGCACTCCTGCAATTTTCGGCTGTGCTACCTGCAGAGATCTGCTCCCAAAATAGAAAATGAAAGCAACACTGCTCCTCTTACCAGACCACCGCGAGCTTGGCTTGCTTTCTTGAGCTCCTTACCACGAACAAGGCTCTGATACCATGTCAAGATTGTGGGAGAGAAGGAAGGAGTCTCGCTTGAAGCTTTCTTGCTTGCACAATGGGGGAAGACACACAAGGGTGGAGGCTGAAAACAGTTTTCCTCTTCTTAGTTGTGTAAGCCAAAAGAACTCACATACAAAGAAATAGAAGAACCCTATATATGGGTCTAAAACCAAACTCAACTAACTAAGGTGGCATACTAACTGAGCCACGAACTAGAGTAGATAAGGATAGCTATCATGTAGCTATTATTCATGGGTGGTGTACCAACCGCATCTGCAACTGACAAGTCGGTGACATAAATACACAATGGTCACCCTAGCGTATCACGAGTGGAGCTCCATATCTCAACACTCCCTAGGTATGTCCTTCCCTTGATGTGCCCTGAACAATTGTGGGTGATGCTAAGGGGCTCGGGGACTAGGGACGGAGCCAGTCGACCAAGGTCACTAGACACACCTAATTTGAGGACCCGTAGGTGCTGTGCTGTGATCGTGGGTGCTTCTTATCTTTTCGTTCTTTTCTTTTATTTTTTCATTTTTGTTGTTTTTTTTGTTTCTTTCTCTTATGCTTTTTTATTTTTTTGTTTCTTTCTCTTCTCTTTTCTCTTTTTTTTTTTGGACTTGCTTGAGTACAACCATTGCAATATGTTGAGTCTATCATCCTTTCAATGGGTTAGAAAATGTCAAGCTTCAAAGGCTCACGAAATGGATATTACAGTGATGATTGTGCCCTAACCTCGTTGTTAGAGAAGCAGTTGGTGAGATGGGGAGATACACTTGAGATATTGCAAACCTCTTTGCGACACGCGATGTCGGTATAATTGAGGTAACAACTGTCATGAGCAAGCTGTAGAGCTTGACCCAGAAAGAGAGTGTAGCCCATGACTATGCTTTGGGTCATGCAATGTGGGCACTCGTAAGGGTGATTCTTCGCATTCGGCAGCATGGTTTTGTCACGGTTCTTTGTGAGGTTGGTGGTCTTGCAGTGACTAGGGCATTGAACACGTTCGCACGAAGACCTGTGTCATCTTGCATCCACTTATCACTTCATGAGAGTATATGCTAGTCGCATGCGTCAAGTACAACGAACAAATGCAATCATGTCAAGATATTACTTTTTCAAAATCCTATGATGTTGATTGCGATGCCTATTCTGGCACTTGTTAAAGACTTGACATATATTAGCAGTAGGTGAGGAAAGTGTGTACAAGTGGGGAGCATGCCCCTTTAACCATTGAAAGTCAAAAAGTTATGGCAGGATGACCTTTGTTAAGTTGCTTAATATCATAGGGGCTACTCGATTTGCACGAGGCGGGGTGGGTCCGAGTGGTCAGGCGACTGAAGCTCTGCTGGTGGGGGGCTCCTGTGAGGTTGGGCAGGGAAGATGTGGCCGGGACCTGAATGGTGTAGTCTCTGGCCGCCACTATTTCCAAAATGCTGTTGAACAATACATGAAATTCTTCCTTGTCTCAAGCTGCCCTTTCTGCCTTTGAGCACCTGGTGCCCGAGCTTCTATTGGGGGCCTGCACATTCGGTGTTGCCACGCCTTGTGTGCTTCTTTGAGCTTCTATTCCCCTGGCCTGGGGATTCTTTGGCCTATGTCCAGGGCAGTGTCGCTTGGGACCTCGTTTCTTTACATACCTTTTGAGGCTAGGCACATAGCACACTGGTAGAGGAGCTTGTGCTGCATGTTCCCTTTGACAGCGAAGAGCGTCTTTGCAAGCCAGCTGCCTTGGGTACTCCATGTTTTCCATGTAGGGGGACCTGCAAGATGTGAACCAAGGATTAGGCCTTGATATATGATAAAAACATTTGCATGGAAGGGATTATAGTGTGGGTTATCAAGCATATATGACGAGAAGGGGAGGGGTGAGGCATGCAGTGTTCGTTGTAGAGGGATGGCCCCCATGATGATGTTCATTTGGCCTCCATCCATTAGCAGATATTGGCTCATGCTAAGTTACGTGGACTGGTTGTCATGGAGTGGGGCAGGGCTCATCCTCAGAAGGATAGACCGGCAAGGGGAAAAGGTGTATAGAAAGGGATGGTACCCTGTCTACACCATCAGAGATGTTGGTCAGGGCTTTCTATGGTGGTAAAGAGGGTTGCATGCCCTATGCCTGGAGGTGGGAATGGTCACACAACTTCTAAATGTGTGGTGAGAGGAGGACCTGAGGAGCTTAGCCTGTCAAACCCCACTCTTCTCCCTGCACTTGACTATTATTGCTTGTGTGTGTTGATAGTGTCTATATAGGGTCACAAAAGGCATTGTTTATTTATATACATATCTTATGAATCCATGTCACTTCACGAGGATAAAAGCCAATTGTAGAACTCTGGATTGTACTGGAGCGTGGCACACACATCTAGTACTCGTGGCAGCTTACTCAATACTGATAGATATTTTGCAACATCGAGTAGCATGGAACCTTGTCCGAGTCTACTGGCAACATGTAACTCTTCCTTAGTGAGAACCTTATCAGACAGAGAGTTCTCTTGGCTAGTTTCAACTAAGTCCGTACCCCGAATGGCAATCAGCACTCGAAAGGAAGTTGATGCCACATAGGTTGGGTCTCTTTGAGACCACCAATTGGCCAATTGCTCCTCTGAGACTGTCATGATCTGGGCTCCTAGTTCAGCCATTGCCACGCGATTTTCACACCAATGTTGTTTAAATTGACTTCGACCCTCTGATAGTTTAGTTGTCTATCTCTAAAAGATTTGGTTGGCAGAGCACATCATTGAATGTTATAGTTAAGCATAGTTCGTCAGCTCCTCGTCAGAGATGAGTCGCATGCGTTCATACAGGAGCCTATTATAGTGCTCATCAAGAGGTTCTTGCTCTTCCCAAGATAAGGGAAATGGAAAGTATTCTTCAAGCTGCTCTTTAGGGAATGCACCCATGTCTACTAGGACGTAGACACGTGCGAACACTTTGAGCTTAGCCTATAACTCAGTTAAGCATTCTATGACACCTCTATGTTCAACGAGGGCTTGCTTGGTCGCTATCTCATGCACGGTTCTAGGAGTTTTCCTGGGCTTCAGCATTGCTGGGGGACTCGAGCCTAGACGACCAAGTTTGACCAACGCTAGGATTTCTTATGCTCTTGGGGTTTCCATGTTTCTCCTAAGGCTTCGTTATTGAGTCATGGTTCTCCTTGGATGTGACTGGTATAAATTTGTCACCCTGTTGTGACAGTGTTGTATCCACTCTCGATTGGTCAATGCGAGTTTTATTGTCGGTGGATTGAGTGTTGCAAACAGCCGTTGATGGTAATGACTGCTTTGATTTTTTAGAGCACACGGATGTGTCTGAGGTTTCACCGCTATTAGGAGAGGCATCAATGGGGTCATTGGTGGATGGACTTGATGCTTTATTCTTAATCTCTCCAGCACTCTTGGTGTCAATGTTCTTGGGATCCCCTACCATTTGTGTCTGCTATTGTCTTCGTTGTTTTCTCCCCTTTTTCTTGATCAGTGAAGGTGCATCTCTCAACGACTCAGGACCCTGGACTAGGTCAACCGTTGATGTGCTTGGTTGGGCCTCAGCATTCTCTTCCTCTAGTGTGTCCTCATGGGACATAGCCAGGGCCTGCTGAATAGCCTCTCTAGGTTGTGGGGTTACAACTGCCTCTCTTTTTGGAGAGTCTGGCTCTTTAGCCAAATCCCTTGTGTTTAACTCCTCCAGCCTAAGCTTTAGGCACTTTGGAAGTGTTGAAGTTGCCAAGGAAGTTGGTTGCAACACTCCTCCATAGATAAACTACCAACGACACGTTCTACAAGGGGCATTGTCACGGCCAAGGGTTGTGACTGTTGTGATCCCTGATTGGATGTAGTAGCAGCTAGTCCAGTGGCCTAGCTACTCTTGTTGGATTGCGGTGTCAGGTCCCTAGGGTGATCGAAAGTGGTCATGTCTTTTGTTGCCCTTTGAACCTTCATCTGTGTAGATCGAGCATGAGTTGATCTAGTCACATTAGGTTGCACAGGCATATCCTTGGGCCGAGAGCTACAGCTAGTGTCATGTCCCACCTCTTGGACATTTGGAAGCTTAGATGGAGATAGATATTGGGAGTAAGCAGCCGCCCTTGATGAATGTTGCTATGCTTCCTGTTGAAAAACAGAGTTGCAGCATTGGAATGTGTTCACAAGAGGGAGAAGAGAGCTCAAAGTACAAGAACAAAATCTTGCTTACTAAGTTGCTTAGAGTACAACTTGGATACACTCTCCCACACATGATAGTGACCCATAGGCTGTCTATATAGCCTTTGCCAAGCTAGGGTTAGGGTTTCCCCTGCCCCTAGGGCTATTCACACTCATCTGCCCTTATACTCCCTTGCTTATAGTGGGTTCCTATGCCTGTCTTCTAGCACCCCCCCTCAATGCCAGGGTGGTATTGGATTACAAAACATGTAAGAGGTTCCCCCCCTTCTTGGGATGCCTTTATAAATCAGGCTTACAAGGTTATTTTAGGTAGATGATTTAAAGAGTCAAAACAGTCAATCTTCAGATGGATTGGAGGCATAGTTGGCCACCAATTCTTTGGGTATATCAGGAGTGTTGGGGCATTTACTAGTGATATGCCCTGTCTTCTTGCACTTGTTACATTTCATCTTCTCGGGATACTTCTTCTAGCAATTGTTTACAAGATGTCATTTTTTCTTACAGAAAGAACATCTAGTGAGAGCTGTATGAACCAATACTTGATCACGGGAATTTTTAGTTGCCTGACTGTTGCTGCTTTCTTTGTGGTTCCTCTTTTCTTCATCCAAACAGGATTGAATGGTACTTGCCAATGTAGGATCTGGAATGTTGGTGAGAGTGGTTACAAGAGTAGGAAACACGTGTTTTACAGCTTTTAAGAGAATAGCAATAGCATCTTCTTCATGTATTGGAGCTTGTACAAAGGCAAGCTGTGCCATAAGTCCCTTCATATGAGAGATGAATTTTTCCAAATATTCTCCTGATCAATATTCCAAGCTAAAGAATTCTATTTTAAAGAATATTTTAGTATTTTTGCCAGTGGCTCCATAGAGCTTTTCAAGCTCATCCCATTTTTCTTTAGCAGTGTTTAGTTGATCAACATGATGAATTAGGGTTTCATCTAAGTGTAACATTATGATTTCTTGAGCACGTTGGTCATCCTCTATATCAACCAGATTTGTAGAGTTTACAACTCTACTGCCTTGAATGAGAGGCCAATACCCTCTCTCCATCATTTTGTATTTTATAAGTACCTGCCATGGGTGGAAATCTTTGCCATCAAACTTTCGAATTTGAGGACGGACATCAACATATGTTGTGGTCATTGGGAAGGTCTTACCATTTGTTAGGACAAGGGCAGTGTCTAGTCCTTTACAAACTTTCCACTGAATGTGGAAGCAAATCAGACAATTTGAACTCAAAGTTGCAATGAAGAGAAAGGCTGAAAATCATATAAATGTAATATTTCAAAGTATGACTGTGGTGGTCCTTTCTTATGTGCAAACTTCTTCCGAGGTTTAACAGTCTTTTTAGGTTTTAATGAAGTAAACCTAGACTGGACTTTAGGCTCCTCCTTGTGGTATGGCTTAGTGGATGAAGCTTGTGTTGGACAAGGTTGGTCTATGATCTCAATGCTTGTTGCTGATGATTCTGAGGAGAGTACAATGACACTCATGCTTTTGATTTCATTGACCAGTGTACTTGAAACAAAGTCACTCATGGTATGCAATACACTTCTAGTGTATGATGGTCTATGTGTTAATTGTACACATAACCTTACAACAATATACGAAGATGAATTAAAAAATCATTAGATTTTAGTGAATGCCTAGCAAGAAAATGATTAGATGATTCATGATTAGTGTTTAGAAACACTATTGTCAAGCTTAGTGAAGTGCTTGAAAGGAACTCGGTTGGAAGTCAGCTTCCCAATGCTTAGTGATGTCCATTGAGCATGCCCAAGAGCTTTTGAATCTGGAACAGGCTTCAGAGACTATGCTTCAGTGATTAGAATCATTGTTAATGAAGCTCAGAGTGAAAAAATGACAAAATATCAAGCTTAGAGATTGTTGGCTATGGCTGCCACAAAATACACAGTTAGGGTTTGACAGAGATTTCTCTCTGCGGGAAGAATTTCCAGGAACCCTTGTAGATGAGGATAGTTCACTAGGGGGCTATCAAAGCCCCAAGATAGCTGCTAGAATCGCATTGCCTGTTGCATGTACAGCAGTACGAATTTTGCGCTGTTAGAAACTGCGCCTGTTTCTGGGAATCATGCAATGCCGGGCTTAGACCTGGACAATGTTGGGGGTAGAATTGATGAGGAGTTGCGCGCTAATGTGGCAAGAGATCTCCAAAAGAAAGCACAAGCTGATATGGCCTCCTTTATCCTCCCCAAGCTCCCTAATGGAGGTAGGTTGCAGGCATCTATGGAGGAAAGAAGGATAAGATAAAAGAGGTAAAGGCTCATGTGCACTTAGTGATAACTGAGGCTGAGGGAAGCTAAGGAGATCAGAGATGGCTCTGATACCATGTTGAAAAACAGAGTTTCAACATTGGAATGTGTGCACAAGAGGGAGAAGAGAGCTAAAGTACAATAACAAAATCTTGCTTACTAAGTTGCTTAGAGTACAACTTGGGTACACTCTCCCACACATGATAGTGACCCATAGGCTGTTTATATAGCCTTTGCCAAGCTAGGGTTAGGGTTTCCCTTGCCCCTAGGGCTATTCACACTCATCTGCCCTTATACTTCCTTGCTTATAGTGGGTTCCTATACCTGTCTTGTGTCTGTTTGGAAAAGGAAGGTGTAGGAGATCTAGGACCCTTAGGTGGACTTGGCACAGGCTGAATGACTTGCTCGAGGCTACTAGATAATTGTGCCATTTGCTTTGTTGAGCGATCAGCCTTGTCATGAGCAATGTTGCCATTTGCTTTGTTGAGCAATCAGCCTTGCCATAAGCAATGTTGTGCGCATGATGCATGTTATCCTCGTGGGAAATTAAAGGCTTTTTGGGCACTAATGGCTTTTGTGCATGCTCAATGGTTACATATGACATCTGCTTATTAAGCATGCTAGGCTGAGGCTCTTTCTTTCGAACACTCATGTTTGGTTTCTTGCCTCGGGACCTAGAGTTTCTCTTAGATTTCCTCCTGTGCTTTGTTGCTTTTGATGCAACCTGGCCTTTAGCTAGTAGAGGTGGTTTAGCAGGGGATTTTGGTCCCCAAATCCATCGGTTACCTGTGTAATACCCTTGAGCACATAGCAATGCTTTGGATATCTATCGCGGCGTGGTGCTGACTCTCCATCGGTGCCTACGTCTATAAGGCTTGGGCTTCTTTTGGGGTCTTCTACAATATTTGTAAGTCCAAATCCCGCGTCCTTGGCCCTGTCTCTTGACCTTCTTGTTTCAGGCATGGTTTCACTCACTAGTTCTTGTTGTTTGACCTGTGCTTGTATCAACTCTTCTAACAATTCCTTGCTCTCGTTAGCAGGCTTGACTGTTATGTCAGCACC
This sequence comes from Lygodium microphyllum, assembly GCF_053477565.2. NCBI lineage: Eukaryota > Viridiplantae > Streptophyta > Polypodiopsida > Schizaeales > Lygodiaceae > Lygodium > Lygodium microphyllum. The sequence goes on along the minus strand of NC_141144.1, from coordinate 57,526,182 downwards.
CTCCTTGCCTTTCCCTCGAGGTTTGATGAGGTCACCCTTGCTAAAGGTCGTGACTATCCTCACACTCGGTAGTGTCAGGTGTATCCTCTGTGCTACATAGTCAGCTTCACACTTGGTCGCCCTTTTGAAGGGTCTTCCTAGGAGGGTTTCCTTCCCGTAATTAGCACTACTTGGAGGAACATAAAATAGGATAGGAAAGCTTTCAGTTTCAATTGTTGCAAGGATTTTGCACTTCCCTATAAGTGCTTGTGGGTGTCCCCCATAAGGGCTAAGAGTTGCATTAGTCGGTGTGAGAACTGGTTGGCCTAGTAGGGTCCATGATTCATAGGTCAAGATATTGAAATTTTCTCCTTCATCAATCAGAGCATCGATATTATGCTCTCTTTTTGCGGTGAGTTTGACCCTAAGATAACTAGGTGGTACTATGTCTTTGTCTTCCGGGTCTTGGCTTGTAAATTTAAGCCTTTCGACAAATGCCCTTGAGTCCCCAACTGTATGACTAGATATGGATTCTCCATTGATGTCTTGGATCATCAGTGTAGTGCTATTCAAGAAGCATCTATCATCAGGACTATCATATCTAGTCATTATTGCTGGTGCAGCTTGATGTTGTTGGTTTCCGCTTTGACTACATGCAGTCTGAATGCAACACGTATGTGTTTTTACAATGTGGCCTTTTTGCTCTTGTTGGCTAGATTGGCCCATTAAGGTTCTAGGATCTTTGTTTATCTCTATTCAGGTATCGGCCTTTGGTTGCTCTTTTGCAACAAGTGAGAATCCATGCTCATGTAGAGCCATTACTACACTAGGGTCTGATTTGGAGGACTTGTCACGGCACATGTTTTCTCTCCAACTTACTTGGGGGAGGTGCGGAGGGGGCAGAGCCCCCTTTTCGGGGGTCCGCCGGGGGGGTGGGGGGGTGGGGCAGTCCCCCCGGCTCACAGGGCCATTACAGTAAACCTTGGGGGGTTCACTATATATATATCCTCTATATAACGTGCATTCATGGCCTATTTATAAATATCCTAATATGTGAATTTTACTTGAATAAAACACAACCCTTTTCTATTTAATCTGTAAGTAACTCCTTTATATGATACCCTTCTGTATGTAAAAAATGTATAAAAAATAGTGCTTTAAAAACCCCTTATTTTGAACTCACATTATATATACATATATTTATGAGTGACACCCCCGAGTAGTAAACGCCATGCACAATTTGGAGGACCGTTTATAGCCAAATTTTGAACTACTTGCTCTAAATTTCAGCCCAGTGATGGATCTATGAGTGATGGATCTATGATGTGCCTTTAGGTCTACGTAGCCTTTGGGGTCAATCTCAGGGTTTAGATGCGTCAAAATTTGTGTTCTAGATGGCTGTCCGATTTTGACAGTTTTTTGTCCGATTCTCAGATGTCCAATTTTCAGGAGTCCGATTATCAAAATCGGACGTCCAATTTTGCTTGGTCCGATTGGCCCAGTGGTCCGATTTTGGTCACGTCTGATTTCTGGAATTGGACGTCCGATTTTGACAGGCGTCCGATTCTGAGTGGTTCTGAGTGGTCCAATTCCTTGTGTCCGATTTTCCAAGGTCCGAGTGTCCAATTTTCAAAGTTTGGACGGGTGAGTGTCCGCAAATCAATCAGACAAGGGTGGTCCGATTTTGAGACTAGTCCGATTTTCGGAGTCGGACGGGAGGGTAATCTGATTTTCTGGGAATCAGATTGGGAGAGTGGTCCGATTTTCGGAGTCAGACGGTTCGATTCCAGAGATAGGGCAATCCTATTCTGGGACTCGGACGAACTGGTCTGACTGCGCGGTCGACGGCCTGTGAGTTGCACGCGATGCCTCTAGGCTGACGCCTACTTCACCGAATCATGTCGTGTTGCCTAATTAGATGCAAAGCAACAGAGGAAAACACCTAGTGTACCTTAAAATGGTGTGGCGCTCGAATCAATCAGCATGTTGATGATCTCCCCACAGCTCTCTCTCTCTTCTCTCTCTCCCTGGCTCTCAAGCACCCTCTTTTCTCAGAGGGCAGGATGTCAAATGTGGCCTTTCTTGGTTCCTTGGGCCTCTTATTTCACCATCCCAGCCTGTTAGTCCCTCATACTCTTCCAGCTAGAAATCTGAATCTCTGCCGCTATTTCCTCGTTTCAGTCTGTTAAACAGCAACAGAAAACCCTACTGTTTTCCTTCTTTTTTCCCTATCTTAACCTTAACCTAATGCAACAATAATCAAAACCATAGATGGAGATGGATGGTCCTACTCTAATATTCAACAACAAATCAAAAACCTACTTGGTAAGGAGATTGAATACCTCTTCAAACTCCCTCGCTTCCTACCTATCTACCTCAAGCACCAGTTTGGGGAAAACCCTACTTCAATGCTCGATTCGAAGCGTGCAAGCGCTCAAGACTTGAATCTGTTGATCCCAGCAACGGAATCAAAATGTGAGAGCTTTCACTCAACCACCAACACCCTCGGGCTGCTTATTGCTTCAAGCGTTCCAAGCCGAGCACTAATGGATATCTTTCACATAGCCGACACGCCATCCATATCTACGGGTGTAGTGAGCTTACCTCCATGTCGATTGAGTTACCTCCTCTTCCGCACACTCCGGTAGCTCTAGGATCCAAGTGCAAGCTTCAAGCACACTCCATCCTCAAGCTCCCCGCTCCAAGCTCCATTGCCACGAGTAAGATAAGATAAGAGAAGAGAAGAGAAGAGAATAAGAGAGGAGAAGATGGAGAGCTTCTCCTCCCCGGTCCCTCACACTCTCACACTCCCTCTCTCAAGCACAAGCTCAAGCAAGCAAGAACAAGAAGAAGAAGAAGAAGAGGAGAGCCACTTTTGGCCACACACAAGAATGAGCTTCTCATTCACTTTTTAACTTTATATACAAAAACCCTAAATCCCTTTTGGGCGGTCATCCCCTTATCCCCTTTTTTACATGGCCAGCCGTGGCCTAGGCCCTTTTTCCCATTGTCCTTCTATCTTCCTAGCTTCCTTTCCACCACCTGTCTACATTTACAAATTGCACGGGTGAGAGCCTGGTGCTCCTTGAATTAAACCATGATGCGCTTGCGCTCTTTTACAAAAGTATTGGCTTGTGCTTTTCCTTGCGTGCCTTTCTCCCTTATTTAGAACTTTTCTCTTTGTGTGTCTTTGTCTTCCATTTCACTTTGCCTTGGCCTTTGTCTTTTGCTTAAGCTTTTTCAGATTTTCCAACTTCGTTCGTTCGAGGGTTAACAATATCATTCAACACAAAGGAATTACTCACTATAATAAAATAGGTGATCAAGAGTTTTGTGCTTCACATAAACATGGCATAATACCTACATGTCACAAAATATAACACTTCAATAATATCCCAAATAACTTATTATTCATGACTTTTTTTGCAATATAAAAGAGAAAACTTACCTATAAGATAGAATATCTACACTACTTTGTTGATTGTAATAACAATAATAGATTTGAAACTTATAATGATTAAAACCTATTAAAATCATAAACATGAGAAAACAATGACTAGATTATTTAGATGAATCCATTTTAACAAAAAATATCTGGATAGCTGCATAAATAAAATTTACAAAAAAGTAAAATTTTTAACAAAAAATATTTGGATAGCTGCATAAATAAAATTTACAAAAAAGTAAAATTTTTAACAAATTTTTTTTGGATAGTTGCATAAATTTACAAAAATTAAAAATTTTAACCTATAAGTTGATCTACTAAAGATAAGATTGAATTGTTATTGATCAAAACCTAAAGCTATAGAATCACTTCTCTGCCTTGTGTTAAGTGATGCAACAAAAATTGTTCCGAAAGTTAGAACTAGTATCAAACCCTACTATAAAGATAGCAGAAAAGAGAAAACATTGAGAGAAAAAAGCAGAGTATGTGTGAGCAAATGGGAGAGAGAAAATAACGAGTACCTATCCAATCTTCCCCAAATTGATCTCTACAAAATGACAATAGTAAGAGTTAGCATTTACATGAAGGTATATCGAAAACACAATAGAAAGAGGAAAACATAATGAGAGAAAAAGAGAGATGAGTACTTATGCAAACCCACCCAAAATAATATTTGCAATGAAACAACAACAAGGATTAGAACCAACATATGTTGTATTGAAAAGATAACAGTAAAGAAAATCCATAGAAAGAGAGAGAGAGTGAGTGAGAGAGAGATCAACACCTTCAGCTCTTGCTCCAAATGAACTTTGTAAGAAAACAACAATAATTAGAACAAATTTCAAGGTCTATTGAAAGCACAATAGAAAAGAGAAATGACACTTAGAGAGAGAGAGAGAGAGAGAGAGAGAGAGAGAGAGAGAGAGAGAGAGAGAGAGAGAGAGAGAGAGAGAGAGAGATGAGCACCTATGTCTCTTACTCAAAATAATCTTTACAACATAATAACAATAATAGTAAGAAATGACATCAAATCCCTTTGAAAAAATAACAAACTATGAAAAATGCAAAGAGAAATGGGCACATGTGTCTTGCAAAAAGTTTGGAGCTGCAAGGAGAAGTGGAGAGGTAAACAGAACGCTCAAAACCTTAATTACTCTCACTAGATAGCTTCAATGGAGATGAAAATTTACTAGAATGGAGGAGAGAGGGAAACTAGTTTATTGCTAAACTTTTGGATCAAACTGATTTCGTGAGAAAAAACACCAAAATTGAAAATTTGCTAAAAAAAAAGAGAGAAACTCAAGATGAGAGAAAATCAAATTTGTATACTATTCAAACACTCATTTTTAAATCCCCCATTATCCCTTTTTTAAATATAAAATTCAAGATTTAAAGAGAGAAGATTCACTCTCCATGGATGTCAATATCTAGCTTTTCTATTAGATAATCCAAAAGGTACATATCTTAAACTATATTATTTTTAAGGACCCATTTTTTAGTCCAAATTTTTCCTAATATTAGTAACTCATAACCCTTTTCACACTTTCCTTTCTCAAACCAATCATCTGTAAGCCATTTTCGCATTGAGGTTGTCAAGTTCGGATATTTGTAAGTCATATTCACACTAACTGTGCTAATTATTTGACAAAAGGCTATTCACACTTGTGAAAAGCTAAATCAGATATTATAAAAGCATAAAAGGGTGTTTTTATGCAAGTACTCTCATTAATCAAATGTTTTTATAATCTCCAAAAATATTCTCAGTACTATTTATAAATCAGAGTTAGACACTATCATGTGAGCAATGGACCTATTTTGTGCATGCCATGTTATCAAGGTCTCCATATTTAACGTGGAAATATGTAATGAATGTGCAGTATAAGTGGAAAGTGTTTGAGAACCTTTTGAAGGACAATTGTCCCTTGTAGCTCCTATCGATACCTATGAACATTACACTTTGGATATGTTTCCATGGACTTATATTCTCCTCAAAAGAGCACACAATCATTGACACATGCATGAATGTTGGTATAGTCTATGCCAAGCTTCTATAACACTAGTCATGTAGTGTCAACCTGTAAGACCCCTCCAAAATATCTAAAATTGAAGTAGTGGAAAATTTCAATGGCAATAGTTTCCACAGTTGGAAAATTAAAACCATGTATCATATGATGAGGAAAGACCTTTGGGAGATTCTTAAGATCCTAATGAGCCAAATAGAAGAGGAAAAATAACAAAGCCCTTGGAATAATAGCTTCAAATTTATTTGATGATGTCTTACACCATATTTTTGGATTTAAAAGTATAAAGGAGGCATGGGAGAAGCTAGATAAGATATTTGGCTATCAAGCAAAGAACTCTAAAATTAGTCAATTAATGGAATTTTCAAGGCTTTGTATAAATCAATATAATTCCCTAACATCATTGTGGTAAACAATTTTAAAAGCCTAAATTATAGTTATCATCAATAGGCAAACATATTGAAGAAGATGAAGCCATTGCCATGCTTCTCAATAGTGTGGATAAACCTAACAAAGGTTATGAGCAGGAGTGGTAGCAACATTTATGAATGTATCTAATAGAAAACTCAATGCAATTGAAGCTAAGAAGCTAAACTTAAGGAGAAAGCTCGAGACTCTACATGAAGCCCTGTAGTAACTACACTTTATAGCAAAGGTTCCTCTTCAAAAACTATTTGTTGGATCTACGAAAGAAATGGACACAAAGAGTAGGACTATTGGAACAAATAAAAACCAAGGTGCGGAAGCAAAAACAAGTTTGGATAGAGCAAGAAATAATGTTGGAGCTAGAAGGTAAATTTTGTAAAGGAAATATACTCTAAAGAATATCCTGAAACTCTCTTCTAAAATACCTACACTTTGTTCCATATTGTATGAGCTAGAGGTCTTACACAAATTCAAGGGGAGCAACCTACATCCTCATGTGCAATTATCTAGAGGGTAAGCTAGCACCAAGGGGGGGTGTTAAAATGTATGTGTGGTACTAGAGACACATATAATTGAATCCCATAAGAAAAGTATGAGGTGTATATCCAAGCTAGAATGTTGTAAGGAATGTACTTGGCTGATAGTTCAAGGAAGCAATAGAAGAAAATCCTAGAGCATTGTCTTGTTAGTCCATGTCTCATTAGTTGATTGCATTTAGTTTCTTTCTTCACTTAGTTAAAATACATTTGTTTAATATATTTCCACCCTAGCTAACAATATAGCTCTAGATCCACCATGAATTTTGTCAATTCTTTAGCAAGATGGGAGACAGAGATCATGAAGTAGAACCTTTCAAAAATTTCAACACTACAGATATTCATATGACTCATGAGATTCACAACTTTATGCAGACTTATGAACACATAAAACATGAGGAAGATATGTCTAGGCCTCTATATGCTATTATCATTGTGTGTGAAAATGCTTGACTAGCAGTGAAGATCATATGGGTGTTTAATCCAGGTGGCTACAAAGTGTGGCACATCCAAGCGATGTGTAGGCTTGGAGGGGTGGATGCCATGATGCTGCACATCCACTCATGAAAAAACTTGGAGGATAGCCATATAACAACAATCAATGGGAATAAATTTGGTATCACTATCCTCATGTTTTGATTTGTCTAGTAACGTAGTTTCTATAAATATTGTTACTTGATTTAGTTTTCATCAGTTATGTTGAATAATAAGATAAACATGGAGGACTCAAGTACCATAAACTTAGAGAAGTGCATTGGGAACTTTTAGATGGATGATGAAAAGTCATGGACATATGGAGTAAACATATGTTAACACAGACTTATTATACATTGCTAGATGGATGATAAAAAGTCATGGACATATGGAGTAAACCTCGGGGAAGTTACTATATATATATCCTCTACATCACATGCGTTCAAGGCCTATTTATAAATATCCTTATCTGTAAATTTTACCTGAATAAAACATAGCCCTTTTCTATTCAATCTGTAAATAACCCCTTTGTATACACCCTTCTATATGTAAAAAATGTATAAATATGGTATTTTAAAAATACCTTATTTTGAACCCACGTGATGCACACATATATTCATGAGTAACTTACATGAGGGAGTGAATTTTTTGATGGATGAGGAAAAGTCATGGATATATGGAGTAAATGTATGTTGACACAAACTTATTATACATTGTTGGAGGGTACATCATTGAGATGTATCAATAGTGGTAGAAGGTGCCAAAGTTACACACTCCAAGTGTGGACTTAAGTTCTCTTAGTGAGTATAACAAAGATACTTGCAAATATGCCATTAAACATCATATTTTTGGGATAAATCATAAACACATGCTTCATGATTGTGGTGGGGAGAAACACTTGGTTTTCTTGGTATAGAAGAGAGAAAAGAGAGACAAACTTTCAATGCAATAGGGGGCTAGGCATTACAGGCTTGTTGCCTCATGTATAGTGGGGAGGGGGATTGTTTGATAAGAGAAGCAATAGATTGAAAGAAGGTGACTACAATATTGGAGGGATGTTTTCTTCGTACATTCTACTCTTTATTATGCACAATTCCAACAAGACTTCTCTATATTGCATGAGTTTCTTATTGATCGACTAATAGTTTCCCAAGTAAAATCAATGCTCTAGCTTCAAAGATGATGCAACATGCAACAACATAGAATAAGGAGAAAGTCCATAATACAAAAACACAGATGATCACCATCTTTACCATAATAAAACGCCATACAATGAGTTCAATCACATTTACTAGTACATCTATAGTCATTATAGAGTGGAGGCCATAGTTGATAGAGATTATCATAATGACTGCATAGCATCCATTGTCCTTCATCAATTAGTTGTAATATTGCTTGCCTAATCATTCATCAATTGGATAAAATAGAGCCTATCCCATTTGCATTAAATTACTACTTTGCATCATCTTGTGATTTTACCACAAGTTGCATTCACTTCAACCTTTGGAAAGATATTAGCATTATGTTGTAGTTTGGTTACATGATCATATGCGCCTGCAACCAATTATACTATTCAAACTATATGTTAAGAAGTTGATGCAATGCTAAAAATTATGATACACAAAGAGCATACAGGTTGAGAGGTCAGATACCATCAAGGTGGACTATCAAAGAGAATAAGTTATGTTAAAGCACAAGTCAATGTCATCACACAATGTGGGTTTCAAGAAGGTGGAAGCAAGGTGGAACTCTCTCAATGCCTCTATGATCAAGAAGTAAACTAATTAAAAGAGCTACACTATTATAAGATCTAGCCACTGAAATCTTGCCACTTCCCATGATATCATGTTGTGATGGCATGCTCAATTTCTAGTGTCCTCTTGTTATGAAGAGTAAACAAATTTATGTGAGTGCGTGCAACAGAAAGAGAAAAGTAAACACAAAGAGAAGGAGACAAAGAGAATCAAGGAGAGAGATGGAACAATGTGATTGCAATGGCTGAAGGTACAAGGCTTCAATAGTCAACCTCAACATGTAGCTCTATGCATCAATGTAGGCACCACATGGTAGTAGGGGGGATGAGAGAATAAAGAGGGCCAGCTAATCATAGAGAAGATCAATTATGGATAATGGATAATGAAAGTGGGAGAGCAAGCTACCTATATATATGCAAAAAAAAAACCTAAATGTGGTCAAACCCCCTTTAAAAAAATCAAAAAGTACATTAAAAAAAGAACTAACATGCCCTTCTCCAAAGTTTCTAAAACACATAAAATGAAAAACAAAAACAATGTGAGAGCTCCTAATGTCCTCACATATGACTCAAGATAAGGCTCACTATGTTGAGGGTTGAAATGACTAAACTTGTAGCTATTTTTTATTGGATTTTGGGAGATTTTTTATTGATCTAATGTATTATTAATTGATTTTTTATGTTTTGAAGTATTTTTGGTTAGTTTGAATATTTTTGAGAAACTCATGATGATTTTTGATTGAGTCATGGCATTCAGATTGGTTCTATTGTGTATCTATTTGGTTCTGATAGGTATGTTTTTGCCTCTATTTTAATCTATTTTCTTCATGTTTGAGAAGTTGAGATAGTAGATGAGTGGTTTGAAGAATTATTGAGAGTTTATTGGAAGATTTTCTAGAAATTGAGTTGGTTTTGGTCTAAGCTATATGATTTGTATGCCTTGTATAGATGTTGTGTAGTGCACTGTTGAGCTTTTGTATGCCTTATGTTGTCTTCTGTATGCTTCTGTAAATATTTTGTTTGATAGATGTGTAGCTTAAAGATGTTTTCAAATCTTGGAAAGAGAAGAATAGAAACTCTTAATATATCAAAAAAATAAAGAAAGTAGCTGTTGTGAAGACTTGAAGTGAAGACTAAAGTGACAATGACATTGATGAGCTCTCAAAGGATACTATAGTAGCTCTAATGACTCTTCATATCAGACAAACCTCTTGAGAGGTGTATCCATGATCAAGAGAGGAATATTGAGAGTAATTATTTTTTATTCTCATTTACCATTTAGAGAGAGTATATATGAGAGGATAGTGTATGAGAGATAGCCAAATTCTATGAAAAAACAATGTATCTACATGTGAGAGGTTGAGAGAAAGACTATGAAGACTATGAAGATGATGAAATATGAATACTATGTGATGAATTCCATTCACATTTGAGAATTCCTTTCTATTTCTTTGGTTCTTTGGTGGTTTTATGAAGAATATTTTGAAGTTTGGTTCATAATAAATCCATGGGAGATTCAATATGTGATGCTGCATAAATATTTGTTGTTTACGATGCTCTTTATCTTCTTGTAGTTGATTGAAGTATGAAGAACATACTTATAATCAGTGTGACAATATAGATTTTCTTGCAATTTTTTCCCGTTTTCTTGGTGTTCAGCTTAGGGATCTATGTTTTTGGTGCGTAATCGGGGAATACTGCCATCAACAAGCACCAACAAAGGCTAAAAATTGAAGTAGTGGCGGCCCTGTCAAAGAAAAAGAAAAGCAATGGAAGATTCTAGACTTATTACTACTATTGAAGAGTTGAAGATTTTAATTATCAAAGCCACCTTCTACAAGAAGTTCTTTCCTCAATGGTGGAAACATATCACTATCTTGATACAGGATCTCTGTGGTGACAGATTGATTACACTTTCTTTTGAAGCTACAAAAAGTTGTATCATCATAACTAACTATTTCCCACAAAACTAAAGAGCAAAACAAAAACAATGAGTATCTATGGAATATTTAGCCTTCATTGAAGAATTTCTTGACATCATCAAGTATAAGATACCTTCAAAAGTGAAAATCTTCCCCCTTTGTAGTGGCACGAAAGAAAAATTTTGAGATGTTGAAAAGAAAGAAGTAGAAGAAATATTGGTAAGAGAGTTCTCAACATATTAAAGCCTCTCTTATTCCCTTCCATTGAGCATAGACAAACTAGGCGGATCCAAGTCCATGATGAATGACATGATAAAGAGGCAAGACATTAGAATGAATCCAGAGGTATGTGAGAAGAGGAAAGGAAAAAATCAAAATCGAAAACAAGCTAGCAACAGAAGCCTCCTTTGATGCACTTGTGGCACTCTCTACAAAAGTCTCAATGATGAACCAAGGTCCCCTTCCAAGCTAGATCCATCCTGAAAATATTGATGACAAGCTAGCAAATGTAGTCCCATTGCCAATCTTTAAAGGATAATACAATGAAGACTCCAATCTTCATGTCGTCAAGTTCATAGTAGTGTGTGTGGCCAACAATAATAGAACCCTTGAGCATTAGTTGGCAATATTTTCCACCACTTTCAAAGGTGCAACGTTTCAGTGGTATGAGAGACAAGTAGCAGGAACTTTCGACACATGGGACAAACTAAAGGTGGCCTTTCTCACTAAATTCAAGTGCGAAGGTTTTGAAGAGTGGATGCAAGAAGAGTTCATGAGTTTAAGTTAGTCCTTTAGAGAATGGATAAAGGCATATGTCTCTAGAATGGAATCCATACTGAAGAGATGGACCAAACCATAACTTGGATGAAGGCTTGAGAAGGGAGTTTTTCTTAGAGACCTACGATCAAAAGTTCATAAGTTTGTGGTCCAGCTAAGAAAACCCCTCAACTTGTAAGGTGCAATGGAAGGTACAAGATTGTATGGCAAAGTGAAAGCAAGATTGTCTATGATCTTTGGAAGAGGAGTGATCCTACCTCCTCTAATTCCAAGAATAGTATATCCACCAAATGTAGTCCTATGGACTATTCCCTATTCCTACCCTCAGATGGAAATACTACTACAATGCAATGCATCGAATCCATAGTGGCCACAAATAGTGCCTCAAATGATGGTTTAACCATAACATCAATTGCCTCAAACAGTTTCTCCAATGGAAAATTAACAACAATAATGGAACCCTACCAAGTAGAATCAACAATCAATAGTCCCAACATGAGCTCTAAACTAGAGTTAGAACAAAGGACCTTTTGCATCAACCCAACCAATCTATACTATATTTACAGAGATTCCCCAAAACCCTTCTCCAAGTGATTCCGAAGGAAAAAATTTGAAGGAATACTTGTCCAACTCAATTGAAAGCATCAAAAAGGAGCTCACACATATAATCAAAGAACAGCTATAAACATTGAAAGTAAATATTACTAGCATGTCCACCACTGAGGAGCAAACATGTGATGTGATCCAATACCTGGTGCAAAAAATGCCATCAAGCAGGACACTTAGCCATTGAATGTATTTGAAACCCAACTACTCCTAGAGCATTCTATTCTTACTACCTAAGAAGAAACATATAGAAGACATCTGCTCTTTGAAAGAGATGCATGATAGAAGGAAGAAAGATGAGGAATCTAGATTCAATTTGCTAGAATCTAAGATAACAACCCAAGATATTGGACCAAAGCCTAGAGAGTTTGGCCTTATTTTTGGTCCAAGGAGGTTTCCTACCTAAAGTTATAGAGAAAGAAAGTTTGGTGGTCCAAGGACGTTCTCTGCCTAAAGTTATAGAGATCAAAAGTGGTATGCTATAGATGCTAAGAAAAGGCTCATATCTCCTCAAACTATCCAAACATTAGAGAGTCTATGGAATACAAGTCCTTATGCAGTTGATACAAAGGAGAAGGCCATAGTGCTAAAGATTGCATCCCCTACAAAGGCTAATGCTACTGATAGCTAATAGAAAGCTCAGGAGCTAGCCTCCAACTTGGTGGAATTAAAAGGTAGCTACAATTATGCAACCTAAGAAAAGAAAAACAACAATCTCAAAAGAGTGTGTTCCACCTGCAAAAACTATGAAGTTCAAGCTCCCAACTATTGTACATGATAGGATAGTGCAAAATAATCTAGTATCATAGAAGGATACAAAGTGAGTCTAGAATGTAGAATTAAAGGTCCAAAAGATAGAAGAGGTGGATGTAACCCCAGTGATAGAAGAAGTTCAAATGTTGCTTGATCCAGAAGAAATATGAAAAATGAAAATGAGTATAGTCACATTTCTCAAGTGATAAGAGAAGCCCATAGATCCCATAAAGGAATATGACATGGTGAAGAACCTGGATACCTTCTATCCAAACCCAACATTCATATTGATGTTGTCCCCTAGTTGTTGAAAAAGGTTCAAGTATATTCTCACATGTCGACATGGGCTAAGGATTATCAACCCCCTAATTGCAACCAAGTCCAATAAAGACCTAGATCCTATGAAAGAAGTAGATATGGCCAATGCCTTCTTAGATCTGGGCACTCCAAAGATTGGCATCTAAATAGATTGCTATTTCATTGCAAGTGCATTGATTTATGAATTTTCCTCAGTGAACATAACCATTGATATAACAATTAAAGATCTAGCCTTGCAAGACATGCAACCGACTTAGTAGCTCATCAGACTGGCGAATCAAAGTAAAATTAAGCCTTTAGGCATGCTCCCATATGTTAAGACTATTGACTCACTTACCTAGTGGTAAAGCTCAATTCTTATGTAACATCTTAACCTTTGTTGCTTAGAAGACCATGGTTTTTGGAAGCTAGAGCAGGGATGGAGTGGTTCAAAGGAACCCTAATGCTAGGCAAGGGACCAAATAAAGTGGTCTTAAAGCTCTATGATGCTCAAAACAGACATGGATTGTCCTTTATAGAGATCTCATCTAACTCTTCCAATGAAGCTGTAGATGGAACATCAATAGAAGAAGATGTTGTCAAGCTAATATTCTCAAAGAAATTAGAAGCGGAGTCCTAAATAGTGGGCATTATAAGCCATCTCTTGAAAGCTACAAAGGCACTATCAATGGGTGAATACCTCCTTTCCACACCCAAAGTACCCTCAAAAATCTATTTTGACATTGAAATCAAAGCATGAATGTATTACTCCCCATGGTACATGACCATATTAGAGCCAAAGGTAGAAGCATAAGCAGATATAAAAGTAGGACATGCAACAAAGAACTTGTTTTTCTCATATAGAGCTCCTTTAGATGGAAAAATAGAGATAGAAGGAGAAGATGATAAAAGGAAAGACCAAGATTTAGACAGTGAAGAGAAAGAGTCTATCTGATCAGAAGTGGATATAAAGGATAAAGAAATCTCAAAGACTTTAGAAGATGAAGAGCCCCTCATGTTGGATGGCATGACGATGGTCCCTATTGGTATGTTCAATGGTCCTCAGAGTGTACAAAATATGTACAAGAAGTGGATTGAACAAAACAAGTCTTCCTTCCATTGCATCTCTTGTTGCCCTAAGTTGCTTGTCTCAAGCAAAGATAATGATGATACCCCTTGCCAATAGGTACCAAGTCCACCAAAGCAAAGAAATATAGAAGGTTCATGTTATGTGATGTTCCTAGACTCATCCTTAGGGATGGAGCCTCACATCAAGAAGTGAGTATCCCTTAAACTAGATCAAAAAAAACCCTCATTCCTTTTTAGCATTAAAAAGGATAAAAAAAGTGTAAGCCAAGGAAAAAAGATAAAGGAGGCCACTCTCTTGAAGTAGTCTTACCTTTATCCAAAAGCAATATGAGGCACATTCATTAGAGAAGTGGAAGGTGAAAAAAAATTGGCCTTTGTGAATAAAAATGGTGATGAATGTCATCTAAAGGTGGGTAGTACTTTTCCTTATGAAGAATTAGCGATGCTTTGTGACATACTAAAGGAGAACTTAGATATGTTTGCTTGGTCTTATAAAGACCTGAAGCGGATTGATCCTAGTATGCCAACACCACATTGATCTAGAACCTAATGCCAAAATAGTAAGGCAATGTTAGAGGAGAATGAATCCAAATTACTCAACCTTGTGAAGAAAAAGCTGCTAAAGCTCTTGGAAGCTAAGTTTTTCTACCCAACAACCAATAGGGAATTGGTTTTGCCCATCATGGTTGTACCTAAGAAGAATGGAAAGATACACATTTGTGTGGACTTTCAAAACTCAATTCCAAAATAAAGAAATATCATTTCTCTATCCCTTTCATAAACCAACTCTTAGACACAGTGGTAGGACATGAGCTTTACTCTCTCCTTGATGTTGTTAGTGGGGGGATATAATCAGGTGTAGATCACCAAGGAGGACCAATCCAAGACAACCTTCACAAAAAAATGGAGCATCTATGCCTAAAGAGTATTGCCACTTGGGCTCTACAATTCCCTTGCCATGTTTGAGTGAGTCATGATGGCCACATTCCAAAACCACCTACACGATTTCATTGAGGTATATTAAGATTATTTTTGTATCTTAAAGTTTTTCTGCAAGCATTGGGGACACCTAGAGCAAATTTTTGAGCAATGATAAGAGTATGGGATCTCCCTCAACCCCAACAAATGCAGCTTTAGAGTCTCCTTGAGAGTCTTATTGGGCCACATTACCTTTACATAAGGAATAGCAGCAAACCTTGCCAAGATTGAGAAGATTGTCACCTTAACTTTTTCAATTACCCTCAAATAGTTAAGAGGATTTCTTGGATATGTTTGCTACTACATGAGATTTATAGCACATTTCACAAAAAAAGGTAACTCCCTTGCACAAGATCTTGAGGAAAGATGCCAAGTTTAACTTGAGAGATGATTATGAAGAAGCCTTTAACCTTTAATATTTTGAATTAGTGCCTTATTAGAGCACCTATCTTGCAACCTCTTGACTAGACAAAGGAATTCCATGTTCACATTGATGCATTTGTCAAAGAGCTAGGTATTGTCCACCCCCTACTACCCCAGAGTCAATAGTCAGGTCAAATTTACCAATCACACCCTTTGTTTGATCCTGATACAGATGATTGCCACACACTACGAACTAGGCCAATCGACATACAAAGTCCAGGCATACGAAACCTCCTATAAGACCCCTTTCTTGTTGGTGTACATCACAAAAGTTGTTTTTCTTATGGAGTTGGAGTTTCTCTCTTTACAAACGGCCATCACCAAATGGTTGAGTCTCTGTAGTATTGTCTTTTACACTTGGAATGCTCAGAAAAAATATGATGGATGGCCCTATAGTGCATGGAAGCCACCCAAGCTTGATGAAAATCTTACCATGATAGCTTCATCAAGCATAAAGAATTCAAGGGAGGTGACCTCATTCTAGCCTATGATTTGCACTTTGGTAAAGTTCTAGGAAATTTTCAACAGCATTGGATGGGCCCTTACAAAGTATTAGTAGTTAATCCCAATGGCTCTATTCATATCCAAGTCGTGGATGTTTTTTATGATTCCTTCCTGATGAATGGCTATCACCAAAAGAAGTACTTCTCTCCATAACTCCATATTCAGAAATTTAGGAGTTTCCTATCAATATAGGAATTTCAAATCAAAATGGATTTCATGAATTTTGGAAATTTCATTAATTTGGAACTTGGTGAAATGGAACATATTATTGCTTATGGTTATTTCCAAGAGATTGAAAAAAACTCAAGAAGGTGGTGTTAATAAACATCTTAGTTTTAATATCCTTGAAAATCTTCAAGGAAAATCTTCAGTCGATGAATTCTTATAGACTTTGTTTGGCCTCAATACAACCTTTGGGGAATTTTTACTTTTTTGGGAGATTTTGCACCTTTCTTCATCCAAGAGAAGACAATGCTATCTACTGTTTCCCATCGTTCACGATCTTTTTTATTGCATAACCGATATTTATCCTAACAATTAAGATACACCTCTGCATCTGTAGCATTTTGATGACTACAAACTAATGCCCAATATTGTATATGTATTATGTTGAAGTTTTTGGAGTTTCTATTTGTATCTATCTCACTTTGTGCAACAACAAGCCATATTTGATATATTGGATTTGATGGTTTAACAAGAACAAAGTCATCTTTCTTAACATCAAGCATTGGTTCAAATGCATGTTTGGGTCATTTTGTTCAGAGGACCACAATAGTGATCATTCAACTCTTCCAATCCAATAAATTCATTTGCATTATCTACATCTATACTAGTTACATTGATTTGTGTTCTTGGCCAAAACTCTATGAAAAATATATCTTCTTGGACATTTGGAGTTTGAAGAGCATAGATCGTATGTTTCCAATAATTGGTGTTATAAACTTTGTGAACTCTACTTTAGGTCCTTGTACATTTGACCATCTTTTCCAATACTTCAAATAATCTTTAACTCCACTTACTACTTCTAGTTCGTTTCTCAAGTTGAGGACTTTTAGAAGCATGGAGACTGATCTTGGCATTCCATCTACCTGTAGATCACCATTTGCATACATATGTAGTCACTCCAAGTTCTTGAAGCATAAGGACAATGAGGCAATTGTGAAGTTAGGATCATGAGGTCATAAATCATATGAGAAATGTCCATATCTTCCTTCTCCATGCCCATGTGTAATCATGCATGTTAAAGAAACTCGTAGTTGAGCAGATCTTTCAGTCTCTTTTGATGGAAGCCTTAACCTAGGGATAGATGTCTTTTGTTGGTCTATCTTATCATGTATGATGCACAAGTTTTTCTCTATATTTAATCATGAGGCCAAGCACCAACTGTAGTTTATGTTTTTGACAACTTTGTTGTTGTAGCATGTGACATTGACACTTTTTTAGAAGCACATTTCGCTCTTGAAGACACTTTGTTGCCACAAGTTGCTCTTTGATCTCTAAACAAATACTACATTTGGAGAACTCACTTGTCTTTGCTAAGGTTACATGCTTGAACTCTATGTTTCAAATACAATTGAAGGTGGACAAGTACATTTTCTTACATCCACCCTTGATCCATCTTACATTGTTCTACTCTTATGTGGCATTTGCTCTACATTCTTCTTGAGAAAGTCTCTTAGGATGGCTCTTCCTATCTCTGTGTGATCCCAATCTACTCTTATTACCCCCTACTTCCATGGCCTGCCCTCCTCACGCCATGCTCAAATTGTGTTTTGTACTTGTAAAAAGATGTCTTTGGGCTTCCATGAATCTCATACCACGCCCTTCCACATACCACTTGTCCATTGAAGATGAAGTTGTATTTCCTTGTTCCCACATGACCAATCCTACATGATGACTCAAACTTGTCATAAACATAGTTTGTGCAATCTTCGAATTGCAATCCTCAATATTATGTACATAATTGTTGCATTGCTTCTCTATCAATAAAGTGACAACACTTTTCTTGGTAGCAATCAATCGTGGAAACCTGTGAAATGGAGTCCATAGAAGTTCTCAAGTTTGTATTAGGGGCAAAAATGCGAGGCTTTCTATTGACCATAAAATATGATCTTTAGTGAAAAAAATTATTTTTTTTGCAAAAAAAATATATTCATTGGTATCTTCCATGTTTTTGGCACAAGCATTTGTTGTTAAGAGAGAGAGAGAGAAAGAGAGAGAGAGACAGATAGAGGAAAACCAAGAGAGAGCTCAGTCATGCTCTCCTCCTTCCATTCATTATTCCATTGATACTCATTCACTTACCCAAGTATAAGTCATACACTAGGTTTAACTTACCATGACTAACTCTAGCTAGGTCACATCGACTAACCTAACTTATTAAATGTTTCACACATGTACAGCTAGACACAGCTAAGATATTGTCAACCATACACAAGAGCTTGAAATCTCAACACTCCCCCTCAACCTCAAGATAAAACCTATGCACCAAGTAGCTATCAAAATCAACTCAACTTATCTTTACCCAGAGACTTGGTAAAGATATGTGCAACCTATTCATCATTCTTCACATGCATAAGATCTACTTTCCTTGCAAGAACCATCTCTCTGATAAAATAATATTGTACCTCAATGTGTTTAGTCCTGGCATGGTATACTAGATTCATTGCCAAGAGTACATTACTAAGATTGTTGCATAACAAAGTCAAAGGAGCATCCACATGTATGTCCAAATCAGCCATAAGCTTGAGCAACCATGCAATCTCACATACTATTAATGCAACACCTTTGTACTCTACCTCAGTGCTAGACAATGCAACTATAGGTTGCTTCTTATTGCTCCATCTATTCATTCCACTTCCAAATCCAAAGGCATAACTACTTGTAGATCTATGGTCATATGAGCATCCTACCCAATCTGTCTGTGTATCCAACCAGTGTTAAGGGTTTAGCTTTCACATAAAACAGACCATAATCTACAGTGGACTTTACATATCTCATTATCCTCCTAATAGCATCCAAATGTGGCTTTTTGGGCTTCTGCGTAAACTAACTTATGAGCCTAATAGCATAGCTCAAGTCAGGCCTGGTGATGGTCAAGTAGATCAGACTTCCAACCATCTGCATGTACATAGTCACATCATCAATTTCAACTCCAGTGCTAATGTCCAACTTGACATTCTGATTAAGAGGTGTATCTAGTGGTTTACATTCATCCATGCCATATTTCTTTAGCATTTCCATGGCATAGTGTTTCTGCATCAACCATAAACCATTTTCAGCCTTGATCACCTCAATACCCAAGAAATACTTCAGTTCACCTAAGTCTTTCATATCAAATTCAAATTTCAACATCCACATAACATGCTGTATCCCCAAGTCATTAGCTCATGTGATTATCAAATCATCAATATGAATAACCAGTACTACCTATCTATCTTTTTTGTAAACAAACTATGATCAACCCTACCAATAGTAAATCCCAAACTCTGCAAGTAATTACTGATCCTTGCATGCCAGGCTCTCGGAGCCTACTTCAGCCCATACGATGCCTTTTTCAATTTGCATACATAATGCTGAAAATCAAGGTGTACATACCCTTCAGACTTATCCATATAAACATCCTCTACTAAATCACCATTGAGAAATACATTCTCAATATCCATCTGTTGCAATTTCCAACCTTTAGCAGTAGTCAATCCAATCACTATTCGTATGGTTTCCATCTTGGCAATAGGGCTAAATTTTTCCTCATAGTCTAACCCATACTACTGAGCATAACCCTTAGCAACCAGCTTGGCTTTGTACCTCTCTACACTGCCATCCTACTTGCATTTAATCTTGTGGACCCATTTGTAGCCAATGGTCTTCTTTCCTTCTAGTAGTGGCACAAGATCCCATGTTCTATTTTCAGCCAAGGTAGATATTTCTTCATCCATCGCTGTGCACCAATTTTTATCCATCACTCCTTCAACATATGTAGCGGGTTCTTTGACCTCCGTCACTTTTGTCATGTAAGCATGGAAGAGTAACCATTGTAAGTCAACCTATCCATAGGGTACATGACTCTTTGCAAGCATCTAAGCTGTGGTGCACTACTCAATTTCCCTCTCTCATGAGGCAGAATATACATGTTCTGTGTAGTGCTAGGCATATACATTGTTGGAATACCAAGCTCACTATCTAGACTATCAACTGAGTCATAGCCTGAAGTCATTCTGCTAAGTATCATCACACCTGATGTATCATCAAGGACTTTTTCTTTTCCTTTGCTATCCATCACATCATATCTCCCCCTCACTAACATAGTGGTGTGAGTGGACGGTGAGCCAGAGCTCCACAATCTCCCTCTCCATGGAGATACCATCATACCACTAGGGCATGTCAACGTAGTACTCTACTATGAATCAATTGTAGAAGCATGTGTAGAAGACATATATGATGGCATTGTAGCTAGTGATGCATATCAAGAGGCCATCTCATCAAAGATAACATCTCTATTGACTAGTGTAGAGGGATCATAGCATTTATATGCCTTATTTTCCTCTGAATAACCAATAAAGATATACTTATGTACTTTCAGATCTAGCTTCTTCCTCTTCTCATCAAGGATGTGCACATAAGCAAGATAGCCAAGCACTTTCATGTGATTGATATTAGGCTTGTAGCCATACAGCTTCTCAAATGGTGTCATATCATGAATACTTGCAATTGGAGTCTTGTTCAAGATATACATGGCTGTCATAACAACCTTAGCCTAGTAATAGAGCGGCATCATCTTCTCATTCGTCATTGCATGCGCAGCTTCCATTAAGAACCTATTCTTCTGTTCAACAACCCCATTCTACTATGGTGTAGCTGCATGTAAGCTGCCTACATATGCCATTTTCAACCAAAAAGCTGTCAAACTCATTTGACACATACTCCCCACCACTATCAGATCTCAAACAAGAGATGTAGCAATCAAATTCCTTTTCAACCTATTGCTTAAATTGTTGAAAAATAGCAAACACCTCATCCTTTGTTTTCAGTATATAAACCCAAGTATAGTGACTAAAGTCATCAATGAATCTTACATAATACTTAGAGTCTCCCATAGATGAATTATGGGTTGGCTCCCACACATCAGAGTGAACCAACTGCAATGGTTGTTATTTCTTACATGCTTGAAATATGGCAATCTTGACTATTTACCAAACTAACAATCATCGTAGACATGACCAATATCCATGTAAGCAAACTTGGGTAGACCTATAACAAGCTGTTTTTTCTGCATCATCTGAAGATTAACATGCCCCATTTTTTAATGCCATATTTCTAGATCTCTAACTGTGCGAGATCCATGGGCAAACATGGCTGATTTCAGCTGTGGCAAAGTGGTATCAAGAGTAAACATCTTGCCATTCGTATGACCATGAGCAATCAATTTGTAGCCATTACTAAACTCATCAATGAAGAAACTATGCTTATTAAACCTAACTTGCAAATTTTTCTCAGACATCTGGTCCATAGACAATAAATTTTTGGTAATTGATGGGACATGTAGTACATCATGTAATTTCTTCTTCTTGCCATCATGGATTACCAAAGGTGCTTTGCCTTTATGTTCAATGCTATGCTGCGTGTCATCCCCTATGCATACATAGCCATTCCTCTCAGGCAACATGTCAATAAACCAGTCACCATGAGGGGTCATTTGATTTGATGCCCCTGAATCAATATACCAAATAGCATCCTTAGTAGACTTCTCAACAGCCCTATCTTTCACATATGTCATGGCAAACAGTCTATCCCCAAAAGCATCATCTGTCTGATTGGACAATGCATAATGTCCATGTTGCTTGCCCTTTTGATCGCCCTACTTCTTCTAGCAGTCCTTGGCAATATGACCATACTTTCCATAGTAATGAAAATCCTTATCATTATTAGGATTGTCAGATGGATGCTACTACTAGTAGGAGCCTCTACCTCTAGGGCTAGATCTCCCCCTACCTCTAAACTTTCCACCTCCTCTTGAATTTTAACCCTACTAGTTATTATGACCATAAGATATATTTTGTTGGCTTCCTTTGCTAGAACCATAACTTCTACCACGGCTGCCATGGGCGCGTTGATTCGAATAAAAGACATCATCCTTGCTCTTGAGGAGCTGCTAGATCTTGTAGCCAATCCAAGTTTAACTTCCTCATGAATAAGCAATGCAACCAGCTCATTTAAATATGACATTTCAGCCCACTCAAATATGGAAGTATCAAATGACTTATATTTAGATCCCAAGCCATTTAATGACACTACAACCATGTCTTCATCCTCAACTTGTGTACCAATGGATGCCAATTGATCGCAATTGTCTTAATCTCTATGACATAATCTTGTATAGATCTTTTGTTTCTCTCCATGTTGTTGAATTTTTGCTTTAACCGTATCTTCCTAGCATTGGTAGTTGTGCCATAATACCTTATCAATATATTCGATGAATATGTTGGCAACTTGTTGTTCATGATCTGCATTACAATAGCATTTGAGATACACAAAGATAACCATTGTAGCACCTTGCAAGCTCTTTTCAGCCAAGCTTGATGCACTTGTCTATTATCAATTGTAGGATTCCTCTCTAGGATTTTAGGTTTAGCTTCAACACCTGTTACCAAGTCCCAATATCCTTTACCTATCCAGAAGTTCTCCATGCAAAAATTCCATATGGCATAATTATTACTCTCAATATTTTTCCCCACTATCTGGGTTATGTTGTCAGTCATGTGTCTACATTTGCCATATTGTAACAGATAATGGCTAGTCATGACTTCCTGCAAGTCAATAAGTCTAACTGACCACAACTGCAGTCTTTGACTATTCATGACAGTTTTCTGCAACAAAATGTTTGTTGTAATCATGGTATTTCATCCCATTAACATCTCAAAACCTTCCACAAAAATGTGGCATAATCGTGTAGATACATCAATCAACACATAAACCATGTAGTTGCTGTTGTTAGATATGATCAATGCCCCACCCTCATTAGGTGCTACCAATGATCCATGGTGCTCAAAGTTGTAAGACCCCCATTATGAGGAGAAGCCAAATGTGAGCCCGGTCATTGATTGAGTCCTGACTTATATATCAGATGAGGTCTATGTGACCGGATGGCAAAAAGGTGACTGTTGCGGGTCTAATCTTTGGGTTAGACGGAGTGGTTAAGCTGGTAGCAACTCGAGGCGCATTGCATCGAGTTGCGGTGTAAGGGAGTTAAAAGGGGCCCCTATTGTGGAGTCTGGGGGCCGCAGAAGCGGCCCCTGGCTGGAGGGTCCCAGGGGGGACCAGCGGCCTCCCTAGCGGGGGTCCGGGGGCAGCGCCCTCGGCCCGATGGTAAAGGGAATATTCCCTTTACCATACATGATCATACATGATCATGCGGGCACATTTCAGTGCATATACATCAAGTACAAGTGTTAAATACCTTGCTTGCAGGTTGCAGTCATCCAATACTCAGTCAAATCGGATTTATTGAGCTCCAAAAAGCTCTCAAAGTACTTCATACATGTTCTATCAATTGTAAGGGTCAATACATGACCATACATACAACCATAGACACTCTGTCTTCAATAGACAATGTCATAGAATGCATTCCCTATTTGTAACCAACCAAGATAATACCAATGCATTTGTTTCCAACTTCAAACTTCAACTTTCATGATCATTCAATTCTCATCTCAGTCCTCCAGACATTCAACAGACATATGCCATGTCATACATTTGACAGAAGCTAACCAATGTTATGTAATGATTCAAGACGAATGAGTACTTATTGTCCACAGTTTTATGACAGTTTTCAGCCTGCCATATACTTCTAGATCTTAGTATTTTCTTCAAGAAATCGCAAGTCAAATGCATAAGACACAATACATATGTCTTCTAGAATAAATCTACACTTCAATGGAGCCAAGAATGCATGTCAAATAGCTTTAATGATTCAACCAAAATCCAGTGTATGCTGTGTATTCACTGCTTACAATAGTTCATGCTTTGTTTTAGGTTTGTGTACCTGTAGATCAGTTCATATTTCATCTACAATGCAAGCATTAGCAAGTCAGATCATCAAAGTACCTTTCAAATCTGTATGCAAGCTATAGATCACTTAAATAGTGATTATTGTCCTAATTAGCAGCCATGAAAAACCATTTTGATAATATGTGCAAACACGTGATGTAGCATGGGGTGTATTCCAGCAAATATCCAACACAATGATGAGCAATACTCTCTCTAATAATGTGGTTAATGAAGCCTCCAAATTCTCTAGACAGAACCCAAGCACACTTTAATAGCAAAGACAATCATGAATGACCTGACACTTACTCAGCATGAACAATGGCAGCCTGCTCCTCTTCATAGAGATCCTATCTCTTCAATCTTTAGGTATTTTTCAAATTTTTAAGCTCTATAGAGAGCCCATCCAACATGGCTCTATTACCATGTTGAGAAAGAGAGAGAGAGAGAGAGAGGAAAACCAAGAGAGATCTCAATCATGCTATCCTCCTTCTATTCATTATTCCATTGATACTCATTCACTTACCCAAGTGTAAGTCATACACTAGGTTTAACTAACCATAACTAACTGTATTTAGGTCACACTGACTAACCCAACTTATTAAATGTCCCACACATGTACATCTGGACACAGGTAGGATACTATCAGTCACACACAAGATCTTGAAGCCTCAACATTTGTAGAGATAAATTGCATGTAAGATTGTTGATGTAGTAGTGGTGTTCCATCATCAAATGTGACCTACTTAATAGGTCATCTTTCTAAAGTGACGCAGTGAAGGTTGTCACCTATATATGTTCCTATGGTTTGTTCAAGGGCTTTATCTACCACTACACCAACATCCTCTTCTCCCAGCAATTCAAAGTTTATCACATCATATGGAAAAGCCAATAATATAGCCCATGTCTGTCGTGTTGCCTTCTGTGTCCATAGTATCACTCTACGTTCTCTTTAACTTTCACGAATGTTAAGCACATCAATATCCTCAAAAGTAAGGACATGGTTTGATTTGTAATCATCTCCTTCATCATGAATTTTTATTGAGTTTGATACAACCACTATATCTTTCTTTCCCCACTTTGCAAAACCACCTACATCTTCATGAACCTTCATTATATCAATTGTTGGGAATGGCTTATATGCGGCTATATTTAGACATTTATCAATAGCCACTAAATTATATCCATCTTGAAGTGTTTCTCCATGGCATGTCTCATTTGGATGCATTGCATGCACTCTCCCAAGTGCAAGAATCGCATGATCAACTAACAAAATTCATAGTTTCTCCAAAATAAAATTTGTTATCCATGATACCTGTACAAGTGCAAAAGTTGAGATTTTATAATTTGTATATTGTCACTTCTCAAAAAGAAAAAAATAGTAATAAAACTGCCAAATACAATGAAGTAGCACGTTTCATTAAAAATAAAAAAGCACTGAAGCATTAGATAAAATGAGTCCAACATCCATAATACAAAGTATTAATGAAAACATCTTATAGAAAGGGGATAGATTTGACCACATGGCCAAAAATAAACTTTCTCATGAATTGTCCTAAACTAAATAATAAAATATTATTTAAATATTTTTAGTCACCCTTGATTTTACTTTATTTTATTAGCCACTTTATGTGTAGCAAAAACTTCTTTGTGTGTTTTCATTTGGGAAAAGATATAGCAAATTGTCAAAACTTATACTATATCTATTTGACATGAGAATAAGGATTAAAATTCTTTGTAATGTATATAGGAAAAGATTTAGCCACTTAGTCAAAAATCTATTGTATATATTCCACACCATAGCAAAGATAAAAATTCATTGTGATCCCCATAGAAAAAAACATAGTCAAATGATTGAAACCTTTATTGTATGTATTCTACATGATAAAAATGATAAAAGTTCATTGTGGTTTCCATATAAAAATATTTAGCCAGATGGTCAAAATCTCAAGCAAAATACATAAAACAATGATAAAAATTCATTGTGATCTTTATAGAAAAAGGTATTCTTGATGGACAAAACCTTTATTGCAAGTATTTTACACACAATAGTTAGGATTAAAAGTCTTTGTGATGTTCACAAGAAAAGATTTAGCCATATGGTAAAAACATGTATTGTATGTAACCTAGATGACAGTAAGGATAATAATTGTTTGTGATGTCCATAGAACAAGATTTAGCCAAATGGTCAAAGCCTCTATTGTATGTATTCCACATGACAACAAGGATAAACAGTCTTTGTGATATCCATAAGAAAATATTTGATCAAATGATCAAAACCTTTATTTTATATATTCCACATGAAACAAGGATAAAGATATTTTATTTGGAACATCCACCTCATGCTTAAACGTTGAAACTACAAGGATCTCCAAAGAATAGGAGATTGCATTCCCTATGACATGAAGCTATAAAGATTGAGGAAATTTCATAATCATTTAGAAGCTATTTGAGAAGGAAAGATAATTTGTATTATGGTTAAATATTTATAAATCTGATAGTGTCTACTTATTCATAATAGTAAAATCATATTACATTTTATTTTTATGCTATACTATTTTATTTTAAATCATGTTATATTAATATATCATAGTATATGCATATCATGGAATATAAAATCAAAATATATATTAATTTAATTTTATCATAAATTAATTAATATAATTAAAATATATTAAATCATATTTTTTAAAATGATCCATATTTAATATGTCAAATTGACAACTCACGAGTAAAATCTCTGTAGGGTAGGATAGGAAGTGTGTAGGCAATATCTCTAGTTGTGGAAATAGGGGCAGTATCCCAATCATGGATTCTTAGGAGTATCCTCTCTAGGTGGAAGGGGCAAAAGTAGTAGCAAGGGATTGAGAGACAATGCACCCCATGGAAATTTGGGGGCAATGACTCCAATAGGGGGAGATTTGGGGGGCAATATCCCCCTATGGAGGCCCAAGGGCAACGCCCCCAATGAGGGGTCCAGGGGG